>NW_004443942.1:26524647-26535221 GCF_000243295.1 Trichechus manatus latirostris | reverse complement strand
TATGCCAATTGAGCTAGATGTTCCCCGAGACCATGGTCCCCACAGCCCTCTGCCCAGCAATTCAGTCCCTCAGGGAGTTTGGGTGTGTCTATGGAGAGTCCATGACCTTTCCTTGTATACAAGTTGTGCTGGCTTCCCCAGTATTGTGTACTGTCTTACCCTTCACCAAAGTTACCATTTATCTATTGTCTATTTAGTGTTTACCCCTACACCTCCCATCCTTTGTAACCAACAAAGATTGTTACTTTTTGTGCATGAACTTTTTCATGAGTTTTTACAGTAGAGGTCTCATACAATATTTGCCCTTTTGTGTTTGACTCTTTTTCTTTTTAAATGGAGATGTTTGTGGGTTTTTTTCTTTTTAAATGAATTATCAGGAGAAACAGCTAATAAACAATAGGAAAGTAAAAGTCATTTAGGGAATTCTAGACATGACCTCTAAGGCCAATATTGTAAAAACAGCCAACGCCCCACAGGAATTGACGACAGACAAAATTCTGAGCAGAAGAGCTCTATAGCAGCTCAACTTCCTTCTTCAAATGCCAGTCTGCATCCATATGACCAGCACTCTTGTGGGTTACCTGAACCCATGGCCTCCCCTTGTAGGGAAGTATGAGCCCTGAAACTCACTGGGGGGCCACAGGGCTGACTCGGTGACACTGGCTGCTCTCCTCAGGCTGTAAGACAGGCGGTGCTCAGCTCTGCTGGACTCCGCTTTTTGGCCTGGATATACTCAGCAATGGCAACACTGTGACTGGCATATTGTAGATACTCATTAATATTTTTTGGAGTGTATGAATACTGGGGTCAAGGGCCAGAGGAGAAACAACCTTCTAGGCCAAAGGCAGAATAGATCAGAAATTGGGTATATGGAACTGTTAGTTTCTCCCTGGAATCTTAATAGTAAGCACTTGTGAAGAGACTTTACTATCATTACTTTTGGCATATTCTCTTTGAGAAAAAAAGTAGAAGATGTCGCCCACTTCCGTGCCTGGTGTGTGAGTCTTTCTAGAAAGTACTGCAGGCATGAGCTAAGTGCAAACGGGTGCACTGAAGTGGAATCAGATGGGGAATTTGTGAGGAGCCCCACCTCAAGGCCACATGCCTGGATCTTTCCCGTACAGAATGAGAGAGATGTCCCCAGGGGGCTTAACCTCCTCCTTTTCCTGAGTGGCTTGTATCTCAGTCAGGGGTAACCCAAAGGAAACTTTCTTGATGTGATGGTCACCTGCTGGGCCAGAAGCCAGGTCGTCTGGTTTGGGCTTAGGCTGGAAGAATAACTGCACTGCAGCACACTTCTAGCTTTTACTAAATTCCTTGTGCCCTGGATAAGGGTAGCCTGACTCCTGATGGACTCCTCTCTCAGAGTTTCCCTCTCTCCCTTGCCAATTCTAGCTGGTACAGAGAAGGCCCTGGAATCAAGGACCCTTACCAGAACCAGAACCAATTGTCATTGAGTCGATTCTAACTCATGATGACCCCACATGTGTCACAGTAGCACTGTGTTCCATAGAGTTTTCAACGGCTGAGTTTTTTAGAAGTACACTTCTAGGCTTTTCTTCTGAGGTGACTCTGGGTAAACTCGAATCTCCAACCTTGGGTTACCAGCCAAGCACGTTAACCATGGGCACCACCCAGGGACAAGGACCGTTATCTGAAGGCAAATATTGTGCTGCTAGTTGATTGGCTCATTTCTCAGCTTTGTCCAATCACAAGCCAGAGTCCAAGATAATGGCGAAATACCAGTCAGAATGCTTCACCATTCACCCAGGTGGCAAACAATGGAGTGATGATGAACAATCAACTTAATTCACCATCCCTTTCAGTCCTACCCCTCTCCAACTTCCTGTCACATAGAAAAGAGCTGAACTTCCATTCAGGGTCGGAATAAATGAGGCGCTCAGAGCATGAATGGGAAGAAGTTTCAGTTACAACTTCTTTCTTCTATATTTTTACAATTCCACCCCCTTCCTATGACATAGTGTTTAAAAAGGGATGGCAAAAACAGCTCTGTGGGTGTTATGACCCTACCCACAACCAGATACAATTTATGAAAACAAAGCACTATGAAGCAAAATCATTTGGCTTTCTGGGTCCTTTGACATCTTAAAATACCAAAACAGGCACTGTAATGTGGTGACTAGGAACATGGATTCTACAAGCAGACTATCTGGGTTTGAATCTCAGCTCCATCACTTACCAGCTGTGTGACCTTAGGCAAGTTACTTAAATTCTCTGTGGCTCTATTTTCTCATATGTAAAAGAAGGATAACTAATAGCAGCTCCTTCATGAGGTTGGTGTATGGATTAAATGACTTAATGTAGAACAATTAGAACAGTGCTGGCACATAGCACTATGTAAGGATTTGCTATTATTACTAATAGTGGTAATGGTATCTCAAAAACATATGACTAACTGCCAAGAAGCAAGAGAAAACGGTACACAAGCTCTAACTCCCAAAAATCTTTGGGGGGAAGAAAGACTAACCTTCAGGCCCCACCAAAGGAGACTTGCGGAGACACCACAGCAAATGCTTGAAATTACAGCCCTGTGTAAATAATCCCTCTTCCTCCTTGAGTTTTGCAATTAACTTTTACTCTTAAAAACTGAAGACTCTAGGAAGGTTTCTGGGGCCTGAATTTTGCAAATCACCTCCTTGGGTGACTCAGCCCCTCTCCACCCCTCTGAGCAGAAATGTCATGGCCTGTCTGCCTACACTTGCACTAAGGAGGGACATTTGCCTGAGGAGGACACACCCAGACAGCCAGTGCGCCCCAAAGTCAGGGAGCTCTGGCTCTGTGAGGTTCGGTTACCTCCACAACATCCAGCCCCTCATTCTTTGTCTGACTCCCTGTCTCCGAGTCCTGTGGGAGAGAAGATTCAGGGGAAGGTGGTACCTGCCCCAGTTGTGGGCAATTTCAGACTTGGCAAGTGAGCTCTGTGGAGAGAGGCACAGTTTGCCACTGCCAATATTCCTGGTCAGCTGTCCAGCTGCCCTGGAAACTTGCCCCTTTTTAGGAGCTGCAGAAGCACCTGGTTGATGGCAGCTTGATAATTACCCAAAGAGACCCAAGGAGAAGGCAAGAGTTTTCTGGGAAGAGCTTCTGCTTCTCTACTGGGGGCCGCCCTTCCAGAGGCAGGTGTGGAGGGGAGGGGTGTGGGCCTCTCACCTCAGGTTTCCAACTTCATATCAACATCTTCAAAATAACTAGACCTCCAAGCGGGCCGCTGCTGGGGCATATTTTATTTTGAGGCTTAAATTTGAGGGTTGGTATCAACATCCCACCTGGCTCCTGCTCCCTTCTCAGACCAAGTGTCTAGTAACCCTGTCCTTAGACAAACATCCCTGGCCACAGCAAGCAGCCTCCAAAGCCACAAACTGATGGGTGAGCTCTGTTTGGGCAGACCAAACATCAGGCCTGTGGTGGGCGGTTGGTCAGCCAAGTGCCCTCCTCTGCCCTGCCTCAACCAAAACAACTATCACCACTGTTAATCCTATACACATCGATGTCTTTGCATCTTAGCTATACTATCTAGCATGTTTCCATACATACAAATATAGTTATCTCTGTATTTAGGATATTTATGTTAGTTCAACAAACAGCTGCTAGTAACTACTATAGGCCAACACTAGGATCTGGAACCACATAAAATGAATAAGATACCATCTCGGACGTCCGGGGGCTGCCACGGTGTTGCAAAAGATAGATAAGATATGTTCTTGTAGTTGTTTCCTTTGAGGGATGTGAAAGTCATTAGCACTCCTTGGCACCACCTCCTCGCAACAAAAGATGAAAGACCTACCTGTATGATTTTACTGTGTAGCATTAAGGCTGGTTAGCTGAGACTTATAGGAACTAATGCCACAGTGCCAGAGATGAGGTCACGGGGAGGGCAACCGTCTACTAGACCAGGAATTCTCAGCTGGGGCTGCTTTTGTCCCCCAGGGGACCCTTGGCAATGTCTGAAGGCCTTTTTGATTGTCACAACTGGAGGGGGGGACTGCTACTGGCATCCAGTGGGTAGAGACCAGGGATGCTGCGAAACATCTTACAACACACAAGACAGCCTTTCCTCACCCCTGCCCATAAAGAATTATCCATTCCAAATGTCAATCATGCCAAGGTTGAGAAACCTTATACTCAAGGGCAAGGACTGTGTCCTCCTGATAATTGACTCTCCAGTGCCAAACTATTGGTGCACTGAGTGGGCAGTATATAAATCTTTGTTGAATACATTGTCTAGTTAATTAACTTGTTAGAGAGAGGGTAAATGGAGAGCAGGTGAACAGAAATATACACACCCCTTTCTCATTCCTCTTCTTCATGGATTCCAATCCTAGCTTGCTTGCACTGCCACC
This sequence comes from Trichechus manatus latirostris, assembly GCF_000243295.1. Taxonomy (NCBI): domain Eukaryota; kingdom Metazoa; phylum Chordata; class Mammalia; order Sirenia; family Trichechidae; genus Trichechus; species Trichechus manatus. The sequence continues at coordinate 26,530,860 of NW_004443942.1, read as the reverse complement.
TCCTCTTTGATGCCCTCATTGATTGTGCCAGTTCTCCTTGCTTTTCCTCGGCTCTGCAATACTATTGTATTGCCTTACAGTCTAAATTGGCCAGGCTGTCTCTCAACTGCACTGTGCTATGCATGTAGAACCATAAGTTGCTTGAATGTAAGGTCCACGTCTCCTACTTTGAATTCCCTTGCAGTACGCAATACAGTGTGGGGCCTACAGAAGTTATAAATGCTTGGTGATTGATTAGCAATATTCACATTATGTGTAGACACACGCATTCAGATGCATATCTACTCACAGGCAAACTCATAACTTGCATATGTCCACATCTAACAGGCAAGGATCAAATATATGACTTTTCCTGATACTTCACATATGGGGGTGATCACGAATTGGAGAACCAAGGAATATCAGGTACTTCCTCCTACAGTACTTGCTTTCTGAACCAAACATCAATTTAATCTCACACTAGACTGATTAGGGAGTTGTAAAGGTGTGAATTTATTTATGTAAAAAGACTTTTAAAGCTTTTGACTTCCAATCACATGAAGCCATGCATTTATTTGTAGAAAAATATATAAACATTAAGTCAAAATATATGTTATGTGCCCATTGGTAGAGTATTTGCTAGCTCTCCGGGAAAATCCAGAATACACAATCACTGTATTCATGCCAAGCCAGACTCCAAGGCCACACACTTTACAGGTCACCCCTTCCATTACTCTGGCAAATCTGGCTGGCTTCCCAAACTTTGTTGGCCAGCTTTTGGGGGGTGTGTGAGCACATTTTAAGAAAAACTTCAAACTGTCAAGTGAGTAAAGAGTGGGGTTCAAATATAAGGTAGAAAGCACCAGCTTGCCCCAGTTAATTCTGAAGAACACTTGCATCTTTCTCATTCAAGCAAGGGCACAAAGGAAACTGAGTCATTGGCTTCTGGCTGTGCAAATCCCAGAATTTCTCTCAGAGGCAGAAAAGATCCCCTTTGAAAACTACCCTTTGCCAGGCACCATCAGCCACCTGCTTCGGCTAGTTCTTTCACAAGAGTCACTTCCCCTTCAGGCTCCGCGTGGAGTTGGCTCAAATGCAGGGGCTGGGGAAATACAACTGCAGCTGGTATCTCGGTATCTCTACTTGTCCCCTGCCCGGATGAACTGCTGGGGGTGCCCAGCTTAACTTCCACCACCTCGTCTCTATCAGGGGACCCCAGCCTGGTGCCTTTCTGACACCACAGGCTGATATGAAACCTCACTTGAGTGGCCATGTGTCTCTTAGAGCTCCACATTAAGTTTCAGTTCAAGGTCTTTGACTTTCGTAGAGAATCGTATCTGTAAGACCTCCCTGGGGCACCAACAATCAGCTAAATGCTGAGTGATTCTCCTGAGCATGTGACCAGGGGGTTTTGAGGGTGGATGTGCCTGAAATGCCTGCAGGGTCAGCGTGAGAGACTCGACAGGACCCATTTCCTAATTTTCGGGCACAGGGCATTGCCCTAACTTGTCTCTCAGACAAGGAGCAGCCTCTCCCTTTTCTCCAAGCCTGCAAATGAGAGCATGTCTGGAAGGGCAGCAGGACTCTGATAAGGGAATTGACTTATTTTAGTCACGGATAACGAGGTTGGCATCTCAGACAGCTGCAGCCAAGCCTGGGAGAGGTAGGGCAGGGCACGGCAGGAGAGCTAAGAGTCCACAGCCTGCCTGGGAGAGAGAGAAGCCACTCATACCTGGCTTCGCCTTTTCTGGGTGCAAGGGACAGGGACCAGTGAGAGAACAACCAGCAATTTCTAAAGAGGCAAAGTAACGAATTGAAGGAGCATAAACATTGGAGTCTGACAGACATGGGTGGGGACCCCAGCTCTACCAGTTACTAGGTGTGTGTCCTTGGGAAAATTATGCCACCTCTCTAAGACTTAATGTCTTTACCTACAAAAATGGAATTAAGAGAGTACTAAAGGTCTGCCTCCTTTGCCATGAGACCAGAAGAACTAGATGGTGCCTGGCTAGCATTTCTGAACATTTTGATCAAAGATTCTGTAAAAGAATCTTGATCAAAAGGAGGAAATGCAGAATAGAATTTCAAATTTTAGTGGAATCCAGATTTTCTGGAGCCATGGAAGCTGGATGAACCCCTGAGATCATCTTTAAACCTTAAAACCAAAAATATCCCCTGAAGTCTTCTTAAAATCGAACAATAGTTTAGCTTAGCTGATGAAGGGTGTCTGCTTTGAGCATTGTACTCTTTTAAGATTTATCTGTATGGGATCAAGTTGACAATAGCAACTCGAAAGATTAGATAGGAACCTTAGGGGGCAGTGAGTTTATGTTAATAGGGGAGGAACAATTCAGAAAAGGAGGGTGAGGAATGGTTGCACAACTTGAAGAATGTAATCAATGTCACTGAACTGTACATGTAGAAATTGTTAAATTGGTGTATGTTCTGCTGTGTAGATTCTCAACAACAGCAACAACAAAATTATATAAAAAAGAAGAGAGAGTATTAAAGGTATATGGCTATTGTGAGGCTTATATAAGATAACTTATGGTAATCCTTTGGTTTAATGTCTGGCATATAGCATGTGCTCAGTAAGCAGTATTTACTGTCTTCTAGGACCATAAGACCCTGCTCTGGCACATAAACATGATGGTGCAGTGGTAAAGAGATGGGCTTCTAGAACTGGGGTGTTCCTAATTGCAAGGAATTCAGAAATGTTCCAGGAGGTACTGGAAGCCCCAGGACAACACAGATAGTCTTCCTCAAGCTTAATGGTAAGCTCAGTGCTTAATGGTAAGAAATATATATTCTTCTTCTTATACTAAGGACAGTGGTGGTTCAGTGGTAGAATGCTTGTCGTCCGTGCGGGAGACCCAGTTTTGATTTCTGGCCAATGCACCTCATGCCCAGCCACCACCTGTCTGTCAGTAGAGGCTTGCATGTCGTTATGATGCTGAACAGGTTTCAGTGGTGCTTCCAGGGTAAGATGGGCTAGGAAGAGAGCCCTGATGGTCTACTTCTGAAAAATCAGCCGATGAAACCTTATGGTTCACAATAATCTGATTCCATTGAGCACGGAGTCACCATGAGTTAGGGACCCACCTAGACAGCAGCTAACAACATTCTTATATTAAACCCAAAATGGCTGTACTGTGGAGTCAAACACATAAGTGTAATGAGGGTTTAGGATAATGTTTAAGATGCGAAACAGATGTCGTTACACTGGTAGACCACACCCTCCCTACCCACTGCAGAGGTTGGGGGTAGGGGCTCATTGCCATCCTTCTTGCTGGTAGGGGTATTTCAGAGACCCAGTGTAGAGAAAAAGCCTCTCCTTCAAATCGGGAGATGTGGGTCTTCTCTCTGAGAGACGGGAAGTACTCCTCCCTCTCTTTGAGGGCATGTTTCCTCCTTGGTAAAAAGAAGAGGGTTTTCTAACTGATCTTTACAGTCCTCATCTCTGAGTCTATGATAGTGAGTAAGGAAATATTTCTTGAATGAATAGAAGGGGGTATATCATAAGCTAAGAATTTCACACTGTCCAGCATCCCTTCCTGTGTGGGGTGATTTGCAAGAAAATTGAACTTTTTCCTACTGGCTGCCAGCCTCAAACACACCTACTCAGTACAGTGCCTTTGCAGGAAGTAGATGCCCAAAGTGTATCTGGGGAAAAACTGAATTAACTGATGCTAACCTCAGCAGTCATGGAAATGTGCCTCTTTGCTTCTTCACCTGGGAAAATACACTCAAAGCTCTAACGTCCAGCAAGACGAGGAGACTTGAAGGCTCAATGGGAGCAAAAGGTTCACACAAGCCTCACTGGTCAGGACTCTCAGCTGCACCCCTCTTTCTCAACACCAGGGGCGCAATTCCCAGCAATGGCCTCACACCCATAGAGGGAAGAAGAGTGCAGGGAGGGCCTATGTCTGACTCCAGGACAGCTCATCCCCTGCCCTCTCCTCAGGGCAACTTTCCTCCTCCCGAATAGGATACCTGGTTCAAGACACCTGCTCTCCAACTCTCATAGTCTCTGTGTCCAATGTTGCTTAATTACATTTGGCCATTTCTCCACTTTTTACTTTCCAATATGGAGATGGGACCCTTTATTCCTTCTCGAAGCCTTACGCTTTCCAACGTTTCCTCATTGTCTTCCATAGCTCACTACTCCCTATAATGGGGCAACAACAGTCCCTTTCTTTCCTCCCTCTTCTTTCTCTTTTCCCCTCTACCTGCCTAGCCCCAAGCCCTGGGTTAAAACATGTCTCCTTTCCAAGTCTCAGTTCCTTCCAAACAACTTTACAAACACGTGAAAGCCAGGGCCAAGGCAGTTATTGCTCCTGGCACTTCACTGTGCTTCCAGATAACAGTGCCCAAAGAGACCACGGAAACCCAGGACAGGAGTGAGCCTGCTGGTCCCTGGGAGAACCTCTAGGGTTAGGATGGGGCCAAATATTCGGGGGTAGGGCCCTTTACAAATATCAGAGAGACAGGTTGACAGAATCAAGAGTCAGAATCTTCAGAGACAAAGCCCCAGACTTCACTGGTAGGTAACCTATAAATAAACTTCCCTGGAGGCCACAGGGAAACCACCAGGGTGGCTGTCTTTGAAGCCAGGCCCAGGGCTCTCCCCACCATCTCCCCTCTTCTCTCCCATCTTGAGCATTCCTCCCTCTCAAGGGCTGAGTGGTACTCCAGTTCCCTTCTGAAACCTGCCCTAAGGCTTCTGGTCCAACACAACCTCTCCTTCCCCCAAATCCTTTCCGAGTTCTCCTTCCCACACAATCTAACATATTCTGATTAAGCACAGCATTTGGAACTCAGTGGATCTGGGCTCAAATCCAGACTACCAATTGTGGCTGTGTGAATGCCCACGAGTCACTTAACCTCTCTGAGCCTCAGTTTCCTTCAAGGGTTAAAAACTTCTCACTGGGTTATCATGAGGACTGCTGTTACCTCTGCTATCGTTATTATTTCTGTTTCAGAAATCTGAATCCCGGCTCCCCACCTATCCTCAGTATAAAGTACCCAGGAGAGACTATGTCTTTCACTTTATTGGGACTCCTAGAACTGGGTTTAATAAATACTTGCTGAGTAGAATTAACCATAGGCTGAGCTGTCTTAATGACCCAGCTGGCACTTCTTAAAAGAAAAATTAATTTTGCTACTGATAAGCAAATCAGCCATATAATTATCTGTACATACATACAAAGAAAGGGAATGCTTGAAGTTCAGCTGAGCTGGAGTACCTCACACATGCAGCACCTTCCCTCTAAGCCCCGGAAAGGCACAGCCCCTGTTTGGAGGGGACATTGGCAGCCCCAGCTCCAGGGTCACGGATGTCACCCTGATGTCCAGGCTCCCCTCTGTCCCTCTGAGGCTCATATTCCTGGCCTGGAAATGTGAGCGACACTACTGTTTGGATTTCACCGAACTGACTGGCAGTAACAGGAGGCGGCAAGGATTGAGCAGCTCCGGGCTTCCAGTCAGTGCCTCTCCTACTCACACTGTCTGCCCCAGGCTGGCGCCGGGAGCCGGAACCTCTTCGCAAAGCTACTTCAAGTTCCCACAAGCACCAGGGCATGCACTGACTGGAGCTGACTATAAGAGCTTGGGAGCCCAGGCACAGTCACAAGTGATAGGGACCCGGGACCCCTTTCTGGAAAGCTCATTGCCAGTCGCTCTCACAGGCGCAACAGGGACCACCTTGCCTACGGCCCCTGCTCCTGCCCCATCCCCTGAGCTGTCTTTGCTTCAGTCTCTGCCACCAACTTGCCTCTAACCCAGCCCCGGCTTCAGCCCCAGTCCCTGCCCCACCCAACCCCTGACCTGCCTTTGCCTCAATCTCTGCCCCTAACCTACCCCAGCCCCTGCTCCAATCCCTGCCCTGCCTCAGCCCTACCCCAGACCCTGCCTCAGCCTCTACCCCAGCCCCTGCCCCAGTTCTTTCCCTGCCTCAGTCCCTACCGTAGACCCTGCCTCAGCCCCTACCCCAGCCCCTGCCTCAGTCCCTACCCCAGCCGCTGTCCCAGCCCCTAACCTGCCTTTGCCTCAGTCTCTGCCCCTGACCTGCCCCTGACCTACCCCAGACCCTGCTCCAGCCCCTACCCTGCCTCAGCCCCTACCCCAGACCCTGCCCCGTCCTTGCCCCAGCCATTGTTCCAGCCCCTGACCTGCCTTTGCCTCAGTCTCTTCCCCTGACCTACCCCAAACCCTGCTTCAGCCCCTGCCCCAGCC
>NW_004443942.1:26450539-26524420 GCF_000243295.1 Trichechus manatus latirostris | reverse complement strand
GCCCCTGCTCAGCCCTGCCCCTGCTCAGCCCTGCCCCAGCCCCTATCCCTGCCCCAGCCCTTGCCGAAGTCCCAGCTTCAGCCCCAGCGTCCGTCCCTGCCCCAGTCCCTGCTTCTGCCCTGCCCCTGCCTCAGTCCCTGCCCCCTGGTCCCGTCACTGCCCTGCCCCAGCCGGACCTGGGCTTCCAGCGACTTTGGGAACAAGAGCCTGTTAGTCCAGACACCGGCTGCGCGCATCCAAGAGTACAGTTACCTTCTGCCATGTGCTCCGCTCTAGCGACCTCACCCAAAACTGCGCCGCTGCCTGCCCAGCCAACTTTCTTCTCTCCCTTTTCCTTCCAACAAAACGGTGCTTCCCACCAACAAACTCGCCAACCAACAGTTTAGCGCAAATCTCAGCCCAGTTTTCCTTAACAAAATCCAAGTCGCTCGCCGCCCACTTGACTCGGGTCCCCAGGGCCAACTCAGCCTGTGGGACTGCTGGGAGTCCCGGGCACTCCTGGCACCCCTTCCCGCTATCCCTCTCAGCGGGCACTCACCGATCTGCGCTAGGCTCAGCTGCACGAGACAGAGTCCCCAGGCTGCGCGCCACCAAAGCTTGTTCATGGTATCCGGGCAAACTGGAGAGAGAGTGAGCAGAGCCGGAGGGTCCCGGGGCACGGGGCGGGGGCCGGCGGACGAGAGGGTAAGGAGGGCGGCCCGAACTTGTCAGAGGCTGGGGTCCGGCTGGGCAATGAGGCCGCCTCGGAAGTTGGCTGCAGTTTTTATCCGAGGGTTGAAAGAGTGACCTAAGAGGGAGGGAGCGAGCGAAAGACACACCCAAGGGGGCTGTGACTAAGCAGCCGGCAGCGGTTTAAAGACGTACCAGCTGTGCTCTGCGATGCCCCGCTGCCCTCCTGGCGTTCTCTACGGAGATTGTCTGCTAGCGCTGCCTCAGCACTGCGGGTCCAGGCCCTCCCAGCGTCCACCGGCCCGCGCGCCCCCTGGCCACACTTTCTTCTCCCAGCCAGCTTGATTGGCGGCCTAAGGAAGGAGGATGACTGTGTTCTGAAACCTAGTCCATTTGGTCCAGCCTCTGGCCCTTCCTGTCCACAAAGTTTCTCTTTGAATCCAGCTGGGGGATCGTTCTTTCGGGGTTTCACAGGCAGCTGGATATCCTGGGAGCGGGCGGAGGACCGAGGTGAGGTCCTGCACTGCATGGTGTTTCCCTGCCCAGGGAGAGGGGTGGAACGGGGCTTGTGATTCTCCCTGGGGGAGGAGGGAGTGCACATCCCTCTTCCTTTCAAGGAGAAACAAAGTCCACAGCGCTCAGGTGGATTTTTGGTTCTTGCAAAAACTGCCCAGGGAAAGCATCTATGGGCTGTTTGTCTCCACTAACCCATGTGTTCTTCCTCCAGTCCATTCATCCATCCATCCACCCACCTACCCACCCACACAGTCATTCATCCTCCCATACATCCTTCAATCCGCCCATTCGTCTATTGACCTACCTTTCATCACAATCTGCCAGCACTCATCCATCCCTCCATCTTCCTGTCCATCCATTATCCACTCACACACCCCTCTATCCTCCCATCCATCCATTTATCCACCCACACATCCATTCATCATTTCCACATTCTTTCAACTATTCACATATTTATTCATCCATCTTTCTTCCAATCATTTATCCAACCACACATCTTTTCATCTATCCATCTATCCAATCACGTATTCTTCCACCCATCCTACCATACATCTTCTCATCCATCCTTTCAACTATTCTTTTTCACATCTCTTCATAAACTGACATTGATCTATCCACCATCCTCTTCTCCATCCATATACCTACATATCTATTCATCTATGTACCCATCCATTGCCCATCTGCCATTCACATATCCATTTTTTATTTATCTTCTCATCCACCCACACACCCATCCTTTCTTTCTTGCTCTCGTTCATACTCCCCTCTATGCAAACGTTAATCCACTTTCCCCCACCCCACCTACCCAGTAAATATCAAAGAGAGGAGGGGATTGTCATATTGTTCAGGAGAGACATTTTGAGTTTGAAAACTGTGTTTCACATCATAATTCATGTATATGTATAACAGTTGTTATGGAGTCAATTCCGACTCATGGCAAACCCATGTGTGTCAGAGTAAAATTGTGCTCCATAAAGTTTTCAATGGTTGGTTTTCAGAAGTAGATCACCAGGCCTGTCTTCCGAGGCACCTCTGGGTGAACTAGAACTTCCAACCTTTCAATCAGCAGCCAAGAGCATTAACCATTTATAATGTACTATGATTTAATATTTGGAAATCAAAAGCAGTTATTTGTTTTGAATGTGAACTGCTGAAAGTAAAGCTGAATAGACTCCTTGCCTGGTAAGATGCACAGAATATGATAGTGGTATTCAGTGGCTGGAGCATGACATTGAAGAAGCCATGCCAGAATTTCTGAGAGATCAGATTTTGTTATTTATTAAAATAACTTGAAGAGTTGAGAGAAGATGCACCCAGCCATTAATTCATCCATTCACTCGTCAAGCATGTACTGAGTGCCCAAGGATGTCAAGATAAATAAGACCTGGCCCTGTCAGGGATCTCACGCTCAGGTAGGGAATCAGACTCACAAGTAGGCTGTTACCACATAATATGATACCCTGTTGCTGGCAAGCCGATTCTACTCATAACAATCCTATTCTACAGAGTAGAACTGTTCCATAGGATTTCCAAGGAGCGGCTAGTGGATTTGAACTGCCTGCCGTTCTTTTGGGTAGCAGCCGAACTCTTAGCCACTACACCACCAGGGCTCCCACGTAATATGATATGTGCTGCAAAATACATGCTTACAGACTGCTATCAATCCTGGAAAAGGGAACCCCAACCTCTCCTGGTGAACACTGGGGAGGCTTCATGGCAGAGGTGATATTTAAACCAGGTCTAGAAAGGGTAGGAATTCTTCAGATGAAACTACAGGGGCAAGACATTCACAGGCAGTATTCTGTAGTGATTAATAGTAAAGATTCAGAACCCAGAATGCCTTGGTTCAAACCCTAGCCTAGCTGCTTACTAGTTGTATGACCTTGGACAAGTCAATTAGCTTTTCTGTGCCTCAGTTTCCTCATGTATAAAATGCACTCAATAATAGTACTACATAATAGGATTGTTGTGAAGATTATGAATGAGTCAAAAGTGCTGTATATAGTAATCACTCAATAATATAAGTGTTTGAGTTCCTGGGTGGTGAAAATGGTTAATGCTCAACTGCTAACCAAAAGGTTGGCGCTTTCAGTCCACCCAGAGATGCCGTGGAAGAAAGACCTGGCAATCTGCTTCTGAAAAATTAGTCATTGAAAACCCTATGGAGCACTCTTCTACTCTGACACACATGGGGTCGCCATGAGTCGGAATTGAATGAATGGCAACTATTTTATATACGTGTGTGTGTGTGCTTGCTATTTTTAACAGTAAAATTTATGTGTGAGTATGGAAAAGTGAAAGAACATGGCTTGTTCAGGGAGTGGAGAGCAGTTTTGAATGACTAGAGCATTAGATCAGATGAAGAGTTTGGGAGGGAGACAGCAAGACACAAGGCTAGAGAGGTAGGAGGGACTGGGTTGTAAGCTATGCCAGATAGTTTGAATTTGACAGAGTAGGAAATAGGGAGCCAATGCAAGTTTTGAAGGTGGGGAGAGCCTGTTTGACTACAGACTGATTTAGTTGCATTTTCAGAGAGAGAGTTTGGGCTGAAAATCATTGTCTGCTGGAACAATTCCCTGTCTACTCGGCAGCTGGCATTCCATAACTCAAGGGGTCGCCTGTCTGAAATGAAGACAGTGCCTCTGAGCCCCAGCCTGAAGAGCAGGCACTTTGAAAAGTGCTACCAGTAGCAGAAAAGAGTTGGTGCAGTTGCTGTCACCAACAGGGCACATTCCTGGGACAACTGGTTGCTTGGGACAAACTGGCTCCCAGGTAGAGCTTCAGTCTCTACTCTCCTGAGAAACCAGCCCAGGTGGGTTCCAGGGGCAAGAGCACTGGACACAAATAAATAAATAAATGGATGTGAAAGAAGTGCTTTGCAAATTCTAAAGAGGTATGTAAATTTTAGGGATCATAATTAGGCTTATTCTCCCAGGGAGAATATATTAATATTTAACCTGCCTGCTTCCCGATAATTTAGTGAGGGACTGAGGCTTTCCACCCCCGTGCCACAAATGACTCATTTCAACTAACAGACCTGGTGACTTGCTGTGTCAGTGCCAGCCTTTGGGAATTCCTGGATCACCTCTCTGAGCTCCCCTTTCATCCTCTTTCCACCTCAAGTGGCCCCCGCCCCCACCACTGGTCACACAAAGACTTTCCCCTAAAGGTTAAAATCCTTAAAAGTTATTAATTGTAGATGCTAGATATCTGTTGCATCCTGCATCAGATACCTTCCTAAGTCAAACTATGGGATGCGGGAAACTGGAAAAGAGAGCTTGAACTGATATGGGTTGATATGAGATCACACAGTTTGGAAAAGAATCCAGAATGCAGTCAGGAAGGCTTGGACTGAGAAAGCTTCACTCTGAGCTTGGACTTCCCTTATCAGCTGGGTAACTTTACTCAGGTCACTGAATCTTTGGGAGTTTTGGTCATTCCATCCCCAAAATGAGGTTAATAAGAATTTTCTCCCACTTTGTTATGAATAGTAAGTGAAAGAAGGCATCAAGACATTTAACTAGGGTGTCTGCCTCATGGTAGGGACTCAGTGACCCAACAACGTGTTAGCTCCAAGAGGACAGGGTCATGTCTGTCTTAGGCAGCAGTCCATTCTCAGCCCTCAGTACCTGACATATCCCAGTGCCTGGCATATATTGGGAGCTCAATACGTACACATTATATAAATGCATGAATGGCCGCTGTTCTTTCTCCTCCTGCCACACTATGTACGGTTATTTCAGGAATCCCATGAGCTACTAAGTGGAAGCACTTAGAAGACGTGGCGATTTCCAAATACAAGCAGCAGTATCATATATCTGGTGTGACTGGTTTGGGAGGACTGCAGAGGAACCAGAGCATGTATCACTCTGGGAGACTTTTTTTTTTTTTTTTTTGCACTATAATATTGGGGCCTGATGACCACTGACTATTAATAAATCTTGTTCGTCTTAAGCAAACTGAAAGTCAAATCTAAACCAAATGTAAGCTGGAGCGTGCAGAGCAAGGCTGAATCATGAAATGTGAGGATTATAAATACAGCAGACCATGCACTTTTTTAAAGGGACAACATTGAATTCCTTCATGGTGCTGTTTCCCAGGAAAAGAACCACCTGGCAGAGTAAAGAAAAAGTGCCAATCCAGTTAAACTTTAACTCTTAAAAAATCCACCTTCAGTTCCCACTCATAGTGTGAAAGGTACACATGCAAATGAGCAGTTGTGGAAAAGCTCTCATGAAATACTTATTAGTGAAGTCTAAATAAACTGGTCATTTGGGAAGCATTCTTCAAGGTAAATGACTTTGAATGACTAATCAGTTTCGAGTTAACCAAGTATGATTACGGAGCTGAATCTTTAGGATTAGTAAAGCTCTCAGATTACGTCAGATAAACTAGCTGCTGGGACTGTTGCACTTTGGAAATGCCAAGGGAACAAGGTGCCTCTAGATTCTAGATAGTTCCGTGTCAGTCACAAAATGGGTTTTACACATCTTTAGAAGTTAATATGGTACACAAGTCAGACCACATCCCACATCTGGATGGTAACCAATTTAGAAATGTGAAGTTTTCAAGATGAAATTTTTAAAAATTTGTTTTAATTTTTGCTGTTGTTGTTGATAATATACACAGCAGAACATACACCAATTCAACAACTTCTACATGTACAATTCAGTGACGGCGGTTACATGCTTGAAGATGAAATTTAAATTAATGGTGTGTGACTTTATTTAGCAAGCTAACTGGAAGACCAGTGTCATAGTGAAAGTCTGTATTTTATGTACTCTTACTTAAAAGCAATGGAATTGTATTCTTTTTAAGTACATGATGTGACTAAAATTCATATATATTCTTCTTCTCTCCATGTCATACAAAGTTGTTAGCTAGACATCTACTGGAAGGCCTTATGGGATCTGCTTTAATGAACATTTAAGCATGATTTGTGTTGGTCATAACCATGGTTGGTATGCAAATGTTGACTAATACTCTGGAGTTGTTTGAAAATTGTTTTCTTCATTTATTTACTATGTGCCTAGTAAGTGTTGAGCATAATTAAACATTCTTGATTCTGTCATAATTATCACCACCTCACCACTAGCACCATCACTACCACCCCCACAATCATCACCACCATCACCATTACCACCATCATCATCACTGCTGCTACCACTATCGTCATCACCACCAAAATCAGCATCAATACCATCAACACTACCACAACCACTGTGACTACCATGAACACCATCACCATCACCATCACAACCACCATCATCAACATTGTAGCTAACAGTCACTACTGTGTACCAGACCTACTGTCATTTAATTGTCACAACAATCCTATGAAAACTCACTTCCTGTTTCACAGGCAAGGAAACTGAGGCTCAGACAGGTTAGGTGACTTGTCTAAAGTCACAACTTCATTTTCCTTAGCAAACCTTTCCTGTCATTAAGAGATATAGAGAGAAAATTTGGATCCCTTCTTGATTCTTGATTTAGCTGAAAATCTTAATTAATGGAGTTCTAATGATGTGCTTTCACCAAGCTTTATTCCAAACAGTTCTATTAAGATAGAAAATCTTTTTTGGAGGCTTTTATTAGAAATGGGGAAGGGGAGAAGAGGCTGTTAAGGTAGAAGGTGGGGAATGTTGAGTCTCTCCACTCGCTAAAAAATTAGACCCCTAGAATGAGGCAGCTTGAATTGCATAGACTAAAACCTTGATTACTTACAAGAACATTTTAGGTTTGCATAGGATTATATCTTAACTCCTGATATGTGAGATAGCTGTATGACCTACCTAGAAGTGAACATTGTTCCTTGTTTACAGCTTCTGACAGTTTATACAGTACTATTCTCATTTACTCCTTGCAACGAGACCCATTCTAGATTGTTGGCCCAGCCCACAAGTTATAAATCCTTCCCTGAAGATTGCATCCAGATCCTCAGGTAGCAGCCATATTTGTATTATGTGACCTCTACTTCCCATGACCATGACTGATTGGACCCAAGGGTAGACACCTGATGCAAGCCAGGCCAATCAGAATCTTGTCCTAGAAATTTGGAATTGGAGTGTGGCTGAATCTGTATGCTACAAACATGGACTCTGTGGGGTGGCCATATACCTCCATGTGAATGGAGAATCAGGAGAGAGAAAGATAAGACAGAAGCACAGACAGAAGCAGGAAATACTTCTTGAGTTTCTGACACTTTTCAGATTCCTTGTTAAAGTCTATTCTCTTTATTTTTTTATTGTTGTACTTTAAGTGAAAGTTTACAATTCAAGTTAGTTTCTCATACAAAAAATTTATACACACATTGTTATGTGACCCTAGTTGCTCTCCCTATACTGTGACAGCACACTCCTCCTTTCCACCCCGGATTTCCCGCATCCATTCAACCAGCTCCTGACCCTCTCTGCCTTCTCCTCTCACCTCCAGACAGGAGCTGCACATTTAGTCCCATGAAACCACTTGAGCTAAGAAGCGCACTCTTCACGAGTATCATTTTATGTCCCATAGTCCAGTCTAATCTTTGTCTGAAGAGTTAACCTCGGGAAGGTTTTAGTTCAGGGTTGACAGAGAGTCCAGGGGCCATGCTTTCTGGGGTTCCTCCAGTCTCAGTCAGATCATTAAGTCTGGTCTTTTTTATCTAGTCCATTCTTGACACCTGACTGTACTCTTGTCATTAGACTCTGTGGGGCACCTTCACATCCTTATAATAAATCCCTTTTATTTGGCTTATGGTAGCTTAAACTAGTTTTTGTTTCTTGAAACCAAAATAAGTTCATGAATATAAGGTTACGTCACTCCATTTTACAAAATACTAAACAGAGGCTTAAACGGAGAGGTGATGTGCCTACCTACTGGGTCTTGAATTCGGGACTTCTGACTCTAAATCTCAGATCTTTTGATTCCATGTATTTTTCACTACTTAGCCTCACCTATAATGCCCTCTACATCTCCCCATTATACCCAAAGAATGTTACTATGTCCCCTTCACTGTGTTAGAAACCACACCCTAGGCATCCCAGATGATTTGCCAACAGTTGCATGACAATCCAAATGAATGGCAGGTCTTCGAAGTCCTATCTTCCCAGGCCTCCCTCAGTGAACGCCTTTCTGCCTAAACATGGCCAACAGTCTATCTGAAAGGCAAAGCGCTTCAGCTGGCAGATGGTAACAGCTGCTACTCTTCAAAACACCGAAAGGGTAAACCTTTTGGGCTCCAATGTGCAGGCATAAGGCTCCAGCCAAGTCCTGACTGGGTTTAGCATCAACTCCTACAGTAAAGGAAATAGGTATAGAACATGGATGTGAGGCCAGGCAAAAACTCATCTGATTACTGGATACTGTTCCTCAGCCACTGTAGACTGCTGCTTTAGAAGGCATTCCATGGGTGAGAAAGAGATTTGCTGAACTGAACTTAATTGAGAGAGGATATGGTGAGGGAGAGGGAAGGAGAAAGGAAGAGACATCTTGAGAGAGCTTAAGGGAGCTACAAAAAGAACAAAAGGCACAGACATGAATCCACCATGATATGAAGTGAAATAAAAGTCTTCTAATCATCAAACAGGAATTTAACACTATGTTAAGTTAAATGGATACATTATTACTTATATACTTTAATTTTCACCTTTTGGTTAGCAGTGAAACACTTTAACCACTGTACTACCAGGGCTCCTTTTAATTTTCACAATGACTATATAAAGCATTGAATGAGGAGCTTAAGTTCAGAGGGTAAATTGCTCAAGGTTACACAACAAATAGGTAATGCACTTTAGCCTCTTTCTTGAAAGCTTTTCTCTCACAGTTTTGCAAGTTTGGCTCAAACATCACTTCCTCAGACAGACCTTCCCTAAGCACCTCGGTAGAGTGACCCCTGCACCCTCTACCCACTTCCTCAATGATGATAAAGTATTAGTCTTTTTCACTGTTGTATTCCTAGTAGTTAGGATAATGCGCTTGATAAAAATTTACTGAACTAATGAATGCAGCTTATCTGCCAACCCTAAGCTATAATCTCGTTGAGGAGAGAAGGCAAGTTCTGTTCATCTTTGACTTTTCCTCAGTGCTTCGTCCATGTATTGAATACAGTAAAACCCATTGCCACTGAGTCAATTCCAACCCCTAGTGACCCTATAAGACCGAGCAGAACTGCACCATAGGGTTTCCAAGTCTGTAAATCTTTATGGAAACAGACTGCCACATCTTTCTCCTAAGGAGCAGCTGATGGGTTACAATTGCCAACCTTTCTGTTAGCAGCCAAGCGCTAACCCTTGTATCACCAGAGCTTCTGGTATATAGAGTAGGTGTCCATCAAATTCCTATTTGATGATTAGAAGAATTTTATTTCACTTCATATCATGGTGAATTCACATCTGTGCCTTTTGTATTCTTACTGCCTTAGGCTGGGTTCTCTAGAGAAGCAAAACTGGTAAAGCATATAAATATATATATAGAGAGATTTATATCAAGGAACTGGCTCACATGACTGTAGAGGCTGGAACGTCCCAAGTCTGTGGGTCAGGATAGAGGCTTCTCCTGATTCACGTAGCCCCAGGGGCTGGCAAACCCAAGATCGGTTGGTCAGACAGCAGGGCCCTTGCTCACAACCTTAACCATCACCACCAACCTTTAGGTTAGCTACTGATTGCAAACCACTTGTGCCACCCAGGGAACTTTATGACTATTAGGTAACACAAAAATACATTTCTATGTGTTTGAGCTATTGTACATTGTTGAGCTAATTTATTAGTAGCTAAAAATTAGATTAAAAAATAGAGAAAGAAAATTCATCTAAGAGGTTGAATAAGATGGGCTAGGGCATTATCTATAAATACAAGAGAGCTTAAAATTCAAAGTAAGGGTGGATCAACAGTGATGGTTAAGGTTGTGTGTCAATTTGGCTAGGCCATGATTCTCAGTGGTTTAGCGGTTATGATGTAGTTTGGCAGTCGTTTAATGTTGTGATCACTTCCATGGTGAGATTTGATATAATGTGATCACTGCCATGATGGGGTCTGCTGTGATGAAGGTCCATGACCTCCTGCCCTGGGAGTCCACTTGTTCCACAATTCTAGGCCAGAATAAAGAAAGTTTTCCATCCAAAAACAAAGCCCAAGCAATTTCTTGGACAACACCAGCAATCATTGAACTGGAAAAGGGAACAGTGATTTCTTCTGAGAAGTCAGACTTTGGTACAAAGGTTGGTGGTTCAAACCTATCCAGTGGTGCCGTGGAAGAAAAACCTGGAAGAAAAACCTGGAAATCTGCTTCCATAAAGATTCTGGCCAAGAAAACTCCATGGAGCAATTCTACTCTGTAACACATGTGGTTACCGTGAGGTGGAATCAACTCAACGGCAACAGGTTTGGGTTTTGGTTAACAGTCATAACAGTCTCTGAGTAAATAGGATGGTGGAGAAGGATAGAGGATGCACATTAATGGAGGCGCTGTAATATTCAACACATGGCTTTCAAGTTAACTGGAGTCATTTCCATTCAGTCAGTGGAAGGAAAAAGGAGTACCAAGGAGTGTTGTATATGAGGATTTCATGGGGCAAACCATTATTTCCATCCAGATTCCCTTGGCTAGAATTCAGTCACATAGCCATACCTAACTGCAAAGAAAGCTGGGAAATATAGTCCAGTTGTGATTCCAGGGGAAAAAAGGGAACATGGAGTTTGGTGAGCTGCTGTCTCTGCTATACTTCTCACTTCATCCTTGGATTCTTCATGAGTCCTCTCCCCTTCCTTCTCCTACTGTAAAGTTCCAGGTGTACTGGTCTGTATCTGTCTCTTCACTTTTCCCTTAGGCTCACCCCACCGACTATGGCATGAACAATAATGAAAAAAGAGACACTTGGCTGACGCTCATTCACTGAGCATGCCTGCATCTTCCAAGAATTCCTGTTCATTCTCCTGCTTCATCTTCCACTTAAACACTGGGTGAGTCCAACCACAGACATCAGGCGATGTTGGGCAAAATCAGGAATTAATTCCCAAACCAACCGTCTGAGACCTTGGACACAGGAAATAGTCTGGGTAGTCCTGGACTATAAACCAGTGCCTCTTTGTCAACTAAGTAGGGTCTTATTAGATTAAGGGTGATAATGCTTATAAAATCCATTTCCCAAAATGAGTTTAAAAAAACCCGTTGCCATCTAGACAATTCCGACTCATAATTTCAAGGCAACCCTCTAATTTGAAGGGATGTTAATACAAGGGTGTTCCTCAATAAAAGGGTTTTATGGACAAATGAGTTTGAGAAACACTAGAGTAAACAAAGACTAATAAATTTTTTACCAAAGAGCCTTTCTTTATTTTTTCATCTATCAGTCATTAGTTGAGTGTTTCCTAGCGCTGGGCACCATGATAGGCACTGTGGATCAGTGGAGAACAGCCCATGTGGTCCCTGTCCTCCAGTAATTTGTAATTCAGTGCTAAAATACATTGTAAATTTCTAAATAGGGGCCATGCTATGCTGCTTTTCCCAAAGCTATCTGACTACAGACACCTCCTTTTTTGAGAAGTATCTCAAGAAGTTAGTATAAATCATAATTTTTAAATTCCTGAAATAGTGTATAAAAATTAATATTCACCAAATAATAAGGCCTTGTTTGCAACATATTTTTATGAATTCCAATGACAATAGCAATTTTTCTCCATGTAAAGGTAAATCTATGTACAAAAAATGAACTGAAAGAACATGAGGTGGATTTATTGGTAATTTTTTTTTCAAATAAGTGAAAGTTCAATGGAAGGATACACATGACACAAAAGGAAGATGGGAGTCTTTTTTTAAAAAACACTTTTTATTATGGAAAATTTCAATCATGAAAATACAGTAAGACCTGTGAAAGAGGGAACCTGTGTGTGATGGTTAAGATTGTATGTCAACTTGGCTGGGCCATGATTCTCAGTGTTTTAATGTGATCACTTCCATGATTGAATATACTGTGAGTAGCCAATCAGATGAAAGGGAGTCTCCTTGGGGGTGTGGCCTGCACCTGAATATAAGCAGATGTTCTGGCTTTTTGCTCACTCTGGATCCTGCAGCTGCCTCCTGTCATCTCATCTCAGGTTCTTTGGACTTGAGCTGTCAGCTTCTCTGCCGAACTTGGGTTTCGTCAATCTTCATAGCCTGTGAGCGGAGCCCTGCACTCTGACCTGCCTGTCTTGGGTTTGCCAGCCCCTGCAGCTACATGAATCAGGAGGAACCTTGTGGTCTTGCCTGCCAATCCTGGGATTCATCATCCTTCACAGCCTGTGAGCGGGAGCGCTGCTCTCCGACCTGCCAATCTTGGGCTCGCCAGCTTCTGTGGCTGCGTGACTTGGGAGAGGCCTCTACCCTGATCCACAGACTTGGGACCTTCTAGCCTCTATAATTGTGTGAGCTGTTTCCTTGATATAAATCTCTCTCTATATATATATTTATACACTTTATTGGTTTTGCTTCTCAAGAGATACCAGCCTAAGACACCGTGTAAGATAGAAACCTGTCAGAGAAGGAAAACTCAAATATTTTCCACTAAAACAAGGAATAGAAAAGTGGTAAGACTGCATCTTATCAAAGGCAGAAAACTTCTGAGATCTAGAAAAACAAGGCAGTCCCCTCAAGTTCCGGCTCTCACAGGTTTCACTGCATATGCGGGTAGAGAGAATAATATAATGACTTCCCACGTGTCTATCACCCAGTTTCAACAATTATCAACTTGTGACCCATTTGTCTGTCTGCACCTCCCACTCCCCTCCTCTGGATTATTTTGAAACAAATCTCAGACATCCTATCTTTTTATCTGCCAATATTTCAGTATATATCTCTAAAAGAGAAGGGCTTTTTTAAAAAACAACCACAATTATGATTATATATAAAACCTCTATATCACATTACTGGTGATATGTATATTTATACGTTTTATATATGTATTACAAAAATATATGTATCACTTTTTGTTATGGATTGAATTGTGTCCCCCCAAAATGTTTATCAACTTGCCTAGACCCTGATTCCCAGTATTGTGTACATTTTGTCATCTGATGTGATTTTCCTATGTATTGTAAATTCTACCTTTATGGTGTTAATGAGGCAGGATTAGAGGCAGTTATGTTAATGAAGCAGGACTCAATTTACAAGATTAGGTTGTGTCTTAAATCAATCTCTTTTGAGATATAAAAGAGAGAAACGAGCAGAGAGACATAGGGACCTCATACCACCAAGATAGCAGTGCCGAGAGCAGAGCGTGTCCTTGGATCCAGGGTTCCAGCACTGAGAAGCTCCTAGTCCAGGGGAAGACTGACGACAAGGACCTTCCCCCAGAACTGATGGGGAGAAAGAGCCTTCCCCTGGAGCTGGCACCCTGAATTCAGACTTCCAGCCTCCTAGACTGTGAGAGAATAAACTTATCTTTGTTAAAGACAACCACTTGGGATATTTCTGTTATAGCAGCGTTAGGTAACTAAGACACTTTTGAATCAAATAAAAACCTTATTTATAAAACGTGTTAAGATGCAGTAAACATAACTGATGCATTCAGGCATATACACACACACTGAGTGGCTCTGACATCATCTGTAGGGACGCACCCTGGTCCTGAGGGCAGTCTCCACCACATGCTGGGTGTACCCGTTCAGCCTGCAGTAGAACTGGAAAGAAGGTCCCATCCACCCTCACCCAGTTGTGTCAGAGACGGAGGCAAAGAGGTATCTGGCACAGTCCTACTCCCTGCCCACATCCAAATATGGTGAGTGGCCCAGTCAGACAGCCTCTGAAAAGTGATGCTGGGGACACTGACAAACCTGGGAGGCAGGAGGAAGGGCCACCAAGAGGTGTCATTCAGAAGAGATACTATCAACCCTTCTTCCATCAGCTGGCTGATGCCCAAATTTTACCATCCAAACATATCAGTCACTTATCAGTCACTTTTGCCCTTGGGTCAAAGAGTTTAGAAGACCGTTCATCATGAGGAAATTTGGCCCAGAGACGGTAGATAAGGGAGAGCTCATGAGACTCTGATCACTCAGAAAAAAACCAGTCTGAGGGACCCAGGAAGAGAGGATATACCTAAGACAAAATTGGCTTTAGTCCCAATTGTACCAAAGTCTGACTTCTCAGAAGAAATCACTGTTCCCTTTTCCAGTTCAATGATTGCTGGTGTTGTCCAAGAAATTGCTTGGGCTTTGTTTTTGGATGGAAAACTTTCTTTATTCTGGCCTAGAATTGTGGAACAAGTGGACTCCTAGGGCAGGAGGTCATGGACCTTCATCAAAAAATCAACCAGTAATGGTATTTCCATTGCCTCATCTCATGGAGAAACAGCCACATATTCAGTGACCAGTGCCTCCTTCACATCATTGTATTCATAACATGCCCATGCTGGGTGCTGATGGATGATGTCTCCAGGATGCAAAGGGATAATGGGAATTACAGTTTCTATCAATTTCTTGGGTATCTTTCATCTTTCTCACCGCCCCCATCCTTTCTATCTCCTTTTATCTTCTGTTTTTCTCCTGACCTTTCTCCCTTTCTTTTTTCTCTTTTCTTTTTCTCTTCCTCCTTGCTCAGCCTTTCCCCATTTTCCCTTCATTGCTAAAATCTGACTTGCTTCCCCTCCCATTGGCCACATACATGCCCTTTTATTATTTTTTATTCACTCTTTCCCCCACCTTCCGCCCTGCTGCCTATCTGCCAAGTTCTCGGCCTGGGTTTGTCCCTTTCCCTTTCCCCACCCACAGACTGTCAACCCTTGGCGGTCTAGTTCAAGCCTTTTGTGTGTTTCTATTCTTATCATACGACATCTAGAAACTCACCCTCAGAAAGGGTGGCTCTGGGGCGCAGCCCTCAGGGCATCCACACTTCAAACCTCTTCCTTCTCTCAGGAAAGCAGTGACCAGTTTCTCTGGTCCCTTGCTGGAGAGGAAGGCAGAATGAGAGTGAGTTGTACCATGAGGTGGGCTTGGAGGTCACAGAAAATGCTTTGCTGTCTAGGACAGAGTCTGAGGTTGAGCCTACGTTGTTGTCCAGTTAGAGAGAGCCTTATCTCCATGGGGAGAGAAATGGAGAACAATGAAAGTACCATTTATGTATCAAGTAGGCACTGGGAGAAGGGCGTTCTCAGGTTATTTCGTTTAATTCTGAGCTTCAGACTGAATATTGTTATTTTAAAGATAAAGAATCTGAAGATCAAAGAGCTTAGGTGACTTGCCCGCTGTCACACAGCCAGGAAGCAGTGGAGGCAGTGATGAAACCTGGTCTCTTGCCAAAGGGCTGCCAAAGCCATTCTTTCTACTGCACTGAGGGCCTGCAAGGACTGAGTGAAAAGGATAATTGAACTGCCTTGTTCTGTCTTAACCATCTGAGAAAGTCTCTTAACCATCTTACACTTGAGCATTTGTTTCTCTCTTTCCTTCCCTTTACTCATTTGCATCTCATTTCCTCTAGAAAAGTTTACAGTTTATAAGTCCTTCCCTCCTCCCCTGTCATGCCCCACACACTTTTCCACTCACAGTTCAGTGATATCAGCAGCATCTTGGGCAAGTTCGGGAAAAATCTCATTGGTTGCTACATGGAGCTTCAGGATTCAAGCTGTCTGGAGTCAGGGTCAACATTTCCCTTCCCGTGGGATGGATGCTCTTAGGAAACTCCACTTACGACTTCGGTGTCTGCTTCAAGTGAAAACGAGACCTGGGATCAGGACAGGAGGAGGGACTGACCGGATTGCAGCCTTCTTAAAGGTCAGGCCAATACCAGTAGGTTGGATGGAGGCCGAGCCACAGTAGGGACAACAGCTCCTCCCAAATATGCCCAGTGGTTCCTCTCCCTACCCATAAGCCAGCTAGTGCACAAACACGTGGTTCTGTCTACAACACCCCAGGCAGTTCTGTCTGCTTTTATTGGCAAGATAATGCCTCTGCAATGTTGAAAGCAATTTTGGTGGAAAGAAACAAGATCACCTAGACTCCGTTTGTTATTAAAAATATATATTTAATTTTCATTTTTGCATATTTCTTTTCAGTTTTTGATCACATGTGGGAAGATTTTTTTTTTACAATGTTGCTATCGTGGTGTACATATCATATTTTCTTCTGATTTGTTCCCTCAGCATTGCAGTATATATTACTCATTTTTCAGTGTAAATTTCAGGATTGTTATCTTTAAATTATGTGCAGCATTCTATTGATTGAATGTAGCATAATTTACTGAACTATTTTCATGCTGGTGTACATTTAAGTTGCTCCCTCTGTTTGCAATTATACAAAACACTACCACGAACATTTTTTGCATGCAACTTTTTGCTTCCATTGAATCATTTCCTCAGACAATTTTTCAGGTGTGGGACCATCAGTTGATGGTTATGAACAGTTTTATTGCAATACGGAAGTAGAGTTAAGACTGGAGTCCCAGTGATCAGGTTAAAAACCAGTTTGGGCACTTCCTAACTGTGTAACCTTGGACAAACTACTTAATCTTTCTAAATCATAATTTCCCCAAATGTAAAGTAAGACTAATATAATACTTAATTCATAGGGGTGTAGAAAACCTGATGCCGTAGAGTCAATTCCAACTCATAGCAACCCTACAGGCCAGAGTTGAACTACCCCATAAGGTTTCCAGGAGCAGCAGGCGGATTTGAACTACTGACCTTTGGGTTGACAGCCAAGCTCTTAACCACTATGCCACCAGGGCTCCAAGGTGTATGATGAGGATTGAAAAAAATAAAATAATGTATATTCTATTTTAGCTAGTACTAGTACTCCGCCACCCATCTGACTTTTTGTTGTACTGTGGTGTCTTGTGTGTTGCTATGATGCTGGAAGCTATGCCACCCATATTTCAAATACCAGCAGGGTCACCCATGGTGAACAGGTTTCAGGGGAGCTTCCAGACTAAGACAATCCAGGAAGAAAGACCTGGCTGTCTATTTCCAAAAATTAACCAATAAAAACCCTATGGATGACAACAGAAGAGTGTTCCCTATAGTGCTGGAAGATGAGCCCCCTAGGTTGGAAGGCACCACAATAGTTGCAACAATGGACTCAAACACACCAACAATGGTGAAGATGACATGGGACCAGGAAACATTTTGTTCTGTTGTGCACGGGGTGGTCATGAGTCAGTGCTGACTCGATGGCAGCTAACGACAACAGTGCTAGTACTGCTGCTGTGACAACTACTACCGACACTAACACTTTTCTCTGGGCCTTTAGACTAAGCTAATGCCGCACCATGTGGCTGAAATCTGAACTGTTTCCAGGGGCAAACACAGCCTGGTTGGCAATATCATGTTTAGATCCTCTTACTCCACTTGTACGTCTCGTCCTTGCCACCTGCTCCCTTCACACAGCTACCATCCTGGGTCCAATCTGTTGGTCAAAATCAGTCCTGAACTTGATCTTTTTAAATTATTATTATTTGTTTTTATTGATTGATTTTATTGTGCTTTAGGTGAAAGTTTACAGCTCAAGTTAGTTTCTCGTACAAAAATTTATACACACATTGTTATGTGACCCTAGTTGCTATCCCTATAATGTGGCAGCACACTCCCCCTTTAAGCCTCTTTAAAGGCCTTCAAGGACCCAGGCCCTCTTAATTTTGCAGGCCAGACTCCAGAAAGCATCAAGCATATTAAAACACCCCCTTTCCCACCCTTGCCCGTGTCCTAGAGGAAATATAGGAGCAAGACACCGGGTGAAGCTGCAGACTAATAAACATAATGTGAGGTTTTGTGTTAAATTAAATATTTAATATTTTTGATTTTGTGGTTTGGGTTAGGATTTAGTGGTCCAGTGAATAATACCTTTCATCTCCCTTCCTGAGTTCAGAACCAAATAAGAAATATACTCAGAAGACGGACAGAGAGAGATCAAAATACCACCTTCATTTCCGGTAAAAGCTGAAGAAAAGGATATGGTTAAAATGTGTAGCCACTGGGGACTTCCTAATAATACCTCCTGAAATAAACTTGCACCCCTCAAAGAACAAGCTTCCCCCATTTGCCAAAAAGTAGACAGTATCCCAGAATGGGCCCTGTCTGCAGGCAGGCAGATCTGTAAGGGAGAGGGCTCTGCCGGGTGGGGAATAGTCATTTTTTCCAGTCAGATAAGAAAATTCTCTCCTCTTGGGGAGGAGGGGCAAAGGGTGAGCAGAGAGGCCAGGAGTACGTTTAGCTGGAGTTTCTTGACATGAAAATATTAGGCCAAGGAAAAACAAGTTGCTCTCTAGCAAGTTTCTTTTTGTGTTTTGGACTAATATCCTCCCCACTCCCTACCCACCCCAGGTCTTGGACCTTTTTGTAGGCTCTTGCAAAGCTTGTAAGTCCTAAGCCCAGTGCCTGTAAGGCTTAGCAGATGAGACAATTTTTGCCTGATGCTGACCTGTTGAACACGATGACAGGTTTAATCCCTCCATTTGGACGCTTAGCACTGACTCATGGCATGATTAGATCCACTCTCTCCTTCCTTCCTCTGCTGGCCATCCCCATAACCCCCTAACTAATTCCTGTCCCTGAGACCAGTGTTGGCCTATACAAGCTGGCACCTCCAAGATGGAGGATGCAAGGGTCTGACATTCATAGTTTTCGATTCATGCTTCCGCGTTGCTTTCCCATTGCTTTATGATTCCATCCATCATACAGTAGGTTATTTCAGTTAGAAAAAACAAAACAAAAATCCCAATTCAAATTGGCCCAATAAATAGGAAATGTATGTCACATCACAAGAGGTGAGGGAAAATCCAAGGGAAGTATTATCAGCAACTCAATGATATCAATGACTCAGATTCTTTCTGTCTACTCTGTCATCTGCCTCTTGGCTTCATCCTAAAATGGGTCCGCCTTGTAATCTCAGGCATCCCATCCAAGTACCACATTATCAGAAAAAAAAGAGGGATCATGATGTCTCTATTTTATCTTTTGCTGATGGAGAAATCCTTCTTGTGATCCTTAGGGTCGTGTGTCAACTTGGCTGGGCCATGATTCTCAGTGGTTTGGCAGTTATGATGTAGTTTGGAAGTCGTATGATGATGTGATCACTTCCATGATGAGATTTGATATAATGTGATCGCCTCCATGATGAGATCTGCTGTGAGTAGCCAGTCAGTTGAAAGGGAGTTTCTTTGGGTGTGTAGCCTGCATTGAATATAAGTGGACTTTCTGGCAAGGCTTGTGGGCTGTTGCTCACTCTGGATCCTGCAGTTGGCTCCTGTTCATCTGACCTCTGATTGTTGGGACTTGAGCTAACAGCTTACCTGTGATCTTGCCTGCTGATCTTGGGATTCGTCAGTGAGCAAGAGGCCTGCCGTCTGACCTACTGATCTTGGGTTCTACAGCCCTTTTGGCTACGTGAATCAGAAGCCTCCAGCTTTGGGACATTCCAGCCTCTACAACCGCATAAGCCATTTCCTTTACATAAATCTATTTAGATATTTATACACTTTACTGGTTTTGCTTCTCTAGAGAACCCAGTCTAAGATACTTTCTAAAATCCCCTCACTCTGTATTGTTGTTGTTAGGTGCCGTCGAGTTGCTTCTGACTCATAGTGACCCTGTGCACCACAGAATGAAACACTGGCTGGTCCTGCACCATGCCCACAATCGTTGTTATGCTTGAGCCCATTGTTGCAGCCACTGTGTCAATCCATCTCGTTGAGGGTCTTCGTCTTTTTCACTGACCCTGTACTTTACCAAGCACAATGTCTTTCTCCAGGGACTGATCCCTCCTGACAACATGTCCAAAGTATGTAAGATGTAGTCTCGCCACCCTTTCTTCTAAGGAGCATTTTGGTTGTACTTCTTCCAAGACAGATTTATTCATTCTTTTGGCAGTCCATGATATAGTCAATATTCTTTGCCAGCACCACAATTCGAAGTTGTCATTTCTTCTTCGGTCTTCCTTACTCATTCATTGTCCAGCGTTTGCATGCATATGATGTGATTGAAAATACCATGGCTTGGGTCAAGTGCACCTTCATCTCTACAAGGTGACTTCTTTGCTTTTCAACACTTTAAAAAGGTCTTTTGCAACAGATTTGCCCAATGTAATATGTCTTTTGATTTCTTGACTGCTTCTTCCATGGGTGTTGATTGTGGATCCAAGTAAAATGAAATCCTTGACAACTTCAATCTTTTCTCCATTTATCATGATGTTGCTTATTGGTCCAGTTGTGAGGATTTTTGTTTTCTTTATGTTAAGGTATCATCCACACTGAACACTGTAATCTTTGATCTTCATTAGTAAGTGCTTCAAGTCCTCTTCACTTTCCGTAAGCAGGGTTGTGTCATCTGCATAACACAGGTTGTTAATGAGTCGTCCTCCAATCCTGATGCCCTGTTCTTCTTCATATAGCCCAGTTTGTCGGATTATTCGCTCAACATACAGATTGAATAGGTATGGTGAAAGGAAGCAACCCTGACACACAACTTTCCTGACTTTAAACCACACAGTTGCTCTGTCTGAACAACTGCCTCTTGTTCTATGTATAGGTTCCTCATGAGCACAATGAAGTGTTCTGGAATTCCCATTCCTCGCAATGTTATCCATAATTTGTTATGAACCACACAGTCAAACCCCTTTGCATAGTCAATAAAACACAGGTAGACATCTTCCTGGTATTCTCTGCTTTCAGCCAGGATCCATCTGACACACTGTATTGGCCACTGCTCAACCAATCTCTAAGCAAGGGATAAAATCACCGTTATTGCCTTAGACTTATCATGGCTTATTCCTGGAGATGTGAACAGATAGGGTGGACATCTAACAAACTGGGGCTCTGACAAAACAGAAAAGGTAGAATGGATGTCGGGGAGGCAGTCAACATGTCTGCTGTGCATCACTAGGTATTTGTTTCAGTGGTTATAATTTTAAAGAACTGCTCTCCTTCTGTTTTCTCACTTCTGTTTTCTCACTGTTGACCTTCAACTTCCTCGCACCTTGCGAGACTATTATGATGATCAAATGAGATAAGATATGTAAACTACAAAGTTCTGTGTAAAGCCTGCATCTGATGAGCTTGATGATCAGAACATGAGCTTTTCCTACCACCACCGAGGCACAACTCATTCCAAACACGAGCAGTTATTTGCAAAATTGCCGTAATCCTTGCAAGACTGGGACCTGGAAGCATCTCATCATTGGCATAAGTGTTCCTTTTTGACCTCCAGATATAATGAAAAACTGTGAATTAAAAATTAAAGTTTGATAAAGGACTTGTATCCAAAATATACAGAGGGCTCTTAAAACCCAACAAATATGAAAACAACCCAATTAAAAAGTGGACAAAAGATGTGAACAAACACCTCACCAAAGAAGATAAACAGATGACACAAATAAGCACGTGAAAAGATACTCAACAGCATATGTCATTAGGAAAATGCAAATTAAAATGACAATGAGATAGCACTACACCCCTATTAGAATGGCTAAAATCCCAAACATTGATAGCACCAAATGCTAGCAAGGATGTGGAGCAACAAGAACTCTCATTCACTGCTGGTGGGAATGCAAAATGATACGGCCGTTTTGGAAGACAGTTTGACAGTTTCTTACAAAGCTAAGTATAGGCTTACCATTCAATCCAGCAATCATGCTCCTTACTCAAATGAGTTTAAAAATGATAACCATACAAAAACCTGCACATGAATGTTTACAATTGCCAAAAATTGGAAGTAACCAAGGTATCTTTCAATAGGTGAATGGACAAACAAACTGGTACATCCATACAATGGATTATTAATTGAACAATAAAAAGAAATGAGCTATCAAGCCATGAAAAGACATGAAGCCTTGTTGCAGTCGAGGCAGCACTATAGGACAGAGTAGAACTGCTCCCCCACCCCATAGCGTTTCCAGGGCTGTAATCTTTACAGAAGCAGACTGCCACATCTTACTCCCACGGAGTGGCTAGTCGGTTCGAACCACTGACCTTTTGGCTAGCAGTCAAGAGCTTAACCATTGTGCTACCAGGGCTCCTTGAAAAGAAATAAAGGAAACTTAAGTGCATATTGTTATGTGAAAGAAGCCAATCTGAAGAGACTATGTACTATATGATTACAACTGTATGATATTCTGGAAAAGGCAATAATATAGACATAGTAAAAAAAATTCAGTGGTTGTTAGGATCTCCAGAAGGGGCTAAGGGGATAGGGGAGGGTGAAGGGAGTCAGTGGAGCACAGGGGGTTTTTAGGGCAGTGAGACTCTTCTGTATGAAACTATAAAGGTGGAATATGATGTTATGCATTTATCAAAAAGCATAGAACTGTACAATACAAAGAATGAACCCTAAAGTAAACTATAGACTTTAGTGAATAATAATGTCTCAATATTGGTTCATGTTAATAATAGGAGAAACAGTGGACGGGGGAAAGGAAGTGTATGAGACCTCTCTGTACTTTCTGTTCAATTTTTCCATAAGCCTAAAACTGCTCTAAGGAAATAGTCTTTTCATTTCAAAACAAACAAAAAACAACTACAGTTTGATGGTATGCAGTGCTGGATAGTATGTAGGGAAATGGCACTCAGCCTCAGCCCCCACCCCACAAACAGTTGATGGTACTATAAATAAGCTTGTTTTTGGTAGATGGTAGTTTGGTAATATCTGCTGAAACTAAAAGGAGTCCCTGGTTGGCATAAACAGCTAAGTGCCGGGCTGCTAGACAAGAGATTGGCTGTTTGAACCCATCTAGAGGCACCTTGGAAGAAAAGCCTGGCAACCTGCTTCTGAAAGGTCATAGCCATGAAAACCCTATGGAGCACAGTTCTACTGTGCAACACGTAGGATTGCCATGAGTCAGAATCAACTTAACAGCATTTTTTTAATAAAATATATCAAAATTAAAAGAAGAGGAGGGTGGAGAATTAGGGAGTATTATCAGGGAGGAGGTACTCTGTGTCTAAAATAAAAGCCACCGTATAATAGGACCAGATGGGACCCCAAGAGCAGGAGTGGAGCCAGTGTCCAGAGACTGACAGCTTCTGCCCAGTAGGTACTCTCTGTAGCCAACATCAGGAAGCTAAGCTCACCCCAGCAAACCATCCTAGACAGTAGAATGAACAATGACTCTTTCCAGTGCTGAGGGTCTCTATTAGCTGTCCCTCTCCTGGCCCTGGTGGAGAGGTGGTTAAAGTGCTCAGTTGCTAACCGAAAGGTCAGTAGTTCACACCCACCAGCCAATCCATGGCAGAAAGATGTTCCAGTCTGCTTCAGTAAAGATCACAGCCTTGGAAGTCCTATGGGGCAGTTCTACTGTGTCCTATAGGGTTGCTATGAGGCAGAATCGACTCTACGATGGTGGGTTTGGTGAGTTTTCTCCTGGCCATCAGGTGAAGGCCTTTCACCTGTCACTTGCTGATCTTCTAGGTAGAACTTCTATCTACCTATGCTCTGAGATTTTGCCAAAACCTCTCTTTACCATTCATATTAGTCAGGGTAAGCTAACTAACAAACAACCTCAACATTTCAGTGGCTTAACACAGTAAAACTTGAAAACTTTATTTCTTTCTCATACAAGCTTCAGTGTAGATACTCCTGGTTAAGCAGCTCTCCTGGGCAGTTCTTCTCCAAGCAGTGACTCAGGGATTCAGCTTCCTTCCATCTAGTAGCTTTGCCAAGGCTTAATGCTCCATCAGAGTCTACCACTGGAGCCTCTGCATTGAGCCAGACAGCAAGAGACAGAGAGCGTGGAGAATCATACAGTCCATCTAAGGGGTCAGGTTTGGAAGTGGTGTACATCACCACCACCCATACTCTACTGGCAAAAGCACGTCATGTGGCCCCATGTGGATGCAAAAGACCAGGAAGTGCATTCCTCCTATGTGCCCATGATGAAACTGAGACAATTAGTGAGCACATAACAGTATGTCTGTCATGGTGCATTATGTGGACAACCCCTTTATGACAACCTAGAACACTTAAGGCCCCTGAAATAGAGGGAAAGCCTGGTTAGAATGGTAAAAGTAACATACCCAAGGTCACACAGCTGGTACATAGAGAAGGTGGAATCAAACCTAGGCTGTCTGACTCAATACCCTATTCTTTCAATCACTTTAACAATAAAAACCAAACCTGTTGCCATCCAGTCGATTCCAACTCATAGTGACCCTATAGAACAGAGTAAAACTGCCCGTTAGGGTTTCCAAGGAGCGCCTGGTGGATTCCAACTGTCAACCTTTTGGCTAGCAGCCGAACTCTTAACCACCATGCCACCAAAGTTTCCCATTTTAACAATAGCTAACATTTATTGAGCATCCACTATATGCCAGTAATTTGCATATATCCATTCTCTTTAATTCATAACAGTCAACCTCATAAGATGGATAGTGTTTTCCTTGTTTTACTGATGAGGAATCTGAGACACAGTGGGTAAGAGACCTGCCCAGAGTCACACAGCTAGTAAGTGGCAGAGGTAGGATTCAAATCGCAGCAGATCTGGCTCTGAAACACACACTCTTTCCATGACACCATGAGAAGGTATCCTAGAAACACAGAATATTATCCCGTGTCTCATCAATGAAATTTTAAACTAGCTTTTGGGGACTAAGTCTTACCAAGTTTAGAGTAAACTCCTGGTAAGTATGAGACCTAACACTTAGGTGCCTGGAACCCATAGACTTATGAAGACTCTGGTGATCTCCACATGGAGGGAAAATGTCAAAGCTTCTAAGTGGTGGAAGAGCAAGGCAATAAGAGACCAAGTTTGGGGTCAGACAAGTCCAAGTTGTAGCCCTGCACCTCATTAGCTGGGGTGCCTTGAGCAAACTGCTTAACCTCTTTGAGCTTCACCTTCCTCATCTGTAAAATGGGATTAATAATAGATGGACCTCATTCTGTGGAGCTGCCTAATAAGGATTCAATGAGACGAAGCAAGTAAAACCTTTGGCTCATTGCCTAGCATGTTATTGTTAGCTGCTGTCAGGTCAGCCCCTGACTCATGGCAACCCTATGCACAACAGAACAAAATGCTGCCTGGTCCTATTTGGTCCCCACGGTAGGTTGCATATTGGATGGTTATGATCTATGGTGTTTTCACTGGCTGATTTTCAAAAGTAGATCGCCAGATCTAGGCCTTTCTTCCTGGTCTGCCTTAGTCTGCAAGCGCTGCTGAAACCTGTTCAGCATCATAGCAACATGCAAGCCTCCAGTGATAGGGAGGTGGTAACTGCACATGAGATTCATTGGCCAGAAATTGAACCCAAGTATCTTGCATGGAAGGCAGGAATTCTATCGCTGAACCACCAATGCCCCCATGCCTAGCATAGAGCAAATGCTTATTATGTAATAACTGTATTGCTATTATTATTGATATTATTGTTATTTCTACAACAGAATATAGAAAGCAAACAGTTCAGGCCTTTGGGGGAAGGATTCTGCTGCATATATTCCCTGATTTCTTACCCCTGGCGCCCTGATAGCACAATGGTTAAGAGTTTGGCTGCTAACCAAAAGGTTGGCAGTTCGAATCTATCAGCTGCTCCTTGGAATCCCTATGGGGCAGTTCTATGCTGGCCTATAGATCGCTATGAGTCGGAATTGACTCGATGGCAACAGGTTTGTTTTGTTTTTGTTTTTGTTTTTTTTTGAAGCCTCCACATAGCAGCTGCCTCAGCCTTCAAGTTTCATGACAGGGACTCTTCAAATCAGATTGACAAACGCTAACTGCTGTCTTTGGTGCAAAGGAGGGAGGGAGGGAGGAAGAGAAGAAGAGAGGAGGGGAGGGGAAGAGCAGTGCTCCTGTACATAGTGGGGAAGGCCTGCCCACCCGAGGAAGCTGGGCCTAGGCCCTACCCAGACCCCAGGCCCCTCAGCCCGCAGCTCCACAGCATGACCTGAGCTCCAGCCCTGGCACTGCCTGGGGCCTCCTCGTCTTCTTCCCATCACATGGTTTGCATTTCAGAGTGTAACGGCAGCTGTTGGCCCCAGGTTCCAGTTATTAACACCATGACCAAGAAACGGTGGAGTCTGTGAGGTCAGTGCTGGCACTGAGGTGGCTGCTTCCCTCTCATGGGAGTGGGGGCAGGAAGGCGGGAGAGAACCTTTTGGCTCGAGGAAGCCCCAGGAACCATGGCACAGGGGCACCGGCCACCCCAGAGGGCTTTCAGATCTTTTAGACCAAGAACCCCAGCTCGGGCTAGCCTGAGTCAGACACTGGCTTACTCACTGGGGAGAAACAACTTCCCCTCAACAGCTAACTCTTTCAGAAGCTTTTGGAATCTGCCTGGGAGTCTGCAAGTACTTAGTCATGGAATATTAGAGTTGGCAAAGCCCTTAATGCAACTGTCCCGTTTTATACGTAAAGAAACTGAGGTCCAGAGGGGTGAAGTGACAGGACTAAGAAGGCACCATGAGCCAGGGCAGGGCTGGGGCAGGAACCCTTGCTGCAAACGGTGAGCCTGTGGCTTTTGCTTTACTCAAAACCAGAGAGCCCGCCCAGAGCTCTTACCTAAAAAGGGCTGGATCTTGTGACTCCAGCACACAGCGCCTTCCTCCAAGTGCCGTACACCTTTGAAAGAGAATCTGCCACAAACAGACAATGGACAAAAATGATGGCAGAGAACAATGCATTTGAACGTGGAAAGATGCTCCCCTTATAGTGTTAAATGGAGATGAAACAGATTCCCCCAACAGATTTTACGCTCTGATCCCATTTGAATCAGGAACACACACGTAGAAAAAAGACTGAAAGGAAAAGAAAATCAAACAGTTACTTCTGGGAGGTGGGATTATGGATGTTTTTTCATTTTTTTCTTTGGCATATCCATGTTTTCTAAATGTACTTTTACAGTGTTTATTTCTGTAACTACAATTTTAAAAGGATACAAAATAAATAGACAAATGTCAGGGTCCCCAGTCCCCTTCCCTCCAACAAGCTTGGCTGGCCCCACTTCCCAGAGCAGACTGCACCCACGGCACAAGGCGGGGGTGGCTTCCTCGCCTGCGAAACCTAAACAAGCTCAGACCTGAGGGCAGGCAGCCCAGCGGCTTTGCTGCAGTCTTGGAGCAGCAGCTCCAGCTCAGGGCACTCCTGGGGCTCCAGTGTGCTGGGTGCCAGGGGGGAAGGGCTGGAGGCCAGATGCCAGACCCCAGCCACATAGCTGGCTCACTGACAGTGTGTCTGGCAGTTTGAGGTAGGGCCGGGACCGGGGTCTGGTATGTGGAGTGTAGGGATGAGGGAGTCTCAGAGGCCACACCCTCGAAGAAACCTCGCGGCCCAATTCTGTCTTTCAGACGTGCACATATCACTCACAGTTTGCTGCCACTTGCCCAGTTAGAACGCCAGTGCCCAAGAGAGCAGGCCACCTTTCTAGGCTATTCCATAGGGACTATTCCATAAGGGCTACCTACCGTGCAGGAGTCTCCCACCCTTCTTGCTGACTACAGCGCGGGGAATGGTAGGTGTTGTTGCCAACGCCACAGTGCTCAATGAGGGTCTGTTTAGACAGAACCATTCCCCATCCCACATACCAAGTTACCAGATATGGTGCTTGCCCGATGCCTAGCTGAAATCTGATGCTGGAGCAGCGTGTCCTGAATGTTGGTGGATTGATGCTGCTCCCAAAACGGCCTGAGTCGGGAAATGCATCACACATTGAGGGGGTGCCTCCACTGCAGTGAGATAATGAGATAATGTGTGCAATAGGTAGCTTCTCTTGTCCCATACGGGTGGGTCTTACGACTTTTGCACATGGTGATGGCAAATGCAGAGGCTACTTGAGCAGCCAGGTCTGAGGAAGGCAAGGGGTGGATGAACAGAGTAGAGAAACTCAATCCCGGCTTTGCTACTCACTAGCCCTGTGCTCCTGGACTGGTTCAGGAACTCCCCTGAACCTCAATTTCCTTGCGTGTAAAATGAGTCTCAGGACTGCTGGGAGAATGAAATGAATCTAAGCCTCTATATCAGAGTCGCTGGGTGGTGCAAACAGATAAGTGTTCAGCTGCTAACTGAAAGTTGGAGGTCCACGTAAACAAAGAAGTACCTTGAAAGAAAGCCCCGGCAATCTACTTCCGAAAAATCAGCCATTGAAAACTCTCTGGAAATTCAGTCCTGACCACAGCTGGGGTGGCCTATGGTGAGCAGCACTTACAGCTAGGAGGGCTCAGGTACTGGGGATAGGGTCATCGGGGCAGGCCTCTGCTCCACTCAGGTAAGGAGGGGTGGGACTGTGACCTTGGTTTGAGGCCTTAGGGAGAACCCGCTACGGGATGCCCCACATTCAGCCTGAAAGGTTTTGACCTCCCGCAGCTCACATATGGCAGGCCCTTGCCTACATGCTCCCGGTGGTGGGAATGAGCATGCTGAACGTCTTCCTGAAGTCTCACCATGGACAGCGCAAGGGACCCGAGTTTGTTGCCTACCCCCATTTCCTATCAGGTCCAAGCCCTTTCCCTGGGGAGATGGTAACCATACTGTATTCCATAACCCTCATATGAAGCTGCTTCCGATCGGCTATGAAGATGACTAAAGAGAACCTGGACCACTGTTGGGAACCACAGCACTGGTTTGTACCATTAGTCTGCACGTGGACAGGAAGTGTACCGGACCTTAAGCTCACTTTCTTTACTTGTATCAAATAATGACCAGTATACTGTTCTTTTATCCCTTTGCTTGTAGCGGGAGATGCTTAAATAAATAACTTACCTCGTTAAAAAAAAAGAAGAAGAAAGAAAACCCTATGCAGCACAGTTCTACTCTGATATACATGGGGTCTTCATGAGTCAGAATCGACTCAATAGCTACTGGTTTGTTTGTTAGGTTTTTTTTTGTTTTTTTTTTTGGAGTAAGAGAGAAAACAAACTAAAACCAAACCCTTTGTGGTCTAGTCAATTCCTACTCATAGTGACCCTGTGGGCCAGGGTAGAACTGCCCCTTAGGGTTTCCAAGGAGCAGCTGGTGGATTCAAACTGCCGACCTCCTGGTGAGCAGCCAAGCTGTTAACCACTGCGCCACCAGGGCTCCAAGAGAGAAACACCTCTGCCCTGTTCCTAACCCCAAAGCAGTGTCTTATAAAGATCTGTCCTTGGTTGATCCTTGATAATGAGCACAGTCACCTTTCTTCTCTTGTGATCAGGACGCTGGTGGCAACTTTCCTGCCTTGGCCTTTGAGTCTGTGCCAGCCACAGCTCCCTGCTGAGTGCTGGAGAGATTACTGATTGATTAATAGCCAGAGTTCCTCAGCCATGAGCACTGGTCTCAGCTCCATTCAGCTCAAGTTTAGATGGAGCCAAATGCTCGTGGTGGCTTCATTTCTGATCAGTTCTGGAACTGTGGCTACTTCCATCCAGGCCTCTCCACACCCCTTCTCAGAATAAACCTGAAATGGATGGCCTGCCCCCATTCCCCCTACTCCACCCTTCACTCCATCCTTTTCCACACAAGTCTTTCCTGGCCCTCCATTCCGGTCCTGTCCTCAGCACTTCTTTCTTGCTGCTCACTCCCACATTAGCATTTGGAAGACAATTGAATGTGAAGGGCTGAGGCAGACTCTGCCTTGCATTTTAATCTAATTAATCCACAGGAGAGTGTCCTGCCTGTGCCACAGGCTCCTGTGTGGTTGTGCAGGTGGGGAGCAACAGGGTTAATAGCTTGAGCTCTGAGTTATAATTCCTCCATCACTTCCTAGTTGTGCGGCCTAGAGCAAGCTACTTCACTATTCTATGCTTGTTTTCTCCCTTGCAAAGTGGAGAGAGCACTTACCTGTAGGGTTGCTGTAAGGATGCAGTGAGATAATGTATGCAAAGAACTTGCAATAAAACCCAAACCGTGGAGTCAATTCTGACTCATACTCATAGCGACCCTGTAGGTCAGAGTAGAACTGCCCCCTGGAGTTTCCAAGGAGCAGCAGGTGGATTCCAACCGCTGACCTTTTGATTAGCAGCAGAGCTCTTAACCACCGTGCCACCAGGGCTCCAAGTACCTGACATATATTAAGTGCTCAGTAAACATAAGTTGCTGTTACTTCTCTCCCCAGATGCTTCTAGAATGTTCAGAACCCAAATCCATCCTTGACGCACCCAACATGTAGCAAGAGCCAGGGGTTGTTTTGTTGCTGTTGTTGTTAGTTGCCCTTGAGTCCACTCCGACTCATGGCGACCCCATGTGTGCAGAGTAGAACTACTCCACAGGGTTTTCAAGGCTGTGGGCTTTCAGAAGCAGATCGCTAGGCCTGTCTTTCGAGACACCTCTGGGTGGGTTCAGATTGCCAACCTTTTGGCTAGTAGTCAAGCACTTGGCCGTTTGCACCACCCAGGGACCCCCAGGTGCTGGTTTAGACCAGGGGAATGCAAAGATCTCACAGTCAAGGGGAGGAGAAAAGTACAAACAGATACGTACACTGGAGTGAGGGCAGGTGCTTTGGGATCTGTGGGCCATGCCTTAGAGCATGGGGGCGGCCTTCCAACTCTGGTGAATGAGTGGTGGTGGAGGGGATAGGATGAAGAGAAGACCTCACAAAGGAGGTAAATGAGTCACACACAGGCCTCCATAGGTGGACAGGAGCAGGAAGGACATTCCAGGTAGCAGGAACAGTGAGTGGAAAGACACCGTGAGCACACCCCAGCTGACTTATTTTCCTAGCACTGATGTAACAGAAATATCCCAAGTGGGTGGCTCTACAGAATAGAAATTTATTTTCTCACAGTTCAGGAGATGAAAAGTTTAAATTCAGGGCACTAGCTATAGTGGAAGGCTCTCTCTCTTGGCTCTGGGGGAAGATCCCTGTTTCTTTCAGCTTCTGTAGCCCTGGTGTTTCTGGGTTCCTTGATGATCTTCACATGGCCTCTATCTTCCCTGTCGGTCCTCACTTCAGTGCCTAACCTGCTCTTTTTATACCTCAGAAGTGATTAGGTTTAGAACACACCCTACATTGATATGGCCTCATTAACTTAAAGAAAACCCTATTTCCAAATAAGATTATATTCTCAGATATAGGGATTAGGATTCCAACACAGTATTTTTTTATTTATTTTTGGTGGGGGTGGGGGGCGAGCACAGTTCAATCCATTACACATCCACACAGCCCCTTCAGGAACCTCCATGAAGCTTGGTGCCCGAACTTAGTGCCCTGAAGCTGGTCCATGGAGGAAGCATGAAATCTCCTTTTAGCATCTAAGGTTAAGGCTATGGCAGCACAGGATGGGGCAGGAGGAGAGAAACCCTGTGAATACCACAGCTGGGAGGGAATGAAGAAAAAAATAGTGAAAGTGCTGGTGGGCCAAGGCCAGAGCCTCTCTTTCCCCCAGTGGTTCAGAGGGATGCCATGCTGAGCTGAGCAATGAGAGCTGAGACAGCCAAGGAAGCCACTTGGGAATGGAGAGCAAGAAAAGACAGTAACAAGGCCAACTTTCCTGGAGTCATCCAGGCCTGACTGGGAGAGAGGACCATTCCAGGGAGGTCCATCCTCACAGGCCAGGATGAGATTTCCTTCCTCAGACCCCTTGACTGTGGAGGAAACCACCCTGCTTCCCTCACAAGAACTGAGCGAGAACGGGATGGCAGGTGCTAATTAGACCTCCTGGTTGAGAACACATCTGGCTGCTCTAATGGTTGAGACCCTGGATCATCTGCCTTCTCCCCTCTTCCTTTCACCAGAGCTTCCACTCAGTGCTGCTCACCTCAAGTAGCCTTCAGGTACTCAGCCAGGCCCTGGAGAGGAGAGAGCGCTGCCCTGGGAGGGAGAGCCCTGGATCCAATTCCAGTCTTTGTCCCTGACCTGCAGTGTGACCTTTGGCCAGTTACCACCATCTCTAGGCTTCTGCCTTCTTATCTGTACAGTGGGACTGCATGCTCCCTTTCCATTCTAATTTGTTGTGAGGAATAAATATGATGTGAAAAAATATTGAAAGGTTTTAACTGTGAGCGGTTGTGTTAAGTGACCTCTTCCTTCTCTGAGGGCCAGCACCAGGTATGTCTGAACCACTCTGGTGTCCCTGACACTGAGCTCACCTCCTCAGCATACTTGGAGGTGGTTCAGCCTGAAGTATGGGGCTGGGGGACAATGATTTACAGGCTTCAGTGAGTCCCTCTTACCCGAGGGGAACTTGATCGAGAGCCACGAAAAGAACGACTGAGGCAACAAAAAATTGCCAAGAAATGCGGTACTCACTTCTTCTTCTTCCATCTACCCCTGTAATTGCCTCCTTAGTAGCCATTTCCTGATTAACAGAAATCTAGTTTGTCTTGCTTACTTTGGACACATCATCAGGAAAAACCTTTCACTAGAAAAGGATATCACGTTTGGTCAGAAGTCAGCAAAAATGAGGGAAACCCTCAGGGAGATAGATTGACGCAATAGCCTCAAAACTGGGATCAAATATATCAAAGATCATGGAGATGAGGCAGGACCAGGCAGCATTTTGTTCTGTTACACGTAAGGTCACCATGAGTTGGAGCCGACTTGATGGTAGATAACAACAACACAGTTTAGTCTGAGGTGGCAAAGCGTCCAGCTAGAAGCTACACTTCTCACTTCTCTTGCATCTAGAGTAGCCATGGGGGAGAGCGGTGGCCAATAAATACAAGATGGTGGGTTGAAATTCTGGAAAAGCTCTGACAGATTCACGTGCCATATCCCTTTTGCTTTTTGTTCTTCGTTTTTCTCCACAGAATGGATGGCGGCAACTTATAGAGCCATCTTGCAACCATGAAGACGAGAGCCATATGCTAAGAATGAAGGAGCAGAGACCCTGATGCCATCTTTGAGCTGCGATATAACCCTGGACTGCCTACTTCTGGAAATAAAAAATGCCTCATTGTTAAAGCCACTGGTTTTTGCTGTTGTTGTTTGTTTTGGAAGGGGGTAAGGAGGGAGAAGGGAAGTCTGCTGTTTGTAGGCAAGCGCAATTATAACTGAGAAGTCCTTTCCTCAAAGACTAGATCAATGTCACTTTAGGCACCTTTTAAGTCCTCCATTAAAGGACTTATCCCGCTACATTATAAGAGCCAGTTACTCATATGTGCAATGGGCTGAGTAACAGATGAGTAACAGACTGCAAGCTCAGGGAAGTCAGGGACTGTATGTTCCGTGTTGATGGCTGGCACGTTCCCAGAGCACTACACAGTTTCTGACGAACAGTTGCTCTCTGTGCTTTTCTTGAATCAATGAATAAAAGAATATTTTCAGTTCTGATTCCAGGAGATGTAGTTAACCCATCATAGTTTGAAAGCTCTGTTGATACTCTTTGAAAAATCAGCTTTTAGAAAGGTTTACCAAAAATACCCAAAGCCACGGTGCTGTTTTGTAAAGAACTCTCCTAGCCTTTCCCAGAACCACTGTCTTTTACTAAACACCCCCAGCCCATCATGGCTGCCCTCAACTTGCCACTACATGACCCAGAAGAAAAAATCATGCAAACCCCCTGGCAGATTTTGATGCCAAAAGATTCTCCACAATATATAGAGAGCTTAATTGAATATACATAAATACGTATATGGAAACAATTGCACACATATTTGTCAGGTTGTTTTCCTGTCTTAAACATTTCAGTAATTTTTAGACTTGTAAAATTACTTTCTCCATAACTTTAGGAAGGTTATAACAGTCTCCTCCTCCTCGTTACTTTATCATGACTTTCTTCTCAAAACGTGGGGTTTTCACTGTGTCCCCAAAACATTCATACTTTTTTCTGCATCCACATTAGATTTAATTTCCTCATTTGCCTTCCTTTCAAAAAGCACGGGGAAGTCCATATGTTACTAATGAGAATCCAAAGTCCATATATTTCCAACAAGCTTGGAGTTCAATTGTTTAAGATGTTTGTTGACAGTTACTTGGAGTAAATCACAGATGAAAAGGCAAGCTCCCCTTCTAAATCTTTTCTTGTTTCTTCTTTCTGGGGTCACACCAGGACTACATTCTCCAACCTCCCCTGAAGTTAGATGGAGCCACATGACCTGAGATCCTGACTCCTTCCTCATCCGCCAGCTTAATGGCGAGGATGCCAAGGACTTAGGGGCAGGTGGAGTTAAAGTGGAAGAAGCCTGGACCTCTTGAGTGGTTGCAGGGAGAAGAGACCCCCTGCGGACCTGCATTGGCTATTTTGGGAACAAGAAATACATTTTATGGTATCTAACCAGTGCTTTGGAAGTGTATCTAGTTAGCATTATTTACAGATCACTCTTTACTATCTCTCCATAGCTCTTTTTTTAGTGCCTCTATTCTAAAATTATGTCACAGCCTGCTTTGTCTTAGAGCCACTTACATCCATGACTATATAGTATGTGAATTGTTAGCTCTGTGGCTCTCAACTTTGGCCCCCCAACAGAAAGTAACTGAGGAGCTTTTAAAAACTACAAGGCTAGGGCCTAACTCCCAGAGGTTCTGATTCAATTTGTCGGTGGTGGGACCCAGCCCTTTACTATTTCTAAAGAGCTCCCATGTGATTGTAAATGGCAGCCAGGGTTAAGAGTCATTGTTCTAGAGCAGGGGTTCTCAAACTTGAGTGTCCATCAGAACATTTGGGGGCCTTGTTAAAACACAGGTTTCTTGGCCCCACTTCCAGAGTTTCTGATTCAGTACGTGTGGGATGCAGCCCAAGAATTTGCATTTCTAGTGAGTTCTCACATGATGCTGATGTGTTGATTTGGGGTGCACACTTTGAGCACCACTGGCCCAGACGTTTAAATCCCCCTTGATGATAACAACAATAGATAAAACACTAGTGTGTTTTCATGCCTAGAAAACACACTAGTCATTCAATAATAGAGTGCATAATTGAATTGGAAATGAAGAAACACTGGTTTTTATACGTGATGAGATGACTCTCTTTGCTTTGTTTTTCAATCGATTCAGATTGAGTTTGCTTAGTTGTACAATGAAACCAAGGCACTCTATAGGAACAAGAAGAGGAGGGAATGTTTGGGCAAGAAAGAATTTAATACTTGGGTTTGAGCTAGCATGTGGAAGCAAACATTTATTGAACACCATCCATGAACATGGCACCATGTGGATCTCTCCCTACTTTTATCCTTTAGTGGAGGATGATTTCTAGAAGAAGAAGAGGTTTCCACATGTGTACAACTATAAGCATTGAGAGGGAGGCAGAAGTGCACTAAGAGGAGGAATGACCTAAAAATATCTCACACACGCACAAACACATATATACGAGATCTTCTGCTGGGGAAAGTGGGACAAAAAATCATGGTGGATAGAAGAAGTAAGGATGTCTGATGATACAGCCATTATCAACTTTGTGACTCCTTGATCATCAGGAGCTCCTCTTTCTCCTCCAAAAGAGGGCACAGCCTCAATCAGTGCTCCAAGTGGACACCTTCCACAGCCTCCAATCTTTTTTCCCACAGGCCACCTCATAAAATTATCATTTTATATTGATTATATATATGTCATATATATACATATACATATACTAAAGACACACATATGATATAAATGATTCAAATGGCAGTAAAGCTTTTTAAATGTAGTGA
The DNA here is from genome assembly GCF_000243295.1 of Trichechus manatus latirostris. Taxonomy (NCBI): domain Eukaryota; kingdom Metazoa; phylum Chordata; class Mammalia; order Sirenia; family Trichechidae; genus Trichechus; species Trichechus manatus. Next base: position 26,488,832 of record NW_004443942.1, on the reverse strand, counting down.
AAACTGACAACTTTACAATTTGCATTATTACCATTTTATTTTACTCATATTATTTCTACTACTAATTCTAGTAATTTTTTAAATAAAATACTATGTACTTGTAAAGGACTATCAATAAAAACCTTATGTTTACCTGCGGGCATTTACTTATAAAATACAGAAACTGATTCTGGCTATTATAGCAAAAAAAAAAAAAAAGGAGTTTACCAAAGGGCACTGGATAGATCACAAAATTCTGCAAGAGCCAATGAACCAAGATTATAATCTGCATTGGTGTTGTTGTTTTTAGGTGCCATAGACTCGGTTCTGACTCACAGCGACCCCATGTACAACATAACAAAACACTGCCTGGTCCTGCATCATCCTCATAGTCGTTGTTATGCTTGAGCCCATTGTTGCAGCCACTGTGTCAATCCATCTCGTTGAGGGTCTTCCTCTTTTTCACTGATCCTGTACTTTACCAAGCATGATGTCCTTCTCCAGGGACTGATCCCTTCTGATAACATGTCCAAAGTATGTGAGAACTAGTCTCTCCCTCTTTGCTTCTAAGGAGCATTCTGGTCGTACTTCTTCCAAGACAGATTTGTTCCTTCTTTTGGCAGTCCATGGTATATTCATTATTCTCCAACACCATAATTCAAAGGCATCAATTCTTCTTCAGTCTTCCTTACTCACTGTCCAGCTTTCACATGCATATGAGGCAATTGAAAACACCATGGCTTGGGTCAGGTGCACCTTAGTCTTCAAGGTGACATCTTTGCTTTTCAACACTCTAAAGAGGTTTTTTGCAGCAGATTTGCCCAATGCAATATGTCTTTCGATTTCTTGACTGCTGCTTCCATGAGTGTTGATTGTGGATCCAAGTAAAATGAAATCCTTGACGACTTCAGTCTTTTCTCCCTTTATCATGATGTTGTTTATTGGCCCAGTTGTGAGGACTTTTGCTTTCTTTATGTTGAGGTGTAATCATACTGAAGACTATGGTCTTTGATCTTCATCAGTAAGTGCTTCAAGTACTCTTTACTATCAGCAAGCAAGTTTGTGTCATCTGCATAATGCAGGTTGTTAATGAGTCTTCCTCCAATCTTGATGCCCTGTTCTTCTTCATAGCCAAGGACAACATCCACAATTATGGCCAGAAATGGTCATGATCAGATATTTCCCTGACAACTCTGGGCACTTGAACTGCTTCTACTTCTAAGGCTGGACCTTGGACTTTGCTGCTAGAATTGCCACACTGCTTCTTTGAGGAAATAGATGAATCTGCCCCTCTTGCTGCCACCTTTGCTAGAAGGATTCCTCACTAGCTCTCTATCTGGTCACTGCTTGGTATGGGTATGTCTGACTGGTGGAACCTAGGTCACATGCTAATGCTATTACTGCAGTGGAGCCTGGGAAATGACCTCTTCCTTCTACCAAGTGTCATAAGGTGAGAAATTCATCAAATACAGCAAGTGGGTTAGATGCTGGACAAACAGAATGACAGGTGTGTTATGTTAGTTTCAGGACATTAAACATCATACAATTTCATCTCCTTAAAAATTCTACTCTTCAAATATTTCAACATCGTATAGAATTAAAACAAAATGCTCCGATGAATTGTTGAAACAAAATGAATTTAGGGAGATGTGGTTGAAGCACCACCGCCATCCCCTGCTGGGGAGAGGTCTCACTTGCACCTGCTATTAGGTGCACTTGGTGGAGAAGTCTGAGCAGTACTAGATGATTCCCAAGAGCTCCTCCAGATCTGCCATTCAGAACTTCTTAGATTCAAACTTCTCCTTGTCCCAGAGTTCCATTCCACTACAGTCTGGATTTATTTTTTCAAATCATTACAAATAGAAAGGTCCAGCTTGGGAAGTATGAGGCACTCTCAAAAATGTGTTGGATTGTGAGTCCATCACTCCTCACAGTCCCACCCAGAAATACCTGAGAAGAAAAAATGCTGCCCTTTGGTTGGCCTCTGAGCAATGATCTGCTCTCAGAAGGGCTGCTGGCTTTATCAAGGGCCAAGAGCTGGGTAAAAAGAGTGTAGATGGTGAAAGCAGGAAGGCATTGGCAGCTGGGAATGACAGAGCACAATAAGAAAGAGAAAAACTGGGGGTAAGAGGTAGGAACAGTGAAGAACTTGGCAGCTGATCATGGAAGTGTGGTAAGGACCCAGGAGGTGGTGGGGTTTATCTTAGGATTTGCACTGAACGTCATTATTTGGCACTAGGGTAAAAGGGAATAGACCTAAAGCCATTCAATCTACCAGTATTTATTGGCTCAGTGTCAGGTAATGTGCTAGGAACTAACCAAAGAGCCCAGACTGAGATAGGCAGGTCCCTCAACTTGCATGGTACTTATATTCTAGTTGGGGAGAAACACAAAAGGAAGATCTTGATTAAGCAATTCAGATACTGATACATGCTACAAATAAAAGATGGTATGAGATAGGCAAGTGTTGGCAAGCTTTTCCTGAAAAGGCCAAATAATAAATATTTTGAGCTATGTGGGCCCTACTGTCTCTTACTATTACTCATACATATTATTCAACCCTGCTGATGTAGCATGAAAGCAGCCATAGACAATCCACAAACAAATAGGTGAATGGATTTTACTTGCAGACCATAATATGTCAACTTCTAGGAAAGAACAAGCTGTCGGGAGTAGGGAGGATGCCAAGCCAGGAACCCTGGGGAAGTGAATAAACTGAATAAATGAGAAAGGGCTGGTTGTGGCTGATCTCAGATCTCAGAGAAGAACATTCAGGCAGGACAAAGAGGACGTGCAAAAGGAGTGAAGGGACTCAGCACATTCCAGGGACAGAGAGAAGGCCAGTGTGTCTGGGGTGTATTAAACAAGAGTGAAAGAAGTATGAGGTGATGTCACTGAGGTAGGAGGCCACCGAGTCTGGAATTTTTGCAATGTGTGACAGGAGTCAATGGAGGGTTTTAAGCAGCATGATGATCACAGAAGTCTGTTTCTTGTCAGAGAGAGGAACAAAAATAACAGTTCCTTATTTACAGAGCACCTAACCAGTGCTTGGCACATGGAGGTACTTACTAACTTCTGGTTTGTTGGTTGATAAAGCACTGTACTTCTGAAGGCTCATCAGATCTTGGAACAGGAGGGACTATAAAAAACACCTGGGTGGTGCAAATAGTTAATATGCTCAGCTACTAACTGAAGTACTCTGGAAGAAAGGCCTGGTGATCTACTTCTGAAACATCAGCCATTGCCTATGGAGCACAGCTGTACTGTGACACCTGTGGGGTTGCCATGAGTCAGAGCTGACTCCACAGCAACTGGTAGTGGCAAGATAGAAACCATCTAGCGCATGTCTCATATTTTACAGACAAGTAAATCAGCATCCAGAGAGGTTAAACACTTTGCCCAAGATTACTCAGCAGGTTGGTAGCAGAGCTGGGACTGGAACTCTGAGGAGAGAGAGAATTTCTGGCAGAGAAGCTTTGTCTCATAACAAAGCCTTCGTTGTGGGAAGGACAGGAAGATTCTGAACTCAGTATGGTGAAGTCATTTGGCTGTATCAGTGAGCCCAACCCCGTATGGACTCAACATAAGAGTTCTAGGGAGAGAAAAGCTGTGAGAAAAACCTGAGCAACAAAGATTTCCAGGGGCGGTGGAGTTAGGCGGTGACCTCGAGTCCACTGGCGCAGCCTTGGGTGTGAACCCTCTCTCAGTGGTTGCTGGCAGAATTACACACTTGACACCTCACTGAAGGCTAGCCATTGCTGGATGAGAGGAAAATGTCAGGCACCAAATGTAAGTGACGGGAACTTGTTTATGAGCGTACTTGATATACCTCCAATTATGCTCAGAAATACTTGAGTAACACTTTTAGAAGAGCTGAAGTACGTAACAGCAGGTGCGAAAATGGCATGGTGGCAGCGTCTGACCCCCTCTAACTTTGCAAGGAGGAAGGAAAATCAAGATCAACAGCCCAAGGCCGATTCCTATGAGGCAAAGGTCAGACATGCCTCCATCCTCCAACCCTTTTACCAATTCTGACACCAACTTTCCCCCTAGGTGGGACCAGTGAAACACGATTTATTGCTGTCAACTGCATCCCATTTTTGCCATCCAGTCTAGTACGCTCTCAGGGAACACAAGTCACGTCTCTAATTCGTGCGTGAATATATGGAGCCATAGCCCTGTCCATTCAGCAAAAATACCCGTCACCATCTTAAGTAGCAATTAGCTGCCTCTTCCAAACGTCAGTTATTCTTGGACTTAGTACAGATGGTATAAATGACTCCAGACCTGTGCCAAAAGCGAGCTTTGGCAACCTAGTGTGCTGGTCTGCACAGGATGGTGAGAGGCAGGAGGGTCACATCTTCTATTTAGGTGGAATACAGCAGAGTTGGGCAGCAGGAAGGCCATGCTCAGGGTCTTGAGGGCAGCACAAGAAGTCAGATCACAGAAGATGGGGCTGCCCCACCAGCAGAAATGTGGGGTCTCACCAGGTTAAGACTCTGCTGCCCTGCCAGCCAGGGGCAGCCTGCCTGCCTTTCCTAGGCTAAGACTCCAAAGCCCTGACTCTTGCACAATAGAACTGCCTTTCTATTTTTAGAGGAAAAAGCTGCTATGAATTGTACCTTCCAATTTTAGGGCTTTTTCCTGCACTCTATATCTAGTAACTGACTAGAAAAATGTCTCTCATTCTGTGTGTACATATTTGAAATCTGGCCTGTGGTTTCAGAGCCTACTCCCTGCAGTGGGTTAGCAGGAGAGAATCATTTCTGAACAATGACAGGGCCGTGCTATTAGCAGAATGTCATCCCACATTTTGCGGAAAGGTTAACCTTCCATGGAGCCAACCACACTACCTTTAGTCACTGGGAAATTTGAATCATGTTTTATTTCTCTCAAAGATTCAACTGCAGCCGCGGGCTTTCTGATAATGGAGATGATTAAACCCCAGGCCATATAAGTAAGAAAAGTCAAATTTCCAAGAAAAGAGAGCCAGCTTCTTCATGACTTTCTCCCAAGTGCATCTTCCATTCCCAAGAGGATTTATGTAGAGGTGCAAATGGTTAAGTGTTCGACTAACTGAAAGATTGGCAGTTTGAACTCACCCATAGGTGCCTCAGAAGAAAGGCCTGGTGATCTACTTCTGAAAGGTCTCAGCCTTGAAAACCCACTATGGAGTGCAGTTCTACTTTGCACACATGGGATCACTGTGAGTCAGAACTGACTTGATGGCAACTGGTTTGATTTTTATAGATGAAGGGCTTAATGTTTTACTGAAAACAAAACTGGACATCAGTGGGCCCTGGCCACTTTCACTAGGTAGGATCTAAGTCTGCACAGAGATAACTGAGGAAAGAATCCATGGAAACCAATATCAGCTCCCACATCAGAAGATGGGTCCTGACGATGGGACTGGTGACTCTAAAGCCGTTAAAGAGGGTCAGCCCCATTGTCCTAATAAGATAGTTATGTACCTGCCATCATTCAAAGTGTTTCAAACATGTTTCCACTCTTAAATGATGGAGTCTATACTCCATTTCCAGGATGATTGATCTCTTTAACCCTGAGTACACTCAGGGAGGATGAGTAATGTCTCCTAAGACCTGGCTTTGTGGTTCTCAAACTGAAGTATGTGTACCTGTGGGATTACATGGGAGTAGGAAAAGGTACACAAAGCTTTAGGAAAACAGGGCATACCTTTCTGGAATGTTAATTTTACTTGAAGATGAGTGTTTAAAAATAAGTTTAAGATTTAGATGATGTAGATGAGGCCTATTTATGATGACTTAGTATGTTTTAGAAGCTTTTTCTCTATTGGGAAAACTTCCTACATTGGGAGTCCTGCTAGTCCAAAGTAGAAGGTGGTATTTGCTCTTCCATCTTCCCTTGCAACTAGCCGTAGATTATGCCTTGGACCCTGCCATGCAGACACACCCACACAAGATGTCACTTAGGCAAAGAGTGATATGAGGAAGCAGGCCTTTGAGGAGTCTATGTTTGGGTAGCACTGTGGCAGAGCCACCATTTTCCACATGGAGCAATGGCAGAGCCTCTGCACCCCCAGTCTGTCAGAGCAAGCAGCTCTGTCTGGGGTGACTGTAACATTGCATTCAGTGGGAAGTCCAGTGGGGGTTCACCGGGGCTTGGGCAGAGGTGACCGCTGAGCTCACAATTCCTCAGCTCTCCTAGCAACTTTACAGCTGCCCTTAATAAATTCTTGCTCTGACTAAAACTAGCTAGAATCTACTCTGTCGTTTTCAGCCAAGAACTGTAACTGATACACGTGAATATATTATGGAATCAAATGTAAGATTCATGTGACTCTTAGAGATAAAACATGAGGCTTCAGTGAAATTTCATATGTGTATTGGGCACTTTAGACTAAACTCTTTTTATTCTTTTTGTTTGTTAGGAACATTTTAATGGAAAAGTCTGAAGTGTTTGAAAATCCCTGGCCTAAGGCCTAGGCATGGAGAAAAGGAATAAAGGAGAAATGGGAAGGAGGCAGGACCAAGGGGAAAGAAGACCAAGGTACAGAGAGAAAGCCAATTAGCAAAGGGAATATTGTGCACATAAGCTCTTGCCTGAAAAAGGCTAACACATACATTACATCAGGCAATCCTCACGTCAACCTTGTGACTGTTCCCATTTTACAGATGTGGCATTGAGGCAGCCAGAGAGACTATTGTGCTTGCCCAAGAATATGTAGACAGGAAGCAGCAGAGACAAGTCTTTTTTTTTTTTTTTAATAATATTTTATTGAGTTTTTGGTAAAAGTTTACACAAATTAGGTTCCCATTCGACAATTTCCACACAACTTGTTCAGTAATGTTAGTTACATTTATCGCAATGTGTCAACATCTTTATTGAGTTCTGTTTGTTCCATTTCCAGTACGCTAGTTTCCTTGCTGTCTTATCTTCTCATCTTTGCTTTGGAGTAATTATTGACCCTTTGGTCTCATACTGATGGTTTTTAAACAGAGCGCTGATCTTACAGATCATATCCTTTATTTTGTGTGCCATTCTACTACTTCGCTAAAAGGTGATCTCAGTGGATAGGCTCAGTTCTAGGTTTAAAGAGTGCAGAGACAAGTCTTGAAGGTGAGTGTCTCCTTCCAGTTCTATGTTTCTTCCACTCTGCCACACAATGGGGCAGCTGCTCTATCTTCTGGTCTTGTTTTCCTGGAGAGTAAAGGAAATCAAAGCCTAGGCAGTAAGAACGAGAGCGCACCTTTCTGGCCTCCCCATCCAATGTTCTTTCACTATAAAAATTGTCCCTGCTGCGCTGTCCATGCTGAGTGACCAGATCATTATGGCCCAGCAGGGCAGTCTGACAGGTGTGGTTCTGCCTGGGTCCTGTGGCTTCAAGTATTGAAATCCTCCACCCCTGGATGGCAAGCGCTGTCCACAGCAAAGTGTAAACAGTCCTTGGCCAGGAGCGGTTTGGCTCCAGGGTGCTGTGGGCTTTGGTTTCAGCAGCTCCATTTCCTCCTCCTCTGCCTGTCCGTCTCATTACTCAGGGTCACGATGGCCTGGGTCTCAGATACACATGGCTTTGTCTGGAAGCTGGGCTGCTGAGCAAACAGCGTCTCCTTTTGGAAAGAAACGTGCACGGACACATGGACTGTATTCACAGGGCAGCTTGAGGCGGGACCAGGGGAGGGGGAGGAGAGATGCAGCCCCACTCAGGGCCTGAACCCTGGACATCTGCCCAAGGGGAAGTAAAGCCCAATGCTGCTCATAAGTAGAAAGGAGAAGGCAGAAAGGGGATGAGGTGTAGGTGATGACCCAAAAGAGTCCGGAATGTAATTGCTAATAACTGTGGCTATCATTTATTGAGCACTTACTATTTGTCGGGCTCACTGTTGAGTCCTTCACGTGCTCATTCAGTCACCCCCAAAACCCTGAGATAAGCTCTATTATTATTCCTATTTTTCAGACGGAGACACTGAGGCTTACAGTATTTGCCCAAATCCACATGAGTCAGAGTGGCATAGTAGAGACTGAAGAACAGACCTTGCAGACTACAAAAGTCTTATTCTATTAAGTATGTATTAAGTACTCAGGCTTTTAAGTTCTATTTAGCTAGAAAACAAACAGACCTTCAAGAACAGGATTGTTGCTGTTGGCTGCTGCCTAGTCAATTCCAACTCATAGTGACCCCACGTGATAGAGCAGAACTGCCCCATAGGGTTTTCCCACGGAGCCACTGGATGGGTTTGAACCACCAACCTTTTGTTTAGCAGCTGAACTCTTAACCACTGTGCCATCAGGGCTCCTTAAGAACAGGATAGCACAGTGAATTTAAAATCTTTTGTCTTCCCCCAGTTGTCAGGTAGAGTGTATCCAAATCTAGACTGAGATCCTCAGTAAGACTCCTAAAGGTCAGCCATCGTGTTTGTTAAACGCCCATTGACAGCTCTGCCCACCACTCTCCAGTTCCTGCAACCTTGCCAAGGACATCAACAGATTAACCACATTCATTCTGGATAAATACAACAAACCTGACGGGGTGGATTTTCTTTATTTCATTGCCCAGATGGTGCTAGCCTGGGCTGGTAACATTTTGGGGTTTATTTTCAAGGCTGGGTTATGGTCTCCTATACCCCCAAGCCCTTTACCACTCTCTTCTGGAGGAAGGTGGGTGACTTTTGTCATTGTGCCTGGGGCCCCACCCTGTTCTGAGGATTGTTTTTCTGACTTGTAATGGATACAGAGAAAATATCAGGCTCCTTTGTTTTTCTAAAAAGAATGTCGACTCAGAACCACCTTCTCAGGATCAGTTCATCCCTTTGTCACTCAGCCAAAGCAGGAGGAGGAAGTGAGGGGAGGGAGTTTTCATATAATACATGCAACTGACCCTGTTCATGGGGTCATAGCTAAATGCCAAATACAGATCCAAGACACAAGCCTAAACCATCAGGATTACAAATATGTGGCCAAAGCAGACATTGCTAGTCAATCACAGCACTCATCTGAATCAGGATGTGGCCTCTCAAATGCTCCTCAAGAGAGTGCTCTAGGCAGCCATTACCAGTCAAACAGAGTACGTAGATAAACCTATTTTGCAACATGCACCAGTCTGTGGGCTTCTTATGGACAAAAACTAGTTGCTGTTGAGTCGATTCCAACTCATGGTAGCCTTATGTGTGTCACAGTAGAACTGTGCTCCATAGGGAATTCGATGGCTAATTTTTCAGAAGTACATTGTCAGGCCCTTCTTCCAAGGAGCTCTGGGTGGACTCGAACTGCCAATCTTTCGAGTACAGTCCTACTCTGACATACTTGGAGCCATGAATCGGAGTCAACTTGATAGCAAACGGTTTCTTATGGACAGGGACCCTTATAAATTCATTTATCTCCTCTTCCATATAACCTAACACAGTATAATCAGATTAGGCCTGAATGTTTGTTGAAGGCATAAATGAATGAAATATTAAGTTAATATAGCTATTTAGATGGAGATGATTAAGTCCTCTTCTGCTGGGCGCTACCTTCTTCCACCAGGCATTGCCCTGTATTCAGCTGAGGTGCTAGAATCCTCTGGATTTCAACCTCGTGCTTAGTTCACACAGATCCTCTCATGCTGCTTCAGCTTTACAATTTTCTACACTGATCCCAAAGCTGGGCATCTTATGTCCTAATGTCCTACAGAGCTGTGAGTGAAATAATCCTTTCAACCTATACCTTCCCTCTACTCACAACTATAAGATTCAGACAAGAGTTCGTTGAGCCTAAGCCACATTAGAGTGACAGGTGGTGGTAGATTTTCTCAGCCTCTGATGACTAAGTCTTTGTTCCCGGGCCAAGCTTCTCTGCTTGGCTTGTTCTTCCCTTGGGATGAGTTCTTGCTCTTCTAACAGATCTTCCCCATCAATTTCTCAGAGTTTCCTAGTCATGTCTGAATCCCAACAGTGGACACAGCTTAAACCCAACCTATGAATCTCCCTCTTTATACATGGGGGACCACTTGTATCAGTTAGTTGTTGCCACAGAACAACCCACCTCACAACTTAGTGGCTTATAACAACAACAATTTTCTATTTTTCAGAAGTTACCTAGTTTAGCTGGCTGGTCTGCTGATCTGCGCTGAGCTTGGCTGAAGTCAGCTGGGCTCACTCATGCGCCTGTGGTCAGTTTGTCAGATGACTAGGGAGAGAAGGTCTAGGATGGCCTAGTGCAGCTTGGTTCTCTTCCATGTGCTTCTTACTTACTTACCTCCAGAAGACTAGCCTAGGCATGTTCTCATGGTGAGGTCAAGGGTCAAAGAGAGCAAGCAGAAGTGAACAAATGGTTTTCAAGACTCTTTTGGGGTCAAATTTTCTACTGTCCTTTTATCCGAAGCAAGTTATATGACCAAACCAAGAATCAGTTGGGGGTGGAGGGGACAACGAAGGGGTGTGGATACAGGAAGTCATGAAAAATTGGAGCCATTAATGCAATCAGCCTACCACACACTGGATGAAAACGTAGCCTTACCCAATGGGAAAGCAGCATTTGAAACAGTGCCTGGGTCTGACTCAGTCCCCCACTTATGATGGGAAAAGGTTCAAGTCAGTGACAACCATGCTACCGATGAATGTCTTGAGATCAGAGGCCTCAGCTGAAAGCTCCTCCGTTGAAAGTTGAAAGATGGTGAGCTGCCTTTGGCCTTGGTCAGTCTGCCTGGTGTTCCTCAAGGCCCTTAACAGACAAGAGTGAAGGACCTCCCGGGACAGTCCAAACTGCCTTTAAGTTCCCCAGTCACTTCCCTTCTGTGTCTTGAAAACACTTCATTTGTATATGCAATGACACAGACAGCTGGCTTCCTGTCGTTCACAGTCTCTTGGCTCTTGTACCAAGCTTGGCTGACTCAAGCTGGACATCTCTCCACTTCCTTAGATTCCCATAGCAACTGTCATCATCTGGTGGTTTTGATGCTGTAGGTGTCAAGAGTGGGAGTGAGGATTCATTTTTGGTGCTTCCAGAAGCTCACTTCCTATCTGGTTCCAGCTGCAACTCTTCAGCCAAAGCAAGTTCTCAGCCTCAACAACCAGAAAGCCCAGACTGATTATGTCTTTCTAAAAGTTTAACTCCCTTCACACCTATCATGGAATATCTGAGTTCTACTGGAGATGTGATCATTCTCATGAGCTGAACTGAATGGCCCTCAAGGATTATTGTCTGTAGAAAGATTGCAAATTGGCATTCACCTTCTGGGCAGCATTTCAATTGGAGAGATCTCAAAAAAGCAGTTATTTTGCAGGTTTTTAAAAAACTGAGCGGGATTTCTAAGTCTGCTTCTACTTGGGTGGGCAGAGACATGAAAAACCCCTATTCCTTATCTTCTGTAACCAAGACAGACAACCTGAACCAATTCTAGTCACCTTTCCCGCTAATCCTGAATGCTGACTCACAACATTTTTCTATGCAGCACTCCAGGTAATTACTCCAACTGATCAAAGTTGACAACTGAAACGAAAACATTTACCATCTTGGATCAGGATAGGCCAAGGAAGTCCAAGGAAGAAATGAGTAAAACAGGTCAAGGAGAATCTAGCCTATGTAATCTAGAATCTAGATTTCTAGGAGGTTCAATGAGTCAGATAATTTTACAACAAAAAGGCAACTTAGAGGCCAGGTAGACAACTTCTCTCTCTCCTCCAAGCCACAAACTCATTTTACAAATAAATAAACCAAAACCAAGGGGAGTTAAGGGGCTTGCCCAAAGTCACTGAGCCAGCTGGTATCAGAGCTGAGGTTTAAGCTTAAATTTTTTGACTGTTACTTCCCTTCTCCCAGTTTCCATACACATTTTATATTAATCATTTGCTTACATAAATATCTCCTCTACTACGCCATGACTCCTTGAATTTAGCATAGTATCTGACATATAACAGGCCTGAAATAATAATTATTAATGATAATTAACATTTCCAGGCTCTACTACAAGGATAATCCTCGTGTTGACCCAAGAAATGGTGCTTCTCCAAAAGTAATTTCTGTGCTGGAGACAGAATAGGAAGCAAAACTCTCTATGTGTCAGGCTGTGGACAGCAATTCCCAATGGACTGCAAGTAATCCAGCCCTGTCCACAGTCAGCCCAGCCAATTCAGTGCTCAGGGTGGAGTAAGCTACGAAGCAAGGCCTGCCAGCTGCCCACGAGTTCTTGTCTAGCTGAGCTCTTGTCTAGCTCCCTTCAGCAGCTACAAATTTATACCTCTTCCCTAGATGAGAGTCTTAAAGACTTGTGAAAGGCAGAGATTGTCCAATTTTCTTCACATCCTCCATGTTGCCCAAGGTCCGTGTTAAGCTCATATCATGGCAAATGCACAATAAGGGTATATGTGCTTGGTCCAACCTTCTGTGCAAAAAGGAGAGGAAAATTTACAAGGTGTTATTTTGCTAAAAATATTCCTTTGGTGGGGGGGATCTCATTCCTTGTTATTTGTAACTTTTTCTTTCCAAAGCTGGATCAGACTGTCATTTCTCAGCCTTAAATGTCTGCCTAAGTGTAGAACAAATCCTCACTTGGTCCAGTGTCTGGGGGAAAGTCTCCCAAAAAGGCACATTTATGATGAAAATTTTACATTGTGCTTGGTTTTCCAAAGTCAACAAATGCTTGTAAAAGCTTAAGGAATGGAACACACTTTATACAGACAGTAAGCTCTAAAGATTATAATTATATTAAATACACTAAATATATTCATGAGGTGACTTCATTGTACTCACACCTCACTTTCATAATCATGTCTTGGGATTTTTTATGGTTGAAATGAGTTCTGAGGAACATACTACATATTTTTAATTGAATTTGTAGGAAATAAGGATTGACTTGCACAGGCTTTACTCTTGACAATTGTTCAACACCTGCTTGAACAGATTGAAAGGAGGCGAGCCCCTAGAGTGCAGGTGGTCCGGAACCAGGGCTGGATACATAATTGTGGAGTCCAGCACAAAATGAGTATAAGGCCCCACTAGAGGTGGGAAATCAATCTTTCCTTCCCATCAGCCCACTGTCCCAACCTGCTGTGGATGGGTGAGCCCACCAAGGAATTGCAACATCCATGTCAGTGCCTGGATGGGGGTAGATGAGAGTCCTCCACTGAGTCTCCCACCAAATGTGCAGTGGTGCACAGAGAGGGGACAGTGCTGCCATGCCCCTCCCCAAGAAGCCATGGAGTGCATGCCCAACCAAAACCCTAGCCCTCCCCAAGCTGGTGCCTGGGCTCCTGCAGGGGGTACAGTTCAACGGCAGAATGCAGATGTCCCTACCCCTGGTTAAGTGGGGTGGGGCCAGGAAGGAGAAGTTTGAGTGGGGCTCGGGCACCAGGAACCGGAAGTTCCTGGAGCAGGAGGCAAGAGTACAAGTGAGTCGCCTCTCTAAGCCCCAGGCGCATGCGTCATTGTCCTGTTGGACTTTACAAAACACACAGTCAAAGATAAATGAATTAAGAACTGCAAGATAGCAACAGTAGTACGTTAAACCCCAAATAAATCCCTTTGTGAATGGGACCCTGTGTGACCGCACTGGTTGCCCATAAAGCCAGTGCTGCCTGGGGCATTTGCACAGGGACTCCTATGGCTTTAACATAGGGGCTTTAACATATGTGTTGGCTGTGTGTTAAGCGTGTAATGCTTCTTGGTTGACTGTTCTATAAGGGCTTAGCTAAACTAGATTGTAAGATTTTGAGGGTCAGAATGCCTTTACTTTTTTGTTTCTCCCAAATCACTTAGAACAGTGCTTTTGATATAATGCATTAACAAATACCACAGAAATCACATATTACAAATCACAAACCAAGATGCTGAGAGATAAAACATTCTGTTGCACATATGTGGAGTTGAATTACAATTTTAATTGCGGCAACATAGACTTTAGTTCTGACCAAGAAGCCCCACGAAGAACTTGGGGATCTCTGGTGGAAGGAATAGCTTCAAGGGGGCAATATGGGAGAGGGGATGGAAGAGGGAGGTTTCTAAGAAAGATGTTATTTGCTGGCTTAGAATCTCAACTCACATCATGGATACATATGCATCATAAAGCAGTTTAGATTCTTCAGGGAAAATTAGATAATGATGTGCACTTGGAACTATAAGAAAAACAGAGACACACCTTAAGTGTTATGGTTAAACGCTGGAAACCACAACCTCTCATACCCTTACTATTGAGACTTCTTAATAACTAAATTCCTTCCTGACTGTGTGAATAATTGCCTTGAAGAGGGAGCAGGAGATGAGGCCCTTCCAACCTGTATGGTTCAAATGCCTAATGTGTGGGTTCACTAGCTCCCTGCTGTTTGAAAGACTTGTGCCAAATGGTTGTTGGAGAAGTCATGAAGGCAGAGGAGGAAATAGCCCTGCCCACTGGGCGAAAGAGGATCTCTTCTCATCCTCTTACAAATACCACGGAAGCATTTTTGTATCTCTGCCAGTTGCTATAGAGACCGTGTGGGGAACACATGTAAACATTCAGCATGCGTGAGACGCTCCGAGGTGCAATGTGGTGCAATGTGGTTCCTCTTCTTTGCGCATCTGTTACTGGCTTAGAGCTGTAGTTTGCAGCCACATCAGTGAGCCCTGTGGTTTTGGGCCTCAGGCTCGAGTGGCTCATTTTTAAGGAACTTATCTACCCTGAGGACTGGGAGACACCCTACAATTAGCATCATGAGACTTGGTTGAAAACTCTTTTCTATTACTTTTTTGGAGGCAGAAAATTCCTTCCTCTCCCTGAGCCTCCATCTGCTCATCTGTGAAATGGGAGAAATGAAGCCTTCTTCCTGTGGGGAGGGCAATGAGAATGGATGGGCATGCTTTGTCAGGATGAAAGCACTAGTCTTGTTTAGCAGCATTATTATGTAATTACTCTATACTTTGAAAGTCTTGTCAAATCGTAGTCTTATTCTGGCACTGGTGTTTGGAAACGGGGCCCACCTCGTCATCTGAGTTAGTGGTTAGAAGCCATTGTTCCTTCTCAAGGTTTGTTGTAGATGCCTTCTCACCATGTTCTTTGTTCTGCTGAAGATTGGTGGGCTCAGAGGAGGAATCCCAGGCTTTGGGCCTTGCTTCTGACACCCCTCCTTCCCATTTACCAGGGCCTCCGTGGTGATCAGGGCCCGCAGCTCATGGTCCCCTATCCAAATGCCAGCCTAAGAATACTTCAACCTCCTACCTCTCTAGCCCTTAAAAAAACCCAGGTATTTTCTTACAACATACATATACCCTTGCAGCTAAGAGAAGCCAGCAGAGCCAGCAGCAAGGACCTCCTCTTTAGAGAGGTGCAGAGGACCAGAGAGTATGTGTGGGCAAGCCCTGGTTTGAATTCTAAACCCAGCCCCTCTCTTTCCAGCTCCTTGTGTGGCTTCTTTCGGGGCGTGGGAGGAGGGTGGAGCTAAGGATTCAGGTGTTGTCCTCTCTGACTGTCTCTACCACCCACGCTCTGCAGAGTCTCATAAGAATGTCTCTTTCCATCTCCTTGGCTACCAACACAGTGCTGTGGTGACAAAGGAACTGCGCAAACAGCATCATCAGTTATGGGGGCTGGGCTTCACCTGCTCTGTCTGCCATCTGCACTCTCTCCATTCCAGAGTTCTAGAATTGGGTTTGTGATTTATCAGCCAATCAAACCTATCAGTGACTCCAAATTCTGACCCTCAGAAGGCCCAACCTAGCACACGTGTTTCTTGTGCTGTGCAATCAGTCAATGAGAGAATGCTGGAAACATGGAGCCTGCTGGCTCTAACAGCCCAAATGCTCCCATCTGCCCAAGAGCAGAACTCACCACGCAGGAATGTGAGAATGAATGTGAGCAGCAAGTGGTGGGAGGGGAGACGAAAGAGGAGCTGGGACAGGGAAGAGCCCAGTCAGGTCAAGAATTCTCCAAATTCTCTTCCCTTCCCACGCCCCAAATCTCCCATCTGGAAGGAAAAAGTAAATACATGTATCAGAATTTCCATGAAGTTCATAAGTGGGGACTAATTACCGTCTTGGATTTTTTTTGTTTGCTTGCTTTGCCAGGAAAAGGAGATTAAAAAGGAGAAATGAGGGAGGGAAGAAATTATATTGATAATAACAAGTAGGAGGGGCTGCTGAGAGTTGAGAGCCTTCATTTATTCAATTAATAACTATTGTGTGAGCATCCACTCTATACTAGGCCCTGTTTTAGGTGTAAGGGACACAGCAGTGAATAACATAGACGGAAATCCCTGCCTTCGTGGAGTTTACATTCTTGTTAGAGAGGCAGACAATAAAAGTAACAAATTAGTAAAACATATTGTGGATAGGCACACACGGGAATATTGGTGATTCATTGGTGGCAAGGTAGAATTCTTACCTTCTATTCAGGAGACCCAGGTTGGAGGCTCAGCCAATGCATTTCATGCGTAGTCACCACCCATCTGTCAGTGGAGACTTTTGTGTTGCTATGATGCTAAACGGGTTTCAGCGGAGCTTCCAGACTAAGATGGAGTAGGAAGAAAAGCCTGGTGATCTACTTCCAAAACTCAGCCAATGAGAACCCTATAGATCAAAATGGTTTGATCCAAAACTGATAATGGGAATGGCGCAGGACCCGGTAATGCTTCATTCCATTGTGCATGAGGTTACCATGAGTTGGGGGCCAACTGGAAGGTAGCTAACAACAACAACACACGTGCACACATATACATACAGCTGAGCAGGAGGATAGGGCGTATAGAAGGGATTTGAAATCTAAGACAGGATAATCAGAAGTCCTCACTGCAAAGATGGTGTTTAAGTCCAGTGCTGACAGAGTGAGGCTACTGGGGCCAAAGCAGAGAGAGGGGGAGAGAAAGGGAGAGGCCATAGAGTGAAGGGTCAGATCAGGTGGGGCCTTGTATGCCACTGAAGGGGCTTGGGCTTTTCCTCTGAGTGAAATGAGGAGTCACTGGAGGGTCTTAAGCAGAGAAGTGAAAAGATTTGATTTCTGTTTAAGGATCACTTTCGCTGCTGCATGGAAAGTAGATTGGAGGGGAGATGCTCCTTTTGATGCTGAGTCTGAAGTCTGCTCTCACTTTGTTAAAAAAAAGGGGAACTGGTAAATGTTAGGGAAATTAAAGACAGTACCCCCAAGATTTTCTCTTCCGTGATCAGAAGGACCGAGAGAACCTGAAGATGAGATACTATAATCACTACTCTGTGTGTGACTCAGTGTTAGTTAATGATGTCTGCACACCACCTAAAATGATCTTTGCCATTGTCATTGGTTCATAGCTATCCCTTGGAAAATGTGGCCTAGAGAGAAGCCAATCGTTTGCCGCACATGCTGTTATCATTTATCCAGCTAGTCGTGTTCTCTGCAGGCAGCTGTCATTTGGATATGACTTAAGAGCACCTCAGTTTGACCCTCCTTAACTGCATGGCTTGGACTAAAATTAAAAATGTAATAAGTTTTATTCAAGTGTAGTAGGGTCACCAATTGCTTCACATACTCCCTCTCAGATGTGCAAAAATGCAGTGCCTTTGTTTTCTATAACTGATCAAATTTTCCCTGGCCCCTCCCCCACAACCCTGCAGAGTGTGGAGAAAGACTGGACTCAAAGGGTAAGTACGCATATCTCGGCCTTTTCCAGTATCCCCTGATCACCCAGCCTTAGCACCTGGGTCTCTGGTTGGTGGAGGATGGTATTACCATGTACCTAAATGGGTATAGGTATCAGCATGGTGATCTCTGATCCTGATGGTGTCTGGGTTGGTTTAGGTCCTGTGCAAGTGTCCCCTGAGTTGCTCCTGTTGTCCATTATTTGCTCCTGTTTGTCCATTGGCATGCAGTGGTGTCCATTGCCATGGAATAGCAACTCTACCATTACCTCTAGAAATCAAAGCACTTGATCTCACTGACCTCCACTTTCAACCCCAGGCCTCTGCCCTTTCACCAATCCTCCTTGAACCTCCCTGACCTTCACCAGGGCATGTAGGAACATAGGGATACATCACTATGGGAAACATTATCTCAGGCTGTCTACCAAGGTTCCTCCATCTGCCAATGTTGCACTATCTCTGTCAAACCATGTTAGACGTGGTGCCAAGACAAATGTTGGGATGTCTTCAACCTCCTCTAGGCTACGTCTGGGAGAGTAGACACTCCAATGTTCCTAGTCTCCCTATATCTTTGTGAATGCTTCTATAGCTCCCTCCCTCAATAAGACTCGGCCTTGGGGAAGAGGGAAGGAAAGATCCTGATATGAGAAGATCTTACTCTACCTCCATCTCTTTTATCATTCCTATACTCTTCTGGGAAGAAAAGAGTGAATTTTCCATTCCTCCCTCTCATTCCTCTCTTGTAAGAACTTTCCCCTCAAAATATCCTTTCTCTTGCTAAAATGGCACTTAAAAAAAAATTGCCATCAAATTGATTATGGCTCATAGCTACCCTATAGGACAGAGTAGAGCTGCCCCATAGGGTTTCCAAGGCTGTAAATCTTTACTGCAGCAGACTGCCACATCTTTCTTCCTGCAGAGAGACTAATGGGTTCAAACTGCCGATCTTTTGGTTAGCCGCCAAGCTCTTTAACCATTGCGCCACTAACCAAACCCATTGCCATCGAGTCAATTCCAACTCATAGCAACCCTATAGGACAGAGTAGAACTGCCCCATAGAGTTTTCAAGGAGCGGCTGGTGAATTCGAACTGCTGACCTTTTTGTGGCTCTGCCCAATTACCTGGGGCCTTGATGCTTATATCAAATGTACCCTCAGGGAAGCAGACACTGAGGCGGAATAAGGAATGTGTGAAGTTTACTGGGGAGTAACACTTGTGAAGACAAATGGGGGAGGAAGCAGGATTAGGCAGAAAAACCCTCAGACCACAAAGCAGATATGACAAAGTTTTGCCCAGCCCAATGGGGAACTCCAGAACAAAGACTGCTCATGAGAGGAGCTCTGGGTTGAACAGAAATGGCCAGGGCTTAGCACTCTCTCTGTGCTCAGCCATTGGCTGGGGGCTTCCTAGGAAGAGTGTTGCCTGAGTTCAAAAGCTGGAACAGAGTCTAAAGATTCTAACAGCTAGAAGTTGTACTCTAACTGCACTTTTTACAGCTGAATAGCAAGTTCTTTCTTGAACGGAGATCCTGATGGGCAACTCCAATGCTGTCACACTGGTGTTGATTGGGGGAAATAATGAAAATTTTATCAGTTTAATAGGAGTCCCTGGGTGGCACAGATAGTTAAGTGCAAAGCTACTAAGTGGTTCAAATCTACACAGAGGTGCCTCAGAAAAAAGTCTGGGGAAATCTACTTCCAAAAAATCCACCATTGAAAACCCTACGGAACAATTCTACTCTGAAACACATGGGGTCACCATGAGTTAAAATCGACTTGATAGCAACTTTTTTTTTAATATCAGTTTAATATTTTCTAAGTATTTACGTACTACCCGAGCTCTTAAAGTCATTGCTGAGCATAATTTTAGCCCACATCCTTTTCACTGCAGGTGGGGTTTATCCACTATGACCACAGATTAGAGAAAGTCACACAGAGTGGATTTTTCTTGAACCTTTCCTAAAAAATCTTCATAGAATGTGGTGCTGCCATCATGCTTTAAAACCATGAGCATGGCCCTCTCAAAGCCTTCTGCTTTTTTATCTAGGAGGTTTTCTGTAAATCTCAAACATGTTCATTTTAACTCACCTGTTTTTTTTTAATTGTACTTCAGGTGAAGGTTTACAGAAGAAATAGTTTCTCATGAAACAGTAGTACACGTGCAGTTTTATGACATTGGTTAACAACCCCACAACATGTCAACCCTCTCCCTTCTCGACCTTTTTTTTTTTTTTTTTTTTGGTGAAAATATGCATAGCCAAAGATACACCATTTCAACAATTTTTACACGCACAGTTCAGTGACATCGACTACTTGCTTCCAATTGTGCTGCTATTCTCACTTTAGATGAAGGTTTACAGAACAAAATAGTTTCTCATTATTAACTCAGTTTTTGAAACTAGCAAGTACCCAGCAGTTCATCTAAACTCAAATCTTTAACCAAGATAGCACTCAGTGTGCCGCCAGGGAAATTTCAGTGGTTTGTAGATAGCAAACTAACAGTGATAGATGGCTGCAAATCTGAGCAAAGAAACCTCCTTTGAGTCAGAAGCCAATCATCCAACTGTCTGTTCACCAGGTTTCCTTCCTGTGAGTCACTTTAAGAAGCTTGACTTCTTCTTTCTCGGTTTCTAGCCTTTGCTTAATCAGTAGTGCAGTATAATTCTTGGAAGTGTTGATAGATGTGATTGGTCCCCTCTCCTAGACAACCCTTGGAATGAAAGTGGTCAGGAGGAGATGGAAGGAAGTAAGAAAGAAAGAAGCGTGTGTGTGAAGGGAAGGAGAACCAAACAGGACCAGATGCCTAGAAATTTCTTGCTTTCCCAGGAGTCAAAGCATTGCTTAATTTAGACATGAATTCTAACAAAGGGAGTCAAGTGTTGCCAGACAAAACGCAGGACTCCAGTTAAATTTGAATTTCAGATAAACAATGAATACTTTTTGGTATATCTCCCGCAGTATTTCAGGCATACTTATACTAAATTCTTTTCTTTATTTTAAATTCAAATTTAACTGGGTGTCCTTTACTTTTAATTTGCTAACTCTGTCACCCCTACCTGGGCAACATTTCAATCCCACCACCTTCAGTTAATGAGGGTGATAAGCTACCTTACTGAAAAGGAGAGAGGATTGCACCAATCTCTCATTCTCTAACATAAAGTTCCAAGTTATTTAGACATGGTATTTCTTTCTTCCTGGAGCAGCCTCTGCCTTCCTAGTTTTGTTCAACACGGAGCACTTCAAGCTGACCATTGTCACAGACCCACCAGTAGATTACTGACAGTGGTCTTCCTGTCCTAGCCCTGGTATCTTCTTTGCCTAAGGTGAGCTTGTCTCCTACAAGCCTACTGAGCCTCATTCATGCCTTATTCCCCACCATGCTTGTCCTGTCAATATGACTGAGCTTTTGCCTTTGTTTTTGCCTATACCTGAAATAATGAACTCTAGACTGGTTGTGGTTTTGACATCCTGCCTAGAGCTTACCATTTCCTTCTTTTCAGAGGTTCCCCTCAGCTCATGCCTAGGGTGTGTCTCCAGACCAAACACGCTGCCTGGAACCACGATACTGACCTCATTCTTCACCATCTTAAAGAAACAGGGTTGGCAAAAATTTTCTATAAATGGCCAGATAATAAATATTTTTCCCTTTGTGAATCCTATAGCCTTTGTCACAACTGAGCAACTCTGCCATTGTAATGAGAAAGCAGCCATAGACAATACAAATGAATGGGCATGTCTGTGTCCCAATAAAACTGTATTTACAAAAATAGGTGGTGGGTTGGTTTTAACCCACAGGCTGTAGTTTGCCGACCCCTGTTCTAGTAAGTCCTACGGCATTGCTCTTGCTGCCAAAAAAAAGTTCCACCGAGATTAAACGCTGGCCTGTTACTTCATGGGAACCACATCTATTTATTGATGTGATATTGATGGCTGTCGATACTCCCACAAGGGACTAGTCCTATTTTGGTATTGGTATCATAGTCTTTTTGTTTTTTAAAAATATATTGTCATGGATTGAATTATGTTCCCCCAAAAATGTGTGTATCAGTTTGGCTGGGCCATGATTCCTGGTATTGTGTGATTTTCTTATATGTTGTAAATCCTGCCTCTGTGATGTTAATGAGGGAGGATGGGTGACAGTTGTATTAGTAAGGCAGGACTCAATCTACAAGATTGGATTGTGTCCTGAGGCAATCTCTTGAGATATAAAAGAAAGAAGTGAGCAGAGAGACAGGAGGACCTCATACCACCAAGAAAGCACAGCCAGGAGCAGAGCGTGTCCTTTGGACCCAGGGTCCCTGCGCAGAGAAGCTCCTAGTCTGATGGAACATTGATGAGAAGGCTGACAGAGAGAGAAAGCCTTCCCCCGGTGCTGACGCCCTGAATTTGGACTTGTAGCTGACTTTACTGTAAGGAAATAAACTTCTCTTTGTTAAAACCATTCACTTGTGGTACTTCTGTTACAGCAGCACTAGATGACTAAGACATACATATAACACAACATTTGACATTTCAACATTATTCAGGTGTACAATTTAGTGATATAAATTGCATTAATCATGTTGTGCAACCATCACCCACAATCACTGTCAAATGTTCCACCACCATAAACAGAAACTCAGGGTCACCCAAACAGTGGCCACCCTTTCCTCCCTCCCTCCTGCCCCTGATAACCATAATGAACTTTGATCTCTATACATTTACCTATTCTTGTTACCTCATATAAGTGAGATCATGTAATATTTGTCCTTTTGTGATTGACTTATTTCACTCAGCATACTGTTTCCGAGGTTTGGTATCCTAGTCTTGACTCTGGCAGTTCCCAGCTTTCTTCTCTTTCCCTCTGCCAGTCTGAGAGGTCCCAGCATGCCTTGAGGATGAACACACTCAGCTGAGCCAATTTCAGCTTTTGTTACCACACTACTGCCAAGATCCACTCCCTTTCTTTCCATAAACACTACTTTAGTTCGAGAATTAGTCACCAACACTTTAGACTGGTTCCATCTCGTCACTGGTCTTCAGCTTAAGGAATCCTCATCTGCCTATCACTGATGATGTGATTTCCTTTGAATAATAAGTCAATGAGACTACCCACCAGTGCTAGGAATGGCTTGTCTTATAATAGCTATAGATTTAGCAAAAAAGCCTTCTCTCTTAGATGGTTAAAAAAGACCTTGGCAGAACTCTATAAAGGCAGCCAGTGCCTGCCTTCAGCGCTACAGAGGCAGAATTTTAGCATGAAGAAAATTCAGCATTATGAATTGTTGATGCTGTTATTTAAAAGTGATAATATGACTTTGTTGTTATTAGGTGCCGACAAGTCAATTTCAACTCATAGCCACCCCATGTGACAGAGTAGAACTGCCCCACAGGGTTTTCTAGGCTGTTATCTTTATGGGAGTAGATCACCAGATCTTTCTTCTGCAGAGCCACTGGGTGGGTTTGAACTGCCAATCTTTTGTTTAGAATTGTGAGGCTACTTAATATGACCCCAGAAAGACTTATTATGGTATGAAAATTCAAAGCATATTTCATAAGCAAATAAATACATGTGTGAATAAATCTACCTATTCACAAGGCCAGGATTTTGGGACTTAATAAATAAACTTAAAAAATAAAGTTTTAAATTAAAAAAAGACAACAATTTTGAAAATAACTTTCAACAGAACTTTTTAAATAATATTAACACTGCCTTCTAGCCTGGGTCAGTTTTACCACCTTGTTCTACATAACTTTTTGTGGGATAATTGTTTCTCTCAAAAGTTGAGTGTAGTCAAAGGTTTCATAAGCCAAGTCCTATTTTAAATAGGGCTTACTCTCTAATTCTGGAGTTTTCTTGCTTTATGTTTAAAAACTTAATTACTTTCTTTATATAGAAACAAATTTCCAATAACCATTATATCTCTAAATTGAAACTCTCTATACTTTCTTAGAAAAAATACATTTTAAATTACCTGAACTCCTTCAAACCAGGTAACTATTATAATTTAATTACGAGGTCTTTAGAAAAAAATCTAAAACTATCAGAGCTTTACATTACTGCCATCTTATGATCTGATTATAGTTTATTGCATTAGGTGCTCAGCAAATACTAATTGATGTAAATGGTTCCACAATAATTGCAATCAATGGTGAAAACTTTACTGAACATAAACTTTTTTAACAGGTGCATTTTGGTATGACTGTTACACATAACCTACACGTATTTAAAATGTACAGTTTGATAAGTTTTGACATATGTATAAACCCATGAAACTGTCACTAACACAAACATTATGAACTTATCCATCCCTCCAAATGTTTCCTCATTCTCTTTTGGAATCTCTTCCTCTCACCCTTTCCTATCTGCTCCCTCATGTCCAGGCAACCACTGATGTGCTTTCTGTCACTGTAAATTAGTTGGCATTTTCTAGAATTGTATATAAATGGACTCACGCAGTATGTACTCTTTCTTGTTTGTTTCTCTCATTCAGCACAATGATTTTGATATCCATCCCAGTTGAAGCTCACGTCAATGGCTCACTCCTTTTAATTGCTGAATAGCATTCCATTGTCAGATAAACCATCGTTTGTTTATCCATTCACCTGTTGATGGACATTTGAGTTGCTTCCAGCTATTAAAAAATAAAGCTTCTATGAACATTTGTAAATAGGTCTTTGTAGGAATATATGCTTTCATTTATCTTGGGTAAATACTTAGGAATGGAATGGCTGGATCACATATAGATGTATCTCTATCTTTTAAAGAAACTGATGAATTATTTTCCAAAGTGTTTGTTATACTCTGACCAGCAGTGTAGGAGAGTTCTGGTTCTTCCACGTCTTTACCAACACTTGGTATGATCATTATTTTTTAATTTTAGCCATCCTAATAGGTGTATACTGGTATTTTGTTATGATTTAATTTGCATTTACTTAATGACTAATGAAGGGGCCCTAGTGGCACAACCACTAAGCACTCAGTTGCTAACCAAAAAGTTGGCAGTTTGAACCCACCCAGAGACTCTGTGGGAGAAAGACCTGGTGATCTGTTCCAGTAAAGATTACAGCCTAGGAAACCCTCTTGGGCAGTTCTACTCTGATACATGGGGTCCCTGTGAATAGGAATCGATTCAATGGCACCTAACAACAATAATGACTAACGATGCTGGCAACCTTTTCATGTGCTTATTTGCCAGCTGATATTTTCTTTGATGAAGTGTCTGTTCAACTACTTTTCCCATTTTTTAGTTGGGTTGTTTGTTTTCTTATATTGAGTTTTGAGAATTCTTTATATATTTTGGATAGAAATCATATCATAAATACATGATTTACAAATATTTTCTCCCAGTTGGTGGCTTGTCTCTTTATCCTCTTAGTAGTAGTGTCTTTTGAAGAGCAGAGTTCTTAATTTTTACGAAGTCTAATTTACCAGATTTTTTAAAATACATTTTTTACTGAGATAAATACATAAGTAACAAAACATTTGCCATTTCAACAGCCTTCACATACACAGTTCAGTGACATTAAATATGTTCATCATGTTGCTAAACCATCACCATTAACCACTCCCAAATTTTTCCATCACTTAACAGAAGATCAGTGCCCCCTAAGCATATCAACTTGTTTTTTATGGATCATGCTTTTAGTGTTGCAGCTAAGAACTATTTACCTAACCTGGAGTCACAAAGATTTTCTCCTATGTTTTATTCTTGAAATTTTACTTTAGGTTTTACATCTCGGTTTATGGTCCATTTTTAGTTGATTTTTGTATATAGTGTAATGTATGGATCAAAATTTATTTATTTATTTGCAAATGGATACCAAAATCAGTTGTATATATATGTGTAGGTCTATTTCTGGACTCTCTGTCCCATTGATATATCTTTATGTCCCTACCACAATGCCCTGATTGTGGTAGCTTTATAAGTCCTGGAATCAGGTAGTATTGGTCCTCCAACATTGTTTGTTTGTTTTTTTTTTTTTTCCCCAAACTCGTTTTGGCCATTCTAGGTCCTTGTATTTCTATATGAGTTTTAAAATGAGTTTGTCAGTTTCTTCAAATAACCCTGGGATTTTGATTGGGGTTGCATTGAATCTATACTTCAATTGATGTGCTTGTTAGTTAGAGGAAAGCCCCATCTTAGGCTAGTCTGCGTTGCCAATAATGACTTGATGTCCTGCTCCCTCCCTTACAGGACTGGGAAAGGGCTGGAGCAAACCCATCAAGTCCCATGCTGTTTGGATTTGCATCAAGCTGGGCCAAGTTGGGGTGTAAAGCTCTCACTGAGAATGAAGCAGTGGACTGAAATAAGGGACAGCAAGAGCCATGGAAGAATAGCAAATCTTGAGGGGCCATGGACAGGACTGTAGAACCAGATGGGGATGGTATTCAAGTGAAAGTAGGTTGAGAACAGTAAGGTAGGGTCCTGGTCACATTTGTCCAAACATGAGGTGGGAGTTGCTGGTTTGGTTCTATGGACAAGCAGGAGCAGATAGATACGTACTTTGAGCTGGAAGAACAGTTTAAAGGATCAGAAACGGTAGAAAAAAGTCCACTTAGAGGGCAACTCCTTACTCTACCAGGAAAGTTTGGTTTAGCTTTCATATCCTGGTTTACCACAGAAATGGTTTACCATACAGTGGATGTATACACTTGGTGGTGATCCAAAATCAAGTCCAGTTTAGAAGAGGAATGTTGTTGTCTTTGAAGAACTCGTGTTACACTTAGGACTCTGACTATGTGAGCCACCCCGCCGGAAACTGATAAATACTGGAGATCTGATATGGGGAAGCTTGGGGAAGGCAACGGGGGTTTATGGGTCTCCTAAAAATAGGGTTAGTCACCTTCTGCCTACCAGGCTGAAACTTAGTCATAACTTACCAAAGAGTAGGAAAATGGTCACATGTCTAGATGGCCACAGAATTGGAGCCATGACTCATCGTCCTATTCAGAGGAATCAAGAAATCAGGTTCAATGGCTTTGTTGTAGATTTCACCCTCTAAGTCCATGAAAGCAACTTAAGAACAGCAAGCATCAACAAATACAGCTTGCTTTGAACTTCCATAACATCATCTCTCTCAAGGAGATAATATAATCCGCTTTTCCCCCAACCAAGTGTCCAATAACCACAACCAAACCAAACTCATTGCTGTTGAGTCCATTCTGACTCACAGCAACCCTACCGGACAGAGTAGAACTGCCCCATAGAGTTTCCAAGTAGCACCTGGTGGATTCGAATTACTGACCTTTTGGTTAGCAGCCATAGCACTTAACTACAATGCCACCAGGGTTTCCAAAAAAGTGTCCAATAGTGAGTTTTAAACGATTATCTCAGGGAAAATGCCATAAAGACTGCTCCAGGCATTACATGAGATCACGGAAAAAGCGGTGGAGCAGGTAGAGAACAGCTATTGGGTGGACAACCAATAGGGCCTGTTCCTGAGGCAATTGTGTCTTTCTTTTGATTTATTTCCCTCATAGAGGCAAAGCCACATCATTTGCAAGGCATTTTAGGAGATGTGATCTGCTTTCATGAAATCATGGATATTGCTGATGTTCTGGCTCAGGGGCAAGCAAATCCACTTAAAAGTCCTGCTGTAACTCTCCAGAGAACGTTTCCTAAGTTACATGTAAAAGCAAGTGATTAAAAAAATGCAACTTGCATTTATTTCTATGTTTAGCCTGCAGTTCATCAAACCT
This sequence comes from Trichechus manatus latirostris, assembly GCF_000243295.1. Lineage (NCBI taxonomy): Eukaryota > Metazoa > Chordata > Mammalia > Sirenia > Trichechidae > Trichechus > Trichechus manatus. Next base: position 26,461,637 of record NW_004443942.1, on the reverse strand, counting down.
CACCCTCTGGGCTAGCAGCCTGCAAATATCTCATAGCACTTAATAAAATGTGCAATGTTTTGCTGTATTTATTTATTTCTTTGCCTCTCCTACTACATTTACTGTAAGACTCTTCTGCCTTGTTCACCATTCTATCTGAAGCACCCAGCACCAATCTGGGACACAGTACTCATTCAGTAAAGAAGTGTTGCATGAATAAATGAAGGACTGAAAATCTTAGGGGTAAGCTGTGAGAAAGATCTTTACAGCAGAAAAGGCTCATGGCACTATCAATGTCTTCACCAAATTTTTGTTGAACACGATGGATAGTTTTTCATACTTGCCTCTGTGGGTCCTGCTGAGTAGTTCCCTGATGCTCAGAAGGGAACCTTGTGGGGAGAAGCGCCAAGAAAGAAACTGCTTCCACTGATTTCCATTAGTGTTTACACTTGGAGTTTGACTGCAGCAAAACAGTTGCTGTTTCACCAGCTACAAGAAGCAGAGAGCAAATTATGATTCATTTTTGTGCTCTGGGACCCTGTTGCCTTGAAGTCTATCCTCTGCTAGCCCTCAGTCTCAAGGTCAATGTAAAAAGGAGGCTCTGCTTGCCCAAGGACTAGGCACGCTTCTGGGGGGGAAGTGAATGTCCTGGGCAGGACTAACAGATAATTAAAGAAAACATCAGTGGAGGAGGTCATAGGTGCTTGGAGACCCGTGGAATGCTAGGGTACTAGGATAGAGAAAGGAGTCCCTGGGTGGTACAAATGGTTAATGCACTTGCCTGATAACTGAAAGGTTGGTGGCTTGAGTCCACCCAGCGTGCCTCAGAAGAAAGCCCTAGTGATCTACTTCTGAAAAATAAACCATTGCAAACCTTGTGGAGCACAGTTTTACTCTGACACACATAGGGTCTCCATGAGTTGAAACCGACATGATGGCAACTGGTTTGGTTTAGGATGGAGAAGCTGGCCCCTCCAGATCACTAGTTCAAATCCCACCTGAGCTGGGGACTGGGTGGAGAAGGAAAGAGGGGGTGTTAACTAAGGATATTTGCTTGTTTCTCTCAAACACTGGTTTGTCTTCATTGAAGTCCAATATGTAGGAGATGGGGTTGCCTCATTCATCTTCAAACTTATAATGAATCAAACATCTGGTGCAAGGTGAAATGGCAAAATGGGGCTAATTTCTCCCTGATGAAGATATCCCCTTCCTGCAGCGGAAGGAGGATTTACGGCAGGGCTGATCTCACAGGGCCATCCCTTGGATGAGTTCTCTTTTCTGTCTACGTCCTCTCCCTAGGTGATTTCTTCCAGTCTCATAGTTTAAACACCAACACCCAAACTTATAACTTCAGCCCCAACTTCTCATTTGAACTCCAGACTTGTTATCTCCAGTTATCTACTTACCATCTCCATTTGGATGTCTAATAGATGTCTCAACCTTAATATGTACAAACAGAATTTCAGAACCTTCCACTCACACCTGTTCTACTCACATCTTAGTTGACAATAACTCTACTCCTCCTGTTGCTCAGGCCAAAAACTTTGACTCTCACACCTGCTTCCAAACAGTAAATTCTGTTTGCTTCTGTCATAAAAAATATTCAGTTCCCACAGTCTTCACTGCTACTTCCCTGGTCCAAGGCACCACCATCTCTTACAGAAAGATCACTTTGATGACTTCCTAACTGGTCTTCTTGCTTCTGCCCTTACTCTTCTTCAGTCTATTCTAATCCAAAATCCAGAGTGACTCTTAAAATTTAATTCATATCATGTTACTCTTCCATTCAAAACTCTCCAATGGCCCCCATCACACTTGGAGGAAAAGCCAAAGCCCTTACAATGGCCTAGGAAGCCCTAATGATATATTACTTTTCTGATTCTATATCCTACTACTCTCATTTTTGCTTTACTGCCCTCCTACCACACCAGCCTCCTGGCTGTTCCTCAAACATAAGAAGCTTGTTCCCATCTCAGCTCTTCATCCTGGTAGTTCCTTTGGCATGGAACACTCCTCTTCCAGATAGCCACATGGTCACTCCCTCTTTTCCTTCAGGTCTCTCACTTTTTGACTGCGGCCTTCCTTGACCACCTTCCATACAATAGCAAAACCTAACCCGTGATACTCTCTATCCCATGCCTCCTGCCTTTTTTTTTCTCCGTGGCACTTACTAGTTTATTTGTGTATTTTCTATCTCTTTCTGTCAGACCGTAAGTGCTCCATGAGAACAGATTTTTCTCTTTTGTTCACTGCTGTATCCACAGTGCCTACCATAGTACCTGAGATATAATAGGTGTTAGTGATGCTTAATTTTAGGTGTCACTTGGATAGGCTATGATTCCCAGTGGTTTGGCCAGATACTGGGCTGGTTGCTGTAATGTAATGTACTGTGGCTTAGTGTAGTGTAGTGTGATCACTTTCCATGATGTGATTGATGTGATCAACCAATCAGTTGAAAAAGGAGTTTTCTTGGGGGTGTGGTCTGCATCCAGAATATAAATGGATGGTCTAGGAGAGCTCACTCTCTCTCGACTTTGCACTCTTCTCATTTCCTGACCTCCAAATCTTGGGATGTAAGCCTGCAGATGTTTCTGGCCTGCTGCCTGACCTGAAGATTTTGGATTCACCAGTCCCCACAATCCAGTGAGCCAGCAGAGGTCTCCAGTCTTCCACCTGATCTACCAATTTGGGGCTTGCCAACTCCCACAATCTCAAATCTCTCTCTCTCTCTCTCTCTCTCTCTCTCTCTCTGTCTCTCTGTCTCTCTCTCTATATATATCTCCCTGATTTTACTCCTCTAAGAGAACTCAACTAAGACAGTGTTTAATATGAGGGTAAGTCAAAAAGTATTGCTATTAAGGTTCCAGTTTATACATGCATGGGTTTATTCCAAACAAAACATGCTTAACATGTCTCTTTGATCAACGGATGGCTGCAGAGAAGTTGTCTCAATAATACATTTGTCTTAGTCTCGTTAGGGTGCCTACAAAAAAAAAAAAAAGGATACTTTCTGTGCAGTGGAAAAAAGGTCAGGGTTAATATCAAATTTTTAACAAAACGCTAGTGGACATCTTCCCAAATCATTGAGCTTTGCAACAAGTTTATGGGAATGCTGCCCTACATAAAACAACAGTTTTTAGATGGATCATGCATTTTAAGGAAGGTTAGGAAGATCTCAAAGATGAGCCAAGATAGGGAAGACCACTCAGAAGGGTATGGTGACTGTTTTTTGGGATTCCAAAGGGGGTAATCTTGATAGATTTTCTCAAAGGACACAGGACAATCACAGGGGCTTATTATGAAGAAGTTTTAAGAAAATTGAAAACTGCATTGGTGAGAAAAAGGCCAGGAAATTTGTGCCGACAACGCACCTGCTCATTCTTAGAGGATAGCAAGGGCTGTCCTACAAGAATTTCACTGGGAAACCTTACTCCATCCACCCTACAGCCCGGATATTGCCCCTTCAGATTTCTTTTTGTTCCCCAAACTCAAAGAACGTTTAAAAGGAAAATGATTTGAGTCCCTAGAGGATGCCAAAAAGGCCATTTGGAAGTGGTATAAATCAAAGAGCCCAGAATTCTTCAGGGAAGGGTTAGAGAGATAGAAACACCGCCTTCAGAAGTGTATAGACCTAGATGAAGGATATGTCAAGAAACACTAGCTTTACGTTTTGATATTTTTGTTTAATAAAGGTTTCTGTGATTTTGTAGCAATACTTTTTGACTTACTCTTGTAAATATATGTTCAGTGAATCAATGAATTTCTGGTCCCCTCCCACCCTCTGATCCCAGGATTACTAATTGTTCTTGGACCCAGTATTTCAGTTTCCCTAACAATAAAGGCAGGGAGTGTGAGGTTTAATGGTTTTTATTTGAAAGTAGAGTTTTTTAATGGCCTTACAGGGAAGACGTTTAAACCATTAAAAAAAAAATGTTGAAATCCATGAAATTATTTCCATTTTGACTGACTCATTTGGTCAGAACAAGTTCCCATGCAGTTGGAAACTAGATAAGTGAGGGAGTGTCAGAAGCAGGGAGAGGAGAAACTTTTTATCATTTATTAAAATGAAGATGACCTTCTCCTATTTCATTTCTTGAGGTACACTTTTATTTTTTTCAAGTACAGCATACGTACAGTAAAGTACACAAATCTTAAGTGAATTACTGGTGAATTATCACAAAATAAATACGCCCACCACTTAGGTCAAGAAATAAAACCAGCACCCAGAAACCCTCCTTACAACTTTCCCCACTACTGTCTCCTACCCCTTTGCCAAAGGAACCACTACTCTGACTTCTAACACCGTAGATTAGTTTTGCTTGTTTTTGAACTTTATATAAATAAGACAATATGTATTCTTTTGTAACTGGCTTCATTCATTCAACATTATGTTTATGTAATTCATGCCTATTGTGTGTAGCACTAGTTGCTTTATTTTCACTGTGTACAGAATTCTATTCTATGACTATATCACAGTTTAATTATCTATTCAACTCTTAATAGACATTTGAGTTTTTCAATTTTCGGACTGTTGTGGTAACACTACAATGACCATTTTTGTGCATGTCTCTGGTGGGTATAATGGAGCCCTGGTGGCAAAGTGGTTAAGAGCTCAGGCTGCTAACCAAAAGATCGACAGTTCAAATCCACCAGCAGTTCCTTGGAAACCGTAGAGGGCAGTTCTGCTCTGTCCCGTATGGTCACTATGAGTCAGCATTGACTCGACAGCACACAACAACAATAGTGGATATAAGCACAAATTTATGTCAGATACATACCCAGAAATGGACTTGCCAAGTCTTAGGATACACTATGATGAGATTTAGTAGATACTGCCAAACTGTTTTCCAAAGTAGTTGTATCACTTTAAACTCTCACCAGCTATATATAAGGGTTCAGGTTGCTCCACATCCTTTCCAAAACTTGTTCTGGTGGGCATTTAGGGGTAATCTCAAAGTGATTTTTATTTGTATTTCCCTAATGACTAGTGAGATTGAACACCTTTTCATGTGTTCACTGGCCATTCCATGTTTGTGAGGTGCATGTTCAAGTCTTTTCCCATTTGCTTTCAATCAGATTGTCTTTTTTACCTTGTTAATGATATCTTTTGATGAATCAAAGTTTTAAACAAAATTCAGTTTATAAATACTTGTTTTTCGAAGTAGTGTTTTTTAAAAATATTTAAGAATATTTGCCCACCTTAAGATCAAGAAGATATTCTCCTATGTTATTTTCTAGAAACTTTCACATTTAAATCTACAGACCACATAAAATAGATTTTTTGCTATGGTGCGAGGTAGGGGTTGAGTTTTAGTTTTATTTTTCCGTCTGGATACCAATTTGACCCACCACCATTTATTGAAAAGATTGTCCTTTCTCAACTGATCTGAGGTGTTACATTGTTTTATAAATCAAGGTCTGTTATACGCATGGGACTGTTTCTGGACTTTCTATTTGTTCTACTGGTTTGTCTATTATTGTATCACTGTCACACTGTGTTCATTACAGTAGCTTTATAGAAATCTTATTATCTGGTTGACTAAGTCCTCCAACTTTGTTCTTTGAGGTGGTCTTGGCTATTCTTGAATCTTTGCATTTCTACTTTACTTTCACATGGACTAGAAAGCATCTTTAAAAGTAAAATATCTCCCCATTTTGGTGTGTCCCCACATCATCCAAGCCACCATCTCAGGGATGATTCTACGAAGTCTATATCTCTACTTCATTCCATGGGCTGCCTCTAATGTCGTCCTCACTGTCATTCCAGGCACTTTTCTTGGGGTTCATCCCCAGTTCTTCTCATACTTCCTTCTTGATCTCCAAATGGCACTTTCTTGTGTGCAGCAGATCAGTACCATCACAATATGCTGCAAGTTTCTGCTATTAATACTACCTCTCTTATTTCCAGTAACTGTGGTTGTTGTTAGATGTTGTTGAGTCAGTTCAAATTCATAGCAACCCTATGTACAACTTAATGAAACACTGCCTGGTCCTACGCCATCCTCACAATCATTGCTATGTTGGAGCCCATTGTTGTTGCAGCCACGGTGTCAATCCATCTCACTGAGGTTCTTCCTCTTTTTTGCTGACCGTCTACCTTACCAAGCATGATGTCCTTCTCCAGGTACTGGTCCTTCCTGATAACATGTCCAACGTATGTGAGACAAAGTCTCACCATCCTTGCTTCTAAGGAGCATTCTGTCTGTACTTCTTCCAAGACAGATTTGTTCGTTCTTCTGCCAGTCCATGGTATATTCAATATTCTTCATCAATACCACAAATTCAAAGGCATCAATTCTTCTTTGGGCTTCCTTATTCACTGACCAGTTTTTGCATGCATATGAGGAGATTGAAAATACCATGGCTTGGGTCAGGTGCACCTTAGTCCTCAAAGTGACATCTTCACTTTTGAACACTTTAAAGAGGACTTTTGCAGCAGATTTGCCCAATGCAATGTGTCGTTTGATTTCTTGACTGTTGCTTCCATGGGTGTTGATTGTGGATTCACATAAAATGAAATCCTTGACAATTTCAATGTTTTCTCCATTTATCATGATGTTACTTATTGGTCCTGTTGTGAGGATTTTTGTTTTATGGTGAGGTGTAATCCATACTGAAGGCTGTAGTCTTTGATCTTTATCAGTAAGTGCTTCAAATCCTCTTCACTTTCAGCAAGCAAGATTGTATTATCTGCATACTGCAGTTGTTAATGAGTCTTCCTCCTGTTCTTCTTCATATAGTCCAGCTTCTCAGATTATTTGCTCAGCATACTGATAGAATAAATATGTTGAAAGATATAACCCTAACAGATACCCTTCTTGATTTTAAACCATGCAGTGTCCCCTTGTTCATCCAAATGACTCCCTCTTGATCTTTGTACATGTTCTGCATGGGTACAATTAAGTGTTCTGGAATTCCCATTCTTCACAGTTTTATCCATAATTTGCTATCATACACATAGTTGAGTGCCTTTTCATCGTTGATAAAACACAGGTAAACATCCTTCTGGTAGTCTCTGCTTTCAGACAGAATCCAAATGATATCCCTTCTTCCACATTCTCTTCTGAATCCAGCTGGAATTTCTGTCAGTTCCTTTCAATGTACGCTGCAACCGTGTTTGAATTATCTTCACAAAATTTTACTTGTGTGTAATATTAATGACATTGTTTGATAATATCTGCTTCTTGTTGGATCAGCTTTCTTTGGAATGGACACAAATATGGATGTCATCCACAAATATGGATGCCACCTAGCTGTCTTCCAAATTTCTTGGCACAGACAAGTGAAAGCTTCCAGCGTTGTATCTGTTGGTTGAAACATTTCAGTTGGTATTCCGACAGTTCCTGGAGCCTTGTTTTTCACCAATGCCTTCAGTGCAGCTTGGACTTCTTCCTTCAATACCGTTGGTTCTTGATCATCTGCTACTTCCTGAAATAGCTGAACGTCAACCAATTCTTTCTGGTACAATGACTCTGTGTATTCCTTCCATCTTCCTTTGATGCTTCCTGCATTATTCAACGTTTTGCCCATAGAATCCTTCAATACTGCAGCTCGAGGCTTGAATTTTTTCTTTAGTTCTTTCAGCTTGAGAAATGCTGAGCATGTTCTTCCATTTTGGTTTTGTAACTCCAAGTTCTTGCACATTTCTTTATAATACTTTACTTTGTCTTCTTGAGTCTCCCTTTGAAATCTTCTGTTTAGTTCTTTTACTTCATCATTTCTTCCTTTTGCTTTAGCGAATAAGAAGAGACAAAATGTATTGTGTTCTTACTTTTATGTCAGGCATTGTGGTGTTTTGCATGAATTCTCTTATTTAATACTTACCATTATCCTAGAAGGTAGGAACCCCTTGCTCTACTTCATCTGAAGGACTCTGTTGTTTTCCCACTCACTTTTCTTCAGTACCTCCATGGACTATAACTTCTCTGAGCTAGAAAGGATCTTAGGGATATCTAATTTGACTAATGAGGAAATTGATGCCCGAAGAGGGAACTGATTTTCCTAGAGCTTTCTCAACTGGTTAATGCCCCGCCCCAAAAAAAGATTGTAATTCAGGTCTCTAGACTCCCAGAACTGTACCCTTCTCTGCCCCCCTCCCCCACACACATATGCCTACATTTCCCAGTTATAGAACCTAGTAAACAAACTGCCAGGCTGCTACCCAATTTATTTCCTCCTCGTTTCCATTTAAATTTCTTTAAAGACTTGTTTATGTTGGCTATTTCCACTTCCTCACTTCCTGCTACGATCTTACTTCCTACTGAAACTGCTCTCAAGGTCACCCATAATCTGCATGTTGTCCAGTCCTATGGTCTCCTCTTTATCTTATCTTGCTTGATCTCTCAGCTAGATTTGATCCACCTGATTATTCCTATCTTTCTTGGGACACCCATCCCTTTTTTTTTTTTTTTTGCCTATTTCACTATACTTTCTTTGATTTTCTTCTACCTTACTGGTTATTGTTTCTCAGTATCCTCTATTGTATTTGCCCCCCTCCACATCTAAACATTAGATATTGGAGTGCCCCAGGTTTGCTCCTTGATCCATATTTCTATGGATTTCTATAGTCTTTCTCTAAGTAACTACACCAGTCCTATGGGCGTAAATAACGTATATTTGCTGATGTTTCCCAAGTTAATAGCTCCAATCCTGAGTTCTAGACTTCAGCTGCCTACTTAACATCTCCATTCGGATGTTGTCTTAATTGGGTCCTCTATAAAGCAGAGCCAGAGGCAAGAGTTAAGATACTGACAGTTTAATTGGGAGGTACAAGTTCAAGGTGATGAATGCAGAGGCAAAGAGAAAGGGAGGCAAGGAAAGATGTAATGTAATGAGATGCACTACCATCCTTTGGCTACCACTTCACAGGGAGCTGCAAAGAGACACGGCAGGCCACTTAGAAGTTGTGTTCATTCTGCATATGGAATTTCTCTGGAGGGGTTGTTTGAAGATATTGCAGCTTAGAATAATCCACAGGAGAGGGAAAAAATGAAGAATTCATCTGCTTGGCTCTCTCTTAGCTCCCATTTGCCTCTGTTCAAGGTTCACACTTAAGGAGCTAAGTCTACCCTTCTGAAATGAATAATCTGACCTCTCAGTGGCACTCAGGAAGCCACCCTGTGGTGTGACGTCAAAATTAATAGAAGATTAATGTTTCATCCAAGTCTGAAAGTGAAATGTGTGGCTCAGATCTTTTGGAACACTGCCCAACAGAGAGAGAAAATGAACAAGGCAGTTGAGGGATTCTAGAAGGTGTACAAAGTTTGTGGCCCAATGAAAAGTTCTGCTAGCCATATCAAAATGAACATCTCTAAATGAAACTCTTGATTTCTTTCTCCTAACCAAACTGATTCCCTCTCTAGCCAATGACTTCCCCATCTCAGTAAATGGCACCACTGTCTTCAATGCTAAACCTTAGTCAAGGAAACCATCACTTCAGACACGGGCTACTGAAATCGCTTCTGGTCCTTGACTCCCATTCTCTCTCCCCTCTGATGTATTCTTCACACAGCAAGAGGGATCCTTTAAAATGAAAAGCAGGAATTCTCTTCTCCCTAGCTCTGGGCCTCTGTCCCATCCTTTAGTTCTCAATACAAATCACCCACTAAGGAAACTTTCCCGGACTCTCCTATTTCCCACCAGCAATGTATGAGTGATCTAGTTTCTCTGCATCCTCACCAGCATTTGGAGCATTATTTAATCCTCCTAAAGTTCAAGGTAATTTTGGGCATCAGTTAGCAGCCTTTTTCCTGCCCCCATTTTTAAAAACGGCAGATGCTCTGTCCCTGGTTTTGCTCAGATGGGGTGCATTAATGATAAAGCCAACTGCCATCTAGATGAAACAGACCACCACACATTTTCCTCTAAGAAAAGAGAAGAAAAGAAACCCACACACTTCCTGGGCTTCCCAGTCAATTTTAAAACAACATCAGAAAAGATGAACCATCCTTAGCTGCTTCTGAGAAGTGGTATGGGGAGGATTCAAGCCAAAGCTTTGATAAGCCATGGGAAGCCATACATTAAGGCCAATCAGGTTGGTAGGAGACACTTTGAACATGTTCTTTATGAGCTCTGGGCTCATAAAAGCAGAAATGTTTGTTACTTTGCCTGAGCGACCTCAATTAAATGCTGCTTCCAAGAGGGAAAAAATTCAGCTTTGATGTTTGGGGTTGGGTAATCTGGGAATTTTCTTTCCTTAGGGTCTCGACAAGACAAAACCAAGAAGCAGGAAACTGTGTCTTCACCTCCTCCAATGATTGCCCATGGTGTCTTACCTTGTTTCCTTTTCCTATAAGGACCCAGCAACTCTTCAACCCTCCTTCTCTCCAGCCTTGCCTTTCTCTAATCCTCTCAAAATCACCAGTTTGCTAACACCTTAATTATTTTTATTTTATTTAGTACATACTTACATAGTGGTTACTATTTCCATATATATACTAGCTCCAATAATCCTCATAACAACCCTATAAGATGTTGTCCTTGTTGTTGTTAGGTGCTGTTGAGTCATTTCCAACTCATAGCAACCCTATGTACAATATCACGGAACACCGCCCGGTCCTGCACCATGCTCACAATTGTTATGCTTGAGCCCATTGTTGCAGCCACTATGTCAGTCCATCTCGTTGAGGACCTTCCTCCTTTTCCCTGACCCTCGACTTCACCAAGCGTAATGTCCTTCTCCAGGGACTGATCCCTCCTGATAATGTGTCCAAAGTATGTGAGATGAAGTCTTGCCATCCTTGCTTCTAAGGAGCATTCTGGCTGTACTTCTACCAAGACAGGTTTGTTTGTTCTTCTGGCAGTCCATGGTATATTCAATATTCTTCACCAACATCATAGTTCAAAGGTGTCAGTCTTCCTTATTCATTGTCCAGCTTTCCCATGCCTATGAGGCAATTGAAAACACCATGGCTTAGGTCAGGCACACCTTAGTCTTCAAGGAGATCTCTTTGCTTTTTAACGCTTTAAAGAGATCTTTTATTTATTTATTTATTTTTACTTTTTTTTTTTTTTGATTGTGCTTTAGGTGAAGGCTTACAGAACAAATAGTTTCTCATGAAACAGTAGTACACGTATTGTTTTATGACACTGGTAAACAACCCCACAACATGTCAACCCT
>NW_004443942.1:26438103-26448466 GCF_000243295.1 Trichechus manatus latirostris | reverse complement strand
ATTGCCACTCCTGCTCTTTTTTGGTAGTTGTTAGCTTGATATATTTTTTTCCAAACTTTGGCTTTTAATACATTTACATCTTTGTTTCTAAGGTGTGTCTCTTGTAGATAGCATATTGATGGATCCTGTTTTCTTATCCATTCTGTCACTCTCTGTCTCTTTATGGGTGCATTGAGTCCATTTACATTCAGTGTAATTAGTGATAGATGTGAGTTTGTTGCTGTCATTTTGTAGTGCTTTTTTTGTGGTGCTGACGTTTTCTTTGTTCTTCTTACTTACTTTATTTCAGCCATAATTGTAAAGTGAAAGCAGATAGGGCAATCTTGGAAACGAGTCCGGGACTGTGGATCTATGGCACAATGCCTTCGACCCCTAAGTTCTTGTTCCTGCTCTAAAAGCCAGGAATGGAAATGCACCAAAATATTAACACCGTAATTCATTGCAGGCTTTTCTTTTTTGTTCCTCTGTATTTTCCTAGTGTTCTGACACTGTTTAAAAAACACACTTGCCCTTTTTTAAAGTTTCCCTGGGAACTTCTAAAGGGCAGCTGCTGTAGGCTCACACGGTCCCTCCTTCCCCCACAAACGCGTAAATAAAGAACCACCTCTATGCCTTCAGTTTATAACAGGCTAAACTTTCCTCCATAAGTTGATATTCTGACCAGAAGTCTGTGGGTGGGATGGGTGTTGTGTTTTTTTGTCATAGCTTCTTTTGGCTGATAAACTAGCAATTAAGTGTTTCCCTTTTCCAAACCCCTAAATGACAAACGTCTTTGTGGTGAGGTGGCGGCTCAACTGTCACGGCCAACATGAACAGTCCTGGGGACACTTATTTTTAGTTTGTCTAAGCAAGTGCTAGGCTGGCTAACTAGGGGCCTTGGGGCTCAGACCTCCAGAATTCAGAGCATGGAGCCATGAAAGAGAGAGAAGAGTGAGAAGACTGGAATCCACGCTTTAAGTGCTTAATTTTGTCAAGGATGCTATAAAACAAACACATTGGCTCTATTTAACCCATTGCCGTTGAGTCAGTTCCGACTCACAGCGACCCTATCGGACAAAGTAGAACTGCCCCATAAGGTTTCCAAGGAGCAGCCAGTAGATTCAAACTGCCGACCTTTTGGTTAGCAGCCAAGCTCTTTTTAACCGCTAAGCCACCAGAGCCCCATTTAGGTAAATGTAAATTCAGGAGGCAGCCTTGGGAAACTAATTATAGCAGTGAGGCTGGTGATGGGAAACAGAAACTGTGGTAGACATCTGTTAGGTGGCCTGCTCAGCATCCCCTTTTCCCTTAGGCTAACAGAGCCTTGGGAATTCATTAGGGAACTGCTGTTCTCTCTGGCATATATGGGCCTATCAAGCAAGGTGTCTGACCTTCCACTGTTCAAGTAGTTGGCATGTCACCAGCCAAGGCCAGTTAACTCTCTCCAGGAAAGAGAAATCTTGAGTGAAGTGATAGAAGGTGTCCCTAGCTAATGGATAGTCCATTCGTTTTTGCTATCTAGGTCCCTTAGTTTCCTGTGGTATACGAAGTCAGATTCATTAGCTTTCTATTTGATTCTGTAAATTACCCCATAGCCTTCGTGTGTATGTGTTTACTGCTTAAATTAGCTAAAGTTGGTGTCTTTGGCTTGGAATCAAAGAACCCTACCTAAAACGAGAGCCCATTTCTCTGTACATGTAAACCTATGTCTGGCTCTGGACAGAAGGGCCCTTTCTTCTCACAAATATTTTCAATTTGGGGGAAAAAAATGCATCCACCCCCTTTAAACAGGAACTGTGGCATGCTGAGTGTTATAAAAGCATTGATGATTTTTTTCCTTCCTTTTCCATGAATGCAAGATTCTTACTATTTCCTCATCAGAGGCAACCAAGCAACTCCAGCCTCAGAGGGATCCTTCAGACAGCAGAAGGAGGCAGGTTCTCCCCATTGTCTGAGCCTCATGTGTTGCTGTAGGACCTGGCTTTGCTCATCACATGGTTTTTGAGCTAGAAGCCAGACTCTGGCATCAACCTCTCAGAGACTGACAACTCCTAACAGAAGACCCTCAAATTCCATGACAGAAAAGGTGTTGGACATTAAAAAGCAGTGCTCTGAACAGCACTAGGTTCTATAAAAAACAGTGCAGTAAGACTAGCCCCTACATCCCCCACAAAATCCAGCTCCTCAGTCAAGTCAGTCACAGAGAAAGTATCAAAATCAGCAGTAAAAGGATGGACAAGGACACTCTACTACCCCCACTGCTGTTCCTGCTATTACTTTGTACAAATATCTTATATCTCCATAATATATATTTGTTTCTCAAGGCATCTCTTACTTCATTTGGTGCACATCGTAATCCAGTAAGATAGACAGAGCCCCCAGCAACATTGATCCCATTTTGTGGATGTGGAAACTGAAGTGTGTGCCAACAGTGTCATGCTATACCTTCTAGTAACACTACTGATAATAACAATGGTAGTCAAAGATGTCAAATTACCAGAACATCCTCCAAAAACCTCGTTAGAGCACAAAAAGAATAATATAGTTAATATTCCTTGTTGTTGTTTGCTAATGTTGAGTCAGCCCCAACTCATGGCGACTTTATGCATGGCAGAACAAAATGCTGCCTGGTCCTGCACCATCTCCATAACTGGTTATGGATCAGACTGTTGTGATCCATAGGGTTTTTACTGGCTGATTTTCAGAGGTAGATCATCAGGTCTTTCTTCCTAGTCCATCTTAGTTTGGAAGCTCTACAGAATCTGTTCAACATCATAGTGACACATAAGCCTCCACTGGTAGGTGGGTGGTGGCTGTGCATGAAGTACATTAGCTGCCACTCAAACCTGGGTCTCCAGCATAGAAGGTAAGAATTCTACCACTGAACCACCAATGTCCCCACAATATTTACTGAGTACATCTTATATACGGAGTCCTGGTGACATAGTGGTTAAGAGCTTGGCTGCTTACCAAAAGGTCGACAGTTCAAATCCACCAGGTGCTCCTTGGAAGCCTTGTGGGGCAATTCTAGTCTGTCCTACAGGATCAATCCAAGTTGGAATCAGCTGGATGACACCTAACAACGGCAACATCTTACATGCTTCAAATTTATGAAGTAGATTCAATTGTCCTTATTTTACAGTTAAAGAAACTGAGGCTCAGAAAGATGAAGTAAACTGCCTACAACCACATAAGCCATGACATGGGTAAGCCAGGATATGAGCCCAAGCAGTCTGAGTTCACAGTCATGCACTCAACTAGTAAGACATATAGCTGTTCATCCGTTTTGAAGAAAAACTCCATTAGAGTAAGTTGGCCAGACTCTTAGACTTTGTTCTGTTCTAATCTGACCCCCATTTGCAACCCTTCTAGTGAGAATAGCTGTCCCCATATCACTAGGGGCAGAAGAAGTGATCCTTCACCAATATTTCATCTCAGATTGAAAAGGTAGAAGAACTCAAAGGAGAAGGGTGTCCAAGTCTGTCCCACAAGCCCAGATGGCTTCAAGGACTTGGGTAAACACTCAGCTCTAAAATGCTAACAAAGCTCCCAATCTTGGCAGGCTACCTCAGCCTGGGTGTGCCAGGCCAACGGAAGTAGTAACCTGGAAAATGTCAAGGACTTAATAAATCAATTGACACTGAAACCAAGCTTGACTTCCTTCTGCAGTGTGTACCTCTGCCATTTCGATCTTATAGCACTGTAGACACTGAATGTGGCAGAAACCCAATAGTCTAGGCTAGCAACACATTTTCAAGGCAGGGTTGGGTACCTGGGAAGGGAAGGCAGATTGGAGACAAACATGATCATAGATTTGATAAGACTTGGTATCATTCAAATGGCACCCACAGACATTTGAAAAGTGCTTTGCTCACATGGACAGCCTGAGGTGAAATGGTGAAATCCGGGAAGCTGGTCATGGCCGGTCTCCACCCTTTTCATCACCCCTTCTTCCCTTGGAAAGTCTTCTCTCTCAGATACTCCCTGTACTTAACTTCCATTAATTTCTAGAGCTAGGCCTCTCAGTTGTCTCCCACACACCTCTGTCCTGCCTGACTATGCCTCTGGGCTGTTTTATTTTTATCAGAGAAGGGAACTTTAAGTGTATTTTCCTGATAACTGCTCAGTGAAAAGGAACTGTTCATTCCCTTAAAGTGTTATATGACTAAACCAAAACTGATAAACGAATGCGTGATTTATATGCTGAAACCAAAACCAGTTGCCATAGACTCGACTCTGACTCCTGGCAGCCCCGTGTGTGTCTGAGTAAAACTTTGCTCCAAAGAGTTTTCACTGACTGATTCTTTTGGAAGTAAATCTCCAGGTCTTTTTTCCAAGGCTCCTCTGGGTGGACTCGAACCTCCAACTTTTCAATTAGCAGCTGAGCGCATTAGCTGTTTGCACAACCCAGGGTCTCCAATTTATACACTGCTGATGTTAGGTGCTTTCGAGTTGGTGCCAACTCACTGCAACCCTATGTACAACAGAATGAAACACTGCCCGGTCTTTGCCCATCCTCAAAATCATTGTTAGGTTTGAGCCCATTGTTGCAGCTACTGTGTCAGTTCATCTAGTGAAGGGTCTTCCTCTTTATACACTACTGGGTAATAATGACTTAATAAATCATTATTCTCAGAGAAATTTTAAAATGTACTTTACCAATACCTAATAGAATTTTCTGGCACTCTGGGAGGCTAATGTTGTAGAGATATATAGTACTCGGTTTTATCCAGTTCTCTTCTCCCTGTAGACACACATGATGATTGCACCTCTCTGCCTCACCTACAGTTAAACAGGATCATGTGACTATGGTCTGTGTGTCACATCTGGACCATGGCTTTGATTAAGCAGACCCCCCAGCACATTCTTCCTGTTGTAACAATGGTGAAGCTGTTTATCGAAATGGAGGTGTGATAAGATTAGAGCAGCCTGGATCACTGAGGCACTTTGTGGAGGATGGCTGTCATAGAGAATCACCCAGACCTACAGTGGACTTCAGGTGAAACAGTAATCAACTTCCTTTATGTTAATCCACCGACATTTTTGGGCTACTTGTTATAGCAGCTAAGCTATCATACCTTGATTGATACAGCTGGTAATTTTTCATTGCCTCAAATCACAATTCATAGTTTGGTTACTACCTACTATTAAGAGAGAAGTGTGCCACTTATTGGATGTATGATTTTGGACAGTAATTAGACTTCCCCAGAATGAGAGTGAGTGCCCCCCTCTGATCTCTTTCATTGGCAAGTTTCTACCTATGTAATAATCCAAAACTGCATGGTACTTGCTCCCTAATGATAGATATTGTATGTTAAGAAAGGCAATTTGTCCCAATACAAAAGAAGGTGTTTAAAGCCAAACGCTTTTTACCAAGCCATCTCTCTAGACAGGAGGGTCAAGATCCCAGGTTGCCAGTAAACAAGCACGTGGTTCAGCAGGTTTTGAGATTGTACTAAGAGGCCCTAGATCTCATATTCTCTAATATGGCCTTTCTAGCACCTCTCAGCTATCAATATTTGTCAAACTGGGGCTGTTCAATTTGAGAATCAGTCAGCCTTTCTCCAAGTTTTGTGTCTTTGGGGAAATTCCCAACTAATATCTGAAGAGAAGTGGGCTACATCATCCGAACAGTGGTTCTCAGTCTTTGTAACCTGAGGACACTTCTTCAATGCAAAAAATTTCCCTTGACGTATGTGTGTGTGTGTGTGTGTGTGTGTGTGTGTGTGTGTGTATGTGTATGTTTATATATACATATACATATATATGTATATATATTTACATATATATATATACACACACTCACATTTAGTTGAATTATTAGGTAGTGCAGTGGTTAAGAGCTTGGCTGCTAACCAAAAGTTCAGTAGTTCAAATCCACCAGCAATTCCTTGGAAATCCTGTGGGGTAGATCTACTCTGTCCTATAGGGTGGCTATTGACTTGACAACAATGGGTGTTTTTTTTTTAAATTAATCCCACTGATAAAAAATGCATTATTTAAAAAAAAAAAACTATTTCAGTGAACTGTTATTCATATATTTGAAAAATAACACTTGTATTATTTGATATATTTACACACATTATATATTCAGGCTATAGGCAATGTTGGACATGTGTGCATATTTGCAGACCCCTTGAAATCCCTCTAAGGGTTCCCCAGGGGCTGGTCATACCCACAGGCTGGGAACAGTAAACTTAAGGAAGACAGGAGCACGTTGCAACCTGCATTTGGTTCTCATTTTCTCCTCCTTTTCCCCAATCTCTTGTTCTCTGGGAAGCAGATACTAAGAGAATTAGAAGTGCTGAAGTCCTTGGGTGGTGCAAATGGTTAATGTGCTTGGCTGCTAACTAAAAGGTTAGAGGTTTGAGTTCACCCCCAGCCAACTTGGAAGAAAGGCCAAATGACCCACTTCTGAAAACTCAGCCATTGAAAACCCTATGAAGCACAGTTCTACTCTAACACACATGAGGTCACCATGAATTGGAATCAACTTGACAGCAACTGGTATTTTGGTTTAAAGTTTTAGGGGAGGAATGTCTGTGAAAGGAAATGGGAGGAATTGTGATTGGGCAGTGGAAGCCATCAAATGGAAATACACCCTCTGTTAACCCACAGGTTGTCTAGAGCAAAGATTGCATGTTACAGCTGAGTTCCTGTTGGACGGAAATGGCCAGGCCTTCATACCACTGCCCTGCTCAGTCATTGTTGGGGGCCGTTCTAAGAAGACTGTGACTTTGGCTCATAGGTTGCTAACAAGAGGAGGTTGTCAGCCAACTACTCTCCCAGCAGCTGGGCAATGAGTCCTTTCTTGAAAGGACATCTGAGTAGTGTATCTCTGTACCCCATTTTCCCCAGATTCTTCTTTTGTCCCTTCAGGTTATTCATGAAGACAACAGAGCCCTATAAATAACAGTGTGAAGTGCCCTTGGGAAATAGGCCATCTCTAAAGCAGCAAATCAGAAACAAAATTATAACTGTATGTGTGCAAAGTTGCATTGGCTAATCAGTCCTAGAATATGTGATTGCATTTAGTTAAAGCTAGAACTCCTTCTGCAGAGGGAGCTAATTGCAAATCTGAAATAGGATCAGAGACATGGTTGCTGAAGGAGTTTAGTCATACTCTGCCATGCACATGGTCATAAATGAAGCAGTACCAGGAAGGCGAGAAAGAGCCTGGGGAATACAGCTTCTCTTAAGAGGAGATAGGAGTCTATTCTGAGTGTCAGGCTTGAGCAGCTACAGTCCCTTCTCTTATCCTGGGCTGTACAAGAGTGTTTGGCATGAGACATGAAGAACAGCCTGGGATGGATCCAGCTAGTGGGAAATATCTAGAAGATCTAACCTGAGAAAGGGGCCACATCCTGTTAATATAGTTTCAAGGCATTGAACCACTTAATATCCAAAGGCACATCTTTCAGAAGCTTCAGCAGTGGATTCCAAACTGGAGTCTACACTGACCTAGGAGCACCAAGGGGAGAGCAAGCAGAAGGGAAAACTTGCCTCCACCCCCCTTCAAAAGAGCAGCCCCCATCTTTATCTGCTTTACATGTTAGAATTTTTTGTAGGTTTACATTTTTAAAAAGATTCCTTGATAAATGTCAGCTAAATAGTTTCCTAGGCCTAACGTGGAATCTACTGAAACAGAATCTCTAATAAGGAATCTGTACTTCTAAAAAAGCTGCTCAGTATACCTCCTGATAGAAGGATGGATGGATGAGTGCGTGCATGCATGGATGGATGGATGGATGGATGGACGGATGGATAGATGATAGATAATTTACACTTACCAATATACTAATGTATAATGCATATTATAAAGCATACACAAAAATAGAAAATTGTAAAGGATGAGATAAAAAATATAGAGGTTTTAATAGTCTCTTCTTGCACCTTGGGGATCATCTTAATTTTCCCTCATACAGGCACACTGCACATTGGAGGATTCTCATAGCCTTACCTGTGAAAGAAAGAATGTATGGGAAATAAAGGAGTGACCTACCATTACTAACAGATGTAAATCCATCTCATTATTTTTTTAGTGGCCTCTGAACCACTGAGATAGTGACACTCCCCATCCTAGCCGCCTCTTTTCTCCGTACCAGGGCTAGGTTCTGGGGGTGGAGAAGACAGTGACTGTAGTTGATTACTTCATGGTGGATAAAGGGTAGAAATCTCTTTCCAAACCACATGGATTCCTCCTCCACCTTCCCTTCAAGCACAAATGAAATCCAGTTCAAATAAAGTTGAGATTTCAAAGATGATCTCTATTCAAGACCAACATTTAGAACGATGAGTGGAATTGTTGGGACTTTACTTGAAGAAATGCCCTACAGCTCAACTCTGAATGTAAATCACAAATACACAGCCACTGATTTCTGGGAGAACAGTTAGAGAAGTACCAGTCTGAAAGGCATCAGCCCTGAGCAAAGTGGTTTGATATCAATGGAGAGGAGATGTCAAGGCCTGACTGAGCAAAGGCAAAGATTACCAACACTGTGAGTAATAAGGAGGTATGAGACAGGCACCAAATGTGTTTGTGTCACTTCTGTGACTCAGCTTCTATTTCAGCTACTGATAAAAAAAGAACATTTCCAGGTATGCTATGTTTGGTTAAACCCTAAACTTGGACAATAAGTATAGCCCTAAGATTACCAAGACTATATGGCTCTAAACCACAATTATTTCCCATGTTTTGTAATGAAAAGAAATTAAAGTTAGAAACATGAAAAAACATGAAATAAATATCTGTGGGTTTCCCACACAATCTGCAAATCTCCCTTCCTTATCAGCACGACACAGGAGTTCTGCTTCTGAGGGCTCTTTCTGCTTCTGAGACCCACTTTCAGTACCATTTCCCCAATGTGTTTTCCCACCTTTTATTCATTCACATTCTCTCTCTCCCCACTACTTTCCCCCCAAACTCCCATATGTCAATATGCCCTTCCCACCCCCTCCCTGGTACATGTACAAGCTTTGCTCCAAAGCCTCCCCCAAGAGCAATATCTTCTTCTGGGGCTAGTAAGCACTGACTCATTGCCTCCTTCCTACCACAGTTTCCAAAACACAGTCTTATTTCACCCTTGTCTCTAGCCAGAGCTCAGTAGTCCTGGGTCAGTATGTGCATAAACAGACTCTTGATGGGGAGATTCCCTCTGATCTTTCTAATGCTCTCTCACTCTCTAGCCCTCTTCTGATGCCTACACTCCACAATTTTTTAAGAAAGTAGAACTTAAGGAACGAGACTGTTGGGATCCATTCATTACTGAATCTCAAACTTTTAGTCAACAAAGGAAGACACACTTGCCCTATTAAAGTAAGATTCTGAGACCCTTAGAGAAATGGCACTGTAAAGACAGAATTACAGACAATTTCTACGTATCTTTGCCACCTGGGCAGGAAAAATATAAATTAAAGATGAGCCAAAGCTTTCTCTGAATTGGGTAGCTGAGTGAATTTTACCTCTGTTCTTCCAGCCCCAGTGAGAAGCAGTTTTGAGATTTCACCCTATCTGTCAGTTTGTCATACTGTGATGGCTTGTGTGTTGCTGTGATGCTGGAAGCTATGCCACTGGTATTTCAAATATTAGCAACCTGGTGGACAGGTTTCAGCAGAACTTCAAAACTAAGACAGACTAGGGAAAACGGCCTCATAATCTACTTCTCAAAATTATCCAATGAAAACCCACAACCGATCACTACTGATCACTGTTCCAATTGCTTGCTTTGGGCATGTCATCAGGAAGAATCAGCTGCTAGTGGAGGACTTCATGTCTGGTGAAGTAGAGGGCCAGCAAGGGCAGGGGAGAACTTTGGTGAGATGAATTAGCCCCACAGCTGCAAAGATGGACTCAAACATGTTGACAATCATGAGGATGATGCAGGACTGGGCAATGTTTCATTCTGTTGTACATAAGGTCACCATGAGTTGCAGTTGACTCAATAGGAGCTATCTATCTCTCTAGCTAAAGAGCGGACTGGATAAATCATATATCCTTTAATAAGCAGGACATGAAGGTTCTCAGATTTTATGTACATATAAGCACATTCATCCCTCTATTGGATCCATGCAAGGGAGCACATTTAAGATCCTATGGACATATATAAGAAGGCAGGAGGGGGTAGAAAATCAGGACAAAAGATAATATGAAACCCAGGGTAAAAATAGGGAGAGTGCTGACACATTGTGTGGAATGAAACCAAGGCCATGAAACACTTTACATACATACTACCAAATGGGAATCTAATTTGCTCTGTAACCTTTCACCTAATGCAAAAAATAGAAAGACAAATGAACAACAACAACAAAAAGACCCTATGGAGTAAAATTCACTAACTGGAAGATGATGGCATGTTACAAATGATCCTAGGTGAGAAACATGCTA
>NW_004443942.1:26394649-26437002 GCF_000243295.1 Trichechus manatus latirostris | reverse complement strand
AGCACGTGTAGTAGCCTGTGCCTTTAAAACTCCACAAAGCTGATGAGTAGTTCTGTACCAGCCCTCATGGAGGAATTTATTGAGAAATTCTTTAGTCCACCACACCTTCATTTTCCAGAAGATGTAATGCCTCTTTTCTTCCAGAATTCCTCCATGACTTGGCTTAGATTTTAGAGAAAATGTTACAAATAGGTTTTAGTAAGAGATTTTCATTCATGTCTGTTGTAACACCCCCGAAACAAAACAAAATGAAAAAAAAAAAAAAGAGGGCTTGTGAAACAGTCCCTGTGAATAGAATGGAGTTGTTTCACAAGAAATGATGCTAGTGGGACTAAGGTTAAAACACAGCCCCTGGAGGTAGTCACGGGTTTGCAAAGAAGAACTTGTGATCCATGTGGCTTCTAGATGGTGCACTACAGTTCATCTCATATCCTTTTTGTGCCATGTTTATTCATATTTGGGAATTAGCTTTGGACTCTAGGGTATTTTTCCAGCAGTACAGAAGCCCATTTCAGGGTTGACCCATGAACATTGCACAAGCCAAGTGGTAGACAATTATAATTCTCTAAGTAGCCAGAGGCAAATCAATCCTTCCTCTGATGTCTTCCTCCAGAACATCTGAAGGAAGCAGAGCTTAAGGAACTAGGACTTCCAGGATCCAATTCTGTCTGCATCTCAAGACATTTAGCAGATAAAATAAGACAGTACTATATTTTTGCCCGTCAATAAGACTCTGAGGCCCTTAGATAAATGGCACTGAAAGACGTATAGTAGTACAGTTGTTTCCAGTTTACGTTCACCACCTGGGCAGGAACTCAAAGATGAACCAGATTTTCCTGAAGAAATATTTCACTCACTCATTCACTTGTTCCTTAGTTTGTTCAATTAATAATTATTTTTATAATCATGCTGCTCTAAAGATAAACAGTCATTGATGCCCACAACTTCTCTTACTTCCTTGGAGGGTGCAGATTGTACAAACACCTGTCTAGCCTTTTTTCCTAAAACCAGTTACTTAAGGGCACCATTGAGAATTTCTAATGTCCTATATAGAAAAGTTCTGAGAAGGGTAAAATCACTTCAGCTATGGTGTATCATCCAGAGTCCTTAAGCACAAGCAACAGAAATCAACTCTAGATTAACTGAGGCAGAGAATAAATTCATTGGAAGGATTTAAAGAAGTTCACAGAATAGACAGGAAGGTTGGAAAGCCAGTCTTGGAAAAATGCCAAGAGCAGAGTTGCTTCAGGGATATAGGGAACAGCAAGCACCATCAAGGTCACGTCTTAGGAAGAACTTGTTTAAGATGTGCTGTGGATACTGCCAGCCCTGTAGCTACTGTCCCCTACTGTTACCACCACTACTGCTGCCATCACTATTGCTGTGATGGTCTGATTTCTATGTGCCCTCAACTTGTGTCACGCTCAAAAGATTCCAAGTCTTATGTAGGAACATCTGATTGGAGAAGCATAGGTTACCAGCCCTTGCTGCCAGGACACAGAAGAATGGAGGCATTCCCTCTTTCAACTTCTATAGAAGGTAGGACACTAGGCTCTACCAACACAGAACACAGTGGGGAAATCACCCCAAATAGGAAGGGAAGTATGATGAAGGGAAGCCAAAAAAATACTATATGTCCACCACGTATTTCGGCTTTCTCCAAAAAAGCCAAATCTATAGTTCACTCCATACAACTCTTCCCAACCCTTGTCCTCTCTTAAAAATATAATATGACACACAAGAAAAAACTATTAGCTCAAAGGACCCAGATTCGCGCTGTAGAATATATCCCTTATCTCTCACATCAGCTGGTCTCTTTGGCATATTCTGGCACAGTAAATATATTGCTTGTGCTCACATCTATTTATTCCCTTGGCTCCTTCCAAGAAGGTCTTGAGGTGGCTTACAAAATTTAATATGTTGTAAAACAGTTCAATGGAAAATGAAAACAAGACAGTTTGTACCTGTGTGAAATGCCCCGGTACTCTGTGTGATGGACACTCCTCTTGGTACTTTCAGAGTTGGAGGAAGTAAATGAGGAAGATGGGATTAGTTTGGGCTCTTACATTCTCTTGGTGGGTCAAGTGGATGGCTGATAGGTAAGATTTTAGGAAAAAGACTGATGAGTTGGTTGGGTACACAGGTATTGAGCCTGGCTAATTTGTGCTCAGGACAAGCAAGAACTAGGCCAGTTAAGAAGGCTGGAGTCAAGGTAGGGATTGGCCAGGTGATTAAGGCAGGAACACAGACAGGTGGGCTGGAGAAGGAACCCCAGCAGACAGACTGGTGGCTGATAAATCACAACTGAATCTAGAGAAAGCAAAAGGGTATAGGGATGTGAGGGATGGGCTGAGATCAGAGGACAAGGCGGGGATTTCACCTAGAGATGTAGCTCCTGCTAAAAATGGCCTCCAACAAGTTCTGTCTTTTGGAAGGGGAAACTGAAAGCTGTCCTTCCCAGACAGCCCAGAATGGCAGTTCTGAATCTTCAGCTATTCAGTACTCTTCAATTAGGAAAAAAAAGAAAGAAAAAGTTATGTTTTGAAATGAACTTTCGGAACAGTGAGGTATGATGGAAGGAAGCCTGACTTTGACTTGAATCTAGCTCTTTCGTGAGCTAGCTGTGTGACACTGGGCAGGTCACATTTCTCAGGGCCTCAATTCTGTTTCTGTAAAATAAAAAGTTTTGGCCAAATAGTGCCTAAAACCCCTTCCAGCTTTAGCCACAACCAGGCCACTTCTAACACGTGTGTGTGTGCGTGCAAACACACAAACACCCCAGTAAGTATCTTCCAGGAAGAAAGTCACAGAACCCTATCCTTGCTGTGGGTCTCCTCTCCCTGAAGCTGGCTCTGGGAGAGGTTAACTTCCTCAAAAAACACAGCTGTTGAAACGGTCACAAGGGAGTTATACTTAATTCCTATTTCTTAACATCCTGAATGTGGAGCCTAGAAGAACTGATAACCGGGTAAAAACCAAACCCATTGTTGTCGAGTCAATTCCCACTCATAGCAACCCTACAGGACAAAGTAGAACTGCCCCATAGGGTTTCCAAGTCTGTAATCTTTATGGAAGCAGACTGCCACATCTTTCTCCCAAGGAGTGGCTGGTGGGTTTGAACGGTCGACCTTTCTGTTAGCAGGTGAGTGCTTAGCCACTGTGCCACCAGGACTCTTTGATAATGGGGTACTTCCCCCAAATTGTTAACCACAAACTGAAAAGGGAAAAACCATGCTACCCAAGGACTTATCCAGTAGTGGGTAACTGTGGACAGAAATAACAAGCCTGACCTGAGACAGACCAGTTCGCAGCCCAAGAATGCAGTGGCAGCCTGCCTAGCTGGGATTTCCCTTTTTCAAAGACAAACCATGTCAGCTCTGATTAAACTCCTGGTTATGGCTAAATTCTCCTCCCTTACTCATATCGTCATTGCCAAGATTGGATTGTGCCCCATCATCAGGTGTTTCCTTGGAAGTCTTTGAAATTAGTCAACAATTCTAAGTGACATACATTTGATAGCATCTTCATTGAGTGATTGAGTGTCTTTATGTAGCAGGCACTGTTCCAAGTGTCAGGAACACCACAGTCCACAAGACTACCATGACCCATGACCTTATGGGTTAATGTAATGTGGGAGATGAAAAACATACAAATAAATGCAAACAAATATGTAACTATAACGAGTGCTATAAAAAAAGAAGCAGGGTGCCATGCAGTGATGGAGAATAATGGAGGGGGGCAAAGGGAACTTATGTGGACAGAGTAATCAAAGAAGGGCTTTCCATGAAAAAGACATTAAAGCTGAGACCTGAAGGATGACAGGAAACCAACTTTATGAAATGCAGGGTAGGGTAGGAGTAATATATAAGGTATCTGTTTGTGTGTGTGTGTGTGTGCGTGTGCGTGCACACAAACATGCACGTGTCCATATTGGAGAGAGAAGAGTCGGTAGCTTTCTTAGCAGAAAGACGAGCAAGGTGCTGAAAAAAGTCCTATGTGGGTGAAAGCAAAGGGGAAGATAATATGAGATTGCACTGGCAAATTAGGGAAAGGCCAGATCATGCGAAGACTTTTAAACATCTGATATTTTTTCCTTAACTTTTTTTCTCCCTAAATTCAATGGGAAAACTTTAAGGCATTTTAGACAGAGGAGTAACATAATCTGATTTCCATTTTCTGTTTGTTTCGTGGATAATAAAATAAAAATAGAAATAAAAGCAAGATGGCTAGGTAGGAAACAATTGTTGGAATTCAGGCAAGAGATGATGAGGTTTGGACTAGGTTAGTGGTTCTCAATCCCCCAGGGGACTGTCAGTGGAGACATTTTTGATTGTCACAACTAGAGGGTGATACTGTCATCTACTGAGTAGAGGCCTGGGATATTGCTAAACATCTTGTAATGCACAGGACGGCCCCCCGCAACAGAGAATTATCCAGCCTAAAATGTCCAGGTTGAGAAACCCTGGACTAAGCAATGACAGGAAAAATGGAAAGAAATAATTGATTCAAGATGCATTTTGAAGCTGAAGTGGCCAGGAATTCCAAATAGATTAAATGTGGGGAAGGGGAGAAAGAGATAAACCAAAGATGGCTTCCAGATTTCTGTCTTGAGTAAATGGATGGATTAGAACATGTTGAAAGGATAGGTATCAAAATTTCTGTCTAGTAGGTAGAAGCAACTGTTTAGTTTCAAATTCTAGATCTACTATTTACCAGTTGTGGGTTGGCATGATATACAAACACTCCATGTCTCAGTTTTCCCATCTGTCTTAGGTTGGGTTTTCTAGAGAAGCAAAACCAGTAAAATGTATACACAAATATAGAGATTTATATCAAGGAAAAGGCTCACACAGTTGTAGAGGCTGGAAAGTGCCAAGTCCATGATTAAACTGGAGGCTTCTCCTGGCTCACAGGTTGCAGAGACCAATGAATCCTAAGATCAGCGGGTAAGACAGTAGGTAAGCTGCTAGCGGAAGTCCCAAGAACCAGAGGTCAGATAAACAGGAGCCAACTGCAGGATCCAGATCAACCAAAAGCCCACAAGCCTTGCCAGAAAGTCCATCTATATTGGAAGCAGGCCACACCCCCCAAGGTAACTCCCTTTCAACTGATTGGCTACTCATAGCAAATCCCACCATGGAAGTGATCACGTTATATCAAATCTCATCACAGAGGTGATTACATCATTATACAACTGCCAAAATACATCGTAACTGCCAAACCACTGAGAATCATGTCCCAGCCAAGTTGACACACAACCTTAACCATCATACCATCTATAAGATGGGGATGGAAATAGTTCCTATTTTAAAAGTATATATAATGATTCAATCATTTAAAGTGCTTCAAGCAGGCTTGGCATGTGGTAAACAATCGAGTGTTAGTTACTTTTGCTGTTATTTTTACTTTATCATTATCATTATTATTAGAGTCTAGACTTCATGGGAGAGAACAAGGCTGAACACATGAATTTGGGAGCCATCGGCATATAGATGGCATTTTAAGGCCCAGTGAGGAGTGTGTAGATAGAGAAAATGTCCAGAGACTGAACCTTGGGTACTCTATCATTAATATATTGAGAGAATGGTAAGAAACCAGCCAAGAAGACTGAGAAGGAGGTAGAGAACAGGGAAGAATTTCAAGGAGAGGATACTCGACTGGGTTGACTACAAAGGCGATAGAAAGTGTTTCGTGAATTTTAAAGTCATTTGTAACTTTGATAAGAGTAATTTCATTTAAGAGGTAGGGATGCAAGCCAGTCTGGAATGTGTTGAAGATTAAATGGGAGAAGATATGGGGACAATGTATGTAGGAACATTTCAAGAATTTTGGGTAAGAAGAACAGAACCGGTAGGGGAATATAAAGTTAATGGATAACAGTTTTGTAACTTTTTCTCAGAGAATGAGGTATGACCAGTAGGCTGGAGAATGAATGCAGAGAGGAGAGACAGAAAGTATGGTTTGCAGGAAGGTGTATATCTTAAAGGAGCTGGAGGGATGAGGAAAAAGATGGAACACTTCTTCCGTCTTTGGGACCTAAGATACATAGTGTGTGAGAGAAAAAAGAGCTTGTGCTTGAGAGACTTGAAGGTGACATTGTGGACTCACAGGCTGCCAGATCTTAGTTAGGGCAAGGAGGTGGAGTACAGAGAAGTGGTCATGATTATCTTCAACCCCCGTCTACACACAGCAAAGTCAGTTACACAACATGAAGTCCAAGCCTGCTTAGTTAAAGCCTCTTTCACGACTCATCTCCCCCCTACCCCAACACACACACACACACACACACACACACACACACACACACACACACTCCCACTTCCAGTGCAGCATGAAGATTTTCAAAAGTTTGAAGGCTAAAAATAACCATAGAGTGAGCTAATTAAATAGTATGAGTGGTTTAAACAAAAGCCTGCACTTAGCACAATGTGGATTAGATGCAGCCTGTTTTTTATGTAATCCATCTTATTTGCAAGCATCCCCTCCAGCGTTCCAGGTTTCAAACATACTTTTAAGCTTTGTTTTAAATAATCTAGATTTAAACACGTTATAGGTATAATCACAAAAAAAGAAACTGTTCAATCAACCCCATGTTGTTTTGCCTGCCTATGGCCCTTTAAATCAGATCCTCACCGTTAACGTATCATAAACACGTCAAACTTGTTGCCTGAGATCAGGGACAGGATAGTGGTTAACATTAATTGAGTGCTGACTGTGTGCCAGGCACTTTTCCTACATTATTGCATTTAATATTTACAATACCCTTATGGGCTTTTTATCCTCATTTTACAAATTGGGAAAATGAGACACTGAAGAGTTGAGCAACTTGGCCAAGGTCCCTAGCCAAAAGGAGTAGAGATGAGACAGTCTACAGAGCTTTCACTCTTAACTTTTAGACCATATTGCCATATACTACAAATACATGGCACATGTACAATTACTCTCTGTTATGGATTGAATTGTGTCCCCCAAATGTGCGTCAACTTGGTAGGCCATGATTCCCAGTATTGTGTGGCTGTCCACCATTTTGAGATCTGATGTGATTATCCTATGTGTTGTAAATCCTAACCTCTATGATGTTAATGAGGCAGGGTTAGAGGCAATTATGTTAATGATGCAGGACTCAAGCTATAAGATTAGGTTGTATCTTGAGTCAATCTCTTTTGAGATACAAGGGAGAGAACCAAGCAGAGAGGACAGGGGCTTCATGTCACCAAGAAAGAAGTGCCAGGAGTTGAGTGTATACTTTGGACCTGGGATCTCCATGCTGACAAGCTCCTAGACCAGTGGAAGATTAATGACAAGGACCTTCCTCCAGAACCGACAGAGAGAGAAAGCCTTCCCTGGGAGCTGGCACCCTGAATTTGGACTTCTAGCCTCCTAAACTGTGAGAGCGCAAACTTCTGTTTGTTAAAGCCATCCACTTGTGGTATTTCTATTGTAACAGCACTAAATAACTAAGACACTCTCCCTCGGTCACCCAGAGCAGACATCACTAATCAATCACAGAAGAACCCTACCAAGCCTGATTTTAATCTGTGGCTCCAGGAGCTCCTATCAGTTGATGAGTGTTGGCACTAGAAAGGAAATATGCTATATCTGCCCTAGAACCTCCTCCCTTGCTTGCTCCTGTTCTCTTCTCACCTTGACTCTGCCCTTCTCCAAAGTTTCTTTCTCGTCTGACTCTGGCCCTCTACATTTGGCATATGATCTTGGTCTCCTTCAAGGTTGACTCAAGGCTGACTCTTGTCCCCAGGCTCCTCTTACTCTTTTTCTGGTCTCTTTATCATCCCTTTCCCATCATGAGCTGACACTGTGATTCAGTCAGTGTTGATGAGGTATTTGAGGTGCTGAGGTAAAGTAGGGGCAATAGGCAAGGCAGAAAAGGAAAGGTCGTAATAGCAGATTCCTACTGAGAAAATTTCTGCGTGAACAGGGTAGATTCAGAGGTGTGGACATGGTATCACACCATGAAGATCTTACAGTTGGGAATATACCACTGAACTATGCTGTCAAGGTCGTTTAAACTGTCAAAGAATTCATCTCTAATTGACTAAATCATAAACACAAGAAAACTTTTAATTTATTGTGCATAGATTGGGAGATTGAAGAGGAGTGGGTTCTAGCTAGCTGTGTGATGCCGGCAAATCTCTCAGCCTCTTTAGCTGTGGTTTCTTTGTTTGACAAATGTGCCAATTAAATTTAGGACCTCTGTGGACCCTTTCAGTCCCACCATTCTATATCAATATAGCCCATGTTTCAGAGGTTCTTACCCTAATCTGCTTTGCAGGGATACTATTTACACATTCGATTTCCTCAACTATTTCTAGGAGTTGCCAGAAGGTGTTCATGTTTTCACAGGCCATCTGACACCTTGTCTTTCTCTCCTGCTCTAGCTCCACCCCTTTTTTCCCACTGTTATTGCCTGTCGTGACCCTGAAGAGCTGGCTGTGGGGGCTCTGAAGTTTCTCGCCAATAGCTGCCACCACAGTCACGGGGACATTAATGTCTTTGTGGTGCCAAAGCTCTCTAGGGATGTGCACAGGTGTGGAGAGAACGTCTCTGCTGTAGTGTTGAAACCTGAAGCAGGACTGCCAAACTTGGCCAGACGTTTGAATCCTAAGAACACTTGCTAAGAGGCTTGTTGAGTTACTATGAAACCTCTTAGAGGCAGGCACCACTCATATTCTGGACTGTGTGTCAGGCTCTGAAAACCCAAGACACACAAAAATATAGGACTGATCTAATCTGTCCCTGGAAACCATTGAGACAAATCCATTATCTAGGCTATGGAGGAGCCTGAACAAGTTATAATTAGAACCTTAGTGAGTCACAGCTCATGGGACTTAGCTCCGAACCCCTCACTTATAAAACGACACAACAGTTAGACAGCTGCTGGGCGTCGGAATCCAGCCTTATGCAAGGACTGAGGGACTCTATCAGAGAGAGTGAAAGCATAGGGCCCAGGCACCTCCATGGTGGGCCCAGTCTCCCGCTGAAGACAGAGCGCCTGGCACAGGAAGTACAGACAAAGTGACAACACTTTTCACTAGGAAAAAAAAAAAAATTCCCTTCACCACAAACAATTTCTCTTTAATTTTTCTTAAAGTGCTGCAGTTGCTAATTTAAGCCCGTCACATACTTTCCCAGCAGTGGGCTGAATTTACGATTTTGCTGCACATTCTCCACAGCCTGGTGGATTTGGAAGAGTAAAAATAAATAAGTAAATAAACCCATTGCCATCAAGTCAATCCTGACTCATAGCAACCCTACAGGACAGAGTAGAACTGCCCCCTAGGGTTTCCAAGCATGTAATCTTTAGGGAAGCAGACTGCCATATCTTTCTCTCTCGGAGCAGCTGGTGGGTTCAAACGGCCAACCTTTCAGTTAGCAGCTGAGTGCTTAACCACTGCACCACTACGGCTCCTTCAGATAGAGTATGGGCTTGAAAATCTCAGCTCCACTGCCCACTGGCTGCATGACGGTGAACAAGCTTGCCAAACGCTCTAAACCCTCATCCCCTTATTTGTAAAATGGAGTTTTCATGGGGATTAAAAATGTATTCATGTACGCAAAGCAAAGTACCCCGCACAGGGTCCCGCCCACGATCGTGTTCAGTAAATGTCACTCTCCTTCCTTCATAGTACTAAAAGTAAGTCATCGGGGGATACTAGTCCCAGCTTTTGTGTCAGATGTAGAACACATCCTTCAAAGTGCTCATGCTATTTCAGCTCAGCAGACACCTTGTCTCAGGAAAGCCATTAGAAACCCCCAAAGTACTATATTTTTCTCCTGGTAAGCAGCTCACTTCCCACAACTTCCCACCACTTTGCATGAAGTGAGCCCAAGAAATGAGTCATGGTACTTACAGAACCAAACTCGGGAGCCACACCCAAAGCTGAGGCAACTTGACTTTTCCCAAGGAGTTGTCAGTGCCACTAAAAGGAGAGGGTTTCAGAGCTCGGGGGCCACACAATTGGAAAACCCCAATCTCCCACACTCCCCTAAGCTACCTCTGAATTCACATGCAAACCTGGGAGTTCAGTTCTCAGTGAATTTCTGAGCATTCAATGACAGCTGGGAGTCACTGGACAAAATTCAAATCTGAATTTGCTGCTTTAGCGGCATAATGGGTGAGGTGGAAGAGGAGGGAGTGTGGGTACCAAAAGATGGCCCAATCACTTTCCCTCTTAGGTACGTGGGCAAAACTAAATTAAATTTAAAATAACACACCTTGTCTTAGTTATCTAGTACTGCTATAACAGAAATACCACAAGTGGATGGCCTCAACAAAGAGAAATCCATTCTCTCACAGTCCAGGAGGCCAGAAGTCTGAATTCAGGGTGCCAGCTGCAGGGGAAGGCCCCCTCTCTCTGTCATTTCCAGGGGAAAGTCCCTGCCATCAGTCCTCCCCGGTCTAGGTGCTTCTCAGCGCAGGGATCCTGGGTCCAAAGGATGAGCTACACTCTTGGAGCTTCTCTCTTGGTGGCATGAGGTCTCCATGTATCTCCGCTCACTTCTTTCTTCCATATCTCAAAAGAGATTGGCCCAAGACACAACCCAGTCCTGAAGATTCAATTGTGCCCCATCAACACAATCCCGCCCCATCAACATCATAGAGATAGGATTCACAACACATAGGAAAATTACATCAGATGACAAAACGGTGGACAATCACACAACACTGAGAACCATGGCCTAGCCAAGCTGACATACATGTTTGGGGGACACAATTCAATCCATGACACTCCTCTCATTTGGTCATTTAGAAGGCAATTATTTGCTTTTGAAACCATCTACCATAGCTTTTAAATTATGACTTTGATTTATATGAAAATTTTCAAGAACTTATCCACTGTATTAAAAAACAAACAAACAAAAGACAAGCCAGTTGCCCTCGAGTCCATTCTGAGTCCGTGTGTTTCAGGGTAGAATTCCATATAGGGTTTTCAAGGCTGTGAAGTAGATTTCTTCCAAGGCGCCTCTGGATGGATTTGAACCACCAATCTTTCAGTTAACAGCCCAGTGCTCAACCGTTTGTACCACCCAGGAACTCCTTTTATAAAAAATATGTACACTGTTATTGAGATCAGCCCCTTCTGGTCTGCAGGTGGCAGGGTAGAGAGGAAAGTGCATGCCGTCACACTCAAAAGACCTGGCTTTAAGTGCTGGTTCTGCCACTCACTGTGTGAGCTGGGGCAAATCCCTGATCTTCAGAGGTTTACTGACAAAGTGCAGTGAATACCTGCCCTACTTACAGGATTCCAACACAATAAAGTATATAATAGTACACGGAAAACTGTAATACAATAGAAAATGTTAGATTGTTTTTTAAAGTATCCTTAATCTTTTATACTTGCCCAATAGTCCTGGTTCTAATCTCTTGAACTAACTTTGTTAGTCTTTGTATCCCCTTCAAATTAATATATTTTTTTAAGGTACAGCTTTTCACAATGAATGCAAAACTCTGCATTCCTGATTGATTGAAACTTAGCTAGAATGGAGATTGTTGTTGTTGTTAGGTGCCGATGAGTCGGCTCCCACTCATAGGGGCCTTATGTATAACAGAATGAAATGTTGCCCGTCCTGCACCATCTTCATAATCATCGGTATGTTTAAGCCCATTGTTTTGGCTCATTGTTACATAGTATCTAACTGTTATGCATCCAAAAATTTGGATTTCCTAAGTGAGGTACATTGTTTGCAAAAACAGCCACAATTATTCCCTTCCCTGTACTGTGCTCTGTGCAATGCTACTTTGCTGCTCTTCCCATCAAATGGTAGTGTTATGGATTGAATTGTGTTCCCCCAAAATATGTATTGAATCCTGGCCCTTGTACCTAGGGATGTGATCCTGCTTGGAAGTAGGGTTTTTCTTTTGTTATATTAATTAGGTCATACCAGAGTAGGGTAGGTCCTAAACCTAATTATAAAAAAGAGCAGAATAGACACAGAGACACGCAAAGGGGAAGACACCATGTGCAGAGAAACACACGGCAGACGCATTACAAGACCAGGAACACTAAGGAATGCTAGTTACTAGAAGCTGAAGCAAAGAATGACTCCCCCTAGAGCCACACCCTGAATTAGACTTCCGGCCTCCTAAACTGTAAGAAAATAAACTTCTGTTCTTTAAAGCCACCCACTTGTGGTATTTTTTGTTATGACAGCACTAAGCACCTAAGACAGGTGGCATCTGTATCCACCCCTTGAATCTGGGCTCATTTTGCATCTTGCTTAGGCGAACAGAATGGTGCAGAAGTGACGAGGTGCTTTGCAGCTTCCGCTGTTGCTCTTGGAAACACACCTGCCACAGCCATAGGGACAAGACTGGGTCAACCAGCTGGTTGATGGAAGTCACCCCGCCCCCACCTTCAACCCAATCAATAACCAGCTAACAGTCATACATGTGAGCAAGGTCATCTGAAACCTGGCATCATCCAGCTAACATATCAACTGACCACATGCATGATTGAGCTCAGCCAAGATCAGTCACAGACAAGCAAACTCACCTACTCACCTCTAGACTTGTGAGTAATGATGCATGGTAAGCTGTTTTAAGCTACTATTTTTTTAGTGGTTTGTTACACAGCAATAGATAACTAATATGTTAGTTTTCTATATCATTAAAAAAAAAAAAAAAGAGGACTTCTTGCAACATGGCAGACTAAGGTAACAGAAATGGGCTCCCTCTTTGTATAAGTACAAAGAAATACTGGATGAAATAGATGGCTAAGTTCAAGGGAAAGAAAAGAAATCTCCAAGTGCAAGATAAGGAGAACTCAAAGATGTAGCAGCAGATAGGAGCTGATGCTGTAGATTATGGGGCTACTGGACACAGTTACAGGTCTTAGGCACTGGGACTAAAGCTTTAATGCCCACACAAGTGACAGTAAACATGACCCACAAAA
The DNA here is from genome assembly GCF_000243295.1 of Trichechus manatus latirostris. Lineage (NCBI taxonomy): Eukaryota > Metazoa > Chordata > Mammalia > Sirenia > Trichechidae > Trichechus > Trichechus manatus. Next base: position 26,424,091 of record NW_004443942.1, on the reverse strand, counting down.
AGTAGGGAGATAGAACTGGAAACTTTTCTGTATTAAACCTAGAATCTCAAAGAGCTCTCTTTTCCATGAAAAAGTGACTAGAAATCTTTTTTCTTTTTTCTGGCCCTAGCAAAGATAAAGGAAGCCTGCCACTTGCCAAGGTCATAGGCAATGAAAAAAGTTACCTCTGAGATATCAATACTCGAAGACTGTACAAAACATAGGTGTGGTGGCTGAGACCTCTTTATAGTGTTAAAAAGCAAAGACGTCACTTTGAGGACTAAGGTGCACCTGACCCCAGCCATATTTTCAATCACCTCATATGCATGCGAAAGCTGGACCTTGATTAAGGAAGACTGAAGAAGAATTGATGCCTTTGAATTATGATGCTGGCAAAGAATACTGAATATACCATAGACTGCCAGAAGAGCAAACAAGTCTGTCTTGGAAGAAGTACAGCCAGAGTGCTCCTTGGAAGCAAGGATAGCAAGACTTCATCTCACATGCTTTGGACATGTTATCGGGAGCGACCATTCCCTGGAGAAGGACCTCATGCTTGGTAAGGTAGAGAGTCATCAGAAAAGAGGAAGACCCCCTATGAGATGGATCAACACAAAGGGTCATTATGAGACAGAACCAACTTGATGGCACCTAATAATAACACAATGCATGTGTATATATATATATACATATATATATATATATAGAGAGAGAGAGAGAGAGCATGTATGTGAATGTGTATCAAGCAAAAATGTAATCTACTGTAAAACAAATCCATTTACAAAATGAAAAGATATCATAGATTCTTATCTTCCTGCACTGGTCCTACTCTCTGTGTAGTCACAGAAATAGTATATTACCCATATTTATACTGATGTTCTACGTACATTCAAAGATAATATTATCAATGAGAATTGTTATCTATAGGTATAGATGGGGCTGAAAAGACAAGAGTGATCCTTCTACTCTGTGGACCATGGTATATACGAAGGCTGCTTTATCCCTCAACATTTTATTATGAACATTTTCAAACAAACAGTAAAGCCAAAATAATTTAATAGTGCACATCCATATACCCACCATCTAGATTCTACCCTCAGTATTTTACTATACTTATTTTGCTGCATATCTATCCCTCTCCTGCTATCAATCTACCTTATCTTTGAGGCATTTCAATGTAAGTTGCAGACATCAATACACATCCTCCTAAATACTTTAGCATGCATATTATTAACTTGAGTTAATATTTGTTTAAGGTGTTTTCTTTAGAGATAAAATTGATATACAATGAAATGCACAGATATTAAGTGTACATTCACTGAGATTTGACAAATGCATACTCCTGTTTAACCCAAACTCTATCAAGATATAGTACATTACTATCACTTTGTAAAGTTTCCTCATGCTTCTCCCCAGTCACTCCTGGCCCCACTGCCCAGAGGCAACAAATATTCTGATTTTTTCTCTGTAGATTAGTTTTGCCTTTTATAGAATTTCACATAAATAGAATCATGCGGCCACTCAGTCCAACTATCATCTCTCATTTATGAATAGCATACAGAACAATCACTGATACAATGATGTGAGTTCAGACTAAGAGGTTAAGGACAGTTCAACCTTCCAATCTTCAGTGATCGGAAGTGACCTTGACCAGGGCTGCTGCCACTCCTGCTGGCCACTAGATGTAGCAGGTAGCTGTGTGGGGGCCTTGCCACAATGTAGGAGACTGATGAAAATGCCAGGCCACCATTCACTGGGGCCAAAGGGAAACGGAAATTATAGATTAGGTGTTTATGAAATATGTGCAGAAAGTAGAGGCTGAGCAACCCAGTTGTAGAGCATATAGGGAGGACATAAATAGTCCTGCACAGTGATGTTGTCAGTAATTGTATGGTATACATCTACAACTACTTGTTTATTTTATTGGTTGACAATACTTTTATTTTACAATAAATCCTTCTGGCAATAATGAGACAAAAAAAAAAAAAAAAAAAACCACCACCGACAAACTAAACTAAAAATGCATGTTTAATGAAAAATTAAATACTAAATTTCTGTGTCTCAAGACCCTTGATGAAAGTGTAACATGCACAGAATATGTTTGGTATTTAGGATCCACTAAGACCAGGAAAACCTGGAAACCCTGGAGGTACAGCGGTTAAGAGCTACGGCTGCTAACCAGAAAGTCGGCAGTTGGAATCCAACAGGCGCTCCTTGGAAACTCTATGGGGCAGTTCTATTCTGTTCTGTAGGGTGGCTATGAGTCGGAATTGACGGCAATGGGTTTGGTTTTTTTTATTTTAAGACCAGTTGCTGGACAAGGACATCATGCTTGGTAAAGTGGAGGGTCAGCGAAAAAGAGGAAGACCCTCAACAAGATGGATTGATACAGTGGCTACAACAACAGGCTCAAGCATAACAATGATTGTGAGGATGGTGCAGGACTGGGCAGTATTTTCTTCTGTTGTACATAGTGTTGCTATGAGTGGGAACTGACTTGATGGCACCTAACTACAACAACAGAGAACATCATGGGAGGCCCTGGTGAAACAGTGGTTAAAGTGCTCGGCTGCTAACTGAAAGACTGGTGGTTTGAACCCACCAGCTGCTCCGAGGGTGAAAGATGTGGCAATCTGCTTCTGTAAAGATTGCAGCCTTGGAAACCCTATGGGGCAGTTCTACTCTGTCCTATAAGGTTGCTGTGAATTGGAATTGACTCAATGGCAATGGGGTTTGGTTTTTTGGTTTAAAAACATCATGCCCCTGGGTGGTGCAAACTGTTAGCTCACTAGACTGCTAACCAAAATGTTGGAAGTTCGAGTCCACTCAGAGGCACCTCAGAAGAAAGGCCTGGCAATCTACTTCCAAAAAAATCAGACATTAAAAACCCTATGGAGCACATTTCCATTCTGACACACATGGGGTTGCCATGAGTCTGAGTTGACTAAACAGAAACTGGAACTGTAGTATGTCCTGAAAGTAGTCTTTAAAAGGAGTTGTAACAGTGTTTTGGGCAAAGGCAATGGAATAACCATGGAATTTCTGAAGAGGGACACTTGAAAAGGGACAGCACTCATGTACACGTAGAGCACCTGCATAATGCTAAAAAGAAAAGTTAGTCCATTGACTCAGCTCCATTGTCTGTATAAAGGAAGAGTTTGTCCTAAACTAGATCCCACAAACCAGTCTATGTGAATCACTTGGAGAATTTTAAACAAATAGGGAACCCAGATCTCTGAGAGTGAAACCTAGAAATCTGCATTTTGAAAGACTCCAAGGAAATTCTCATGGGCAGCCAGGCTTGGACCTGCTGAAGCAGTTTGTACTGAAATCTCTTGGGCTTTAACTTTCCACGAGTCTATAAATGTCTGCTCTACGGTGTCCTGTGACAGCTGGGATACACACTCATTCAACAACACTCCTGAGCACCTGCTCTGTGGGGACACCCTGCTAAATGGCACTCTGTTCCTGCCCTCAGGGAGCTCGCAGTGTGGTGATGTGGCATGGTTTTACTAGACTTCTCCCCTTTCCTAATAAATCTTCCACTCATAAAAGCTTTCCTTGGGGAGGAACATTTGCCCAGATTCTTTCCACTACAGAGGCAGGAGAGTAGATAGAGAAGCCACAATGGTCACCACACTGGCCATCCATCTGAGTTCTTCATTTAGAAAACGAGGAATGAAGACTGAGACTACAATTCCATCACCAGAGATGGTCTGTATGAAGCACATCAGTGCTTAGTGTATTCATTTCTTTTCTTTTTTTCTTAACCCTTAAACATTTATTGGCGCTCTGGTGGCGAAGTTGCTAGGCATTGGGCTGCTAACCAAAAGGTCAGCAGTTCTAATCCACCAGGCGCTCCTTGGAAACTCTATAGGGCAGTTCTACTCTGTCCTATAAGGTGACTGAGTCAGAAGCGACTCAACGGCAATGCGTTTGTTGGTTTGTTTTTTTGAACATTTATTGTGTTGTTTTTTCCCCTGCTAAGCAATCTATGTAGGCTTGACGCAGAAACATTTGAAAACACAGAAAAGTAAAAAAAAAAACAACTAAAATAAAAATTATCTAAAACATCACCTTCAAAAGAAAGTTAATCACTACGAATGCTTTGGTTTGTGTATTTTTCTCATCTTGCTTAATTGCATTCATATACTTTTTAGACAAAAGTGGGATCATATTGTGTATGTGGCTTTGATTTTAATATTAATATTGTCAACATGTGCAAGGAGTATTTCTTAAAATGCTCTACTGTCACTTTTACTGGAGATTAAAGCCCCAAAGTAGATTTTTTAATTTAGCAGAGGGAGAGTTGAGATGGTGCGTTAAAATTTGGATGAACTCTGTCACAGTTTATTTATGTAAGTAGCTTTCCTAAAATCAACAGCTCCCACTAACAAGAGCTTTGTTAGCATATACATTAACATCCCACAGGCAAAGGCATTATGAGAGAAATAGCTGCTCCCTCCTTACATATGGCACACACAACAAATGTCTGCTTTTCTGATGTGCAAGATTAGAAAACTAAATCCATGTACACATTTCCATGAACTAAAAGCTGAAATCAAAACACAACCTTCTGTGTCACGTTGAACTTTGAAATAAATGTAAATGAGATAGGCCCTGTTTTGAACAAAAGTTGCTGGAACCTGGAAGCGTCTTCTCCCAGCCAAGGATTGCCTTTGACATGCACCTCAAACTCTGAGCTACCACTGGGGATATCTGGTCTCAGAATTTTGAGTGTCTAAAGGGCAGCAAAGGAGCCCTGGTGGTGCAACGGCTAAACGCTTAGCTGCTAAGGGAAAGATTGGCAGTTCGAACCAACCCAGCGGCTCTGAGGGAGAAAGACCAGGAGATCTGCTCCCGTTGCTATGAGTTGATTCCAACTCATAGCAACCCTATAGCACATAGTAGAACTGCCCCATAGGGTTTCCAAGACTGTGATCTTTATGGGAGCAGACTATCACATCTTTCTCCCACGGAGCAGCTGGTGGGTTCAAATTGCGGACCTTTCAGGTAGCAGCCAAGTGCTTAACCACTGCACCACCAGTGCTCCTTCCCTATAAAGATTACCATCTAGAAAACCCTATGGGGGTAATTCTACTCTGTAATTGACTTAACAGCACCTAACACCACCACCAACAAAAGAGCAGCCGCTCTAGCTCATGAGTACTAATATAATTTGTAAAAACATTATACTCATGCACCACACACAGAACTGACCTGATCCCTTTTCTACTAGAGTGTATTGTCGGCTAATTGCTCTCAGTCATCAAGCTGGAAGACACATACTGGGGCGAATGCTTTGGGGCAGCATGTAGCAGGAGAGCATAGAGAACTTGGTGATGTAATTACTCTTCACATTTCTCTTTCCTTTGCAGTGAATTAGCAAACATTCCTTTCTCCATCTTATCTCTTTGTTGAGGTCATATCAGCAATTATCTGCCCACCAGCTTATGCAAAAATACCTGAATAATTCATAGTGCTGAAGAATTTAACAACTTTCTTCCATGACCTTTGCCTCAAGAATGATTAGCAATGAATTATTTCAAACATATAGGAAAGCATAGAGGTACATAAAACCACCCAGATTTAATAGAGGTTAACACTCTACTGAACGTGCTTAATACATTTTCCATAAAGGTTTTCAGTCTTCACTACTACCAGAATATTTGGCCTTTTGCTATAAGATGTCTTTTGAACATATCTTTGTATGTAATTAGTAAAGCTCTCATATATTTATCTTAAGTGGATGTATATCTGTCAGCTCTGTGGTTTTAATTGTTCTAATATGGTTTTTATTGTTCCAATATGGCCCTCTCCACAGGGCAGGACATGGGACAAAGTGGAGTAAAGTTTCCAGCAGAGATTTGGAGTCACACAGATCTGAGTTAGATCTCTGTTTATTAGTTGAGTGAATGTAGGCAATTGTCTGTGCCTAGTTTCTCACTTGTAAATGAGGATCATGATTCCTTGCTTACAGAGATGTTGTGAGATAATGTAGTAAAACAGTACAACAGTACCCAGCACGTGGTAAGTGGTTATGAGCAGCTTTGATATCAGTGGAATATGCTGAACAACCCTCATAAAGCTTGGGCCTATCTCCAACTGAAGCTGTATTTCCTGAGAACCAGTCAGTACCCAGATAATTAACAACTCCTTATTTGTAGACTTGATAATACATGTCACTTTTGTATGTTAGGCCAGATCTAGCCCAGTGAAATTGTAGATTTTTTTTTTTGTTTTAATATCTGGAGGTGATTTGTTCCCATGCTTCTGATTTCAAAAAACATGATGGGATTTTACAGTTTTTTTTTTTTTTTTTTTTGTGGCATTTACCATTATGTAAAGGAGACCTGGTGGTACAGCAGTTAAGCACTCAGCTGCTAACTCAAAGGTTGGAAGTTTGAACTCACCCAGTGGCTCTGCAGGAGAAAGACTTGACGCTCTGCTCCCACAAAGATTACAGCCTAGAAAACCATATGGGGTAGTTCTACTCTGTCACATGGGTTCTTATCTGTCGAAAATCGACTTAAGGGAACCTAACAACGACAGCATACCTTTATGTAATGTCAGACTAGCCCATGAGATAAGAGAGTATTTTGTTATGTCCATGAAGCAAGCCCCCTCCTGAACTCTTCGTTACTCGGCTGCCTTTATTTCAATGATCATCTCTTCTTCCTATCCTTAGGATTATCTATTGTTGTTGTGTGCCATTGAGTCAATTCCAACTCATAGTGACCCTATATGACAAAGTAGAACTGCCTCATAGGGTTTCCAAGGAGCGGCTGGTGGATTTCAACCACCGATCTTTTGGTTAGCAGCTGGAGCGCTTAACCACTACTCCACCAGGGTTCCAGGATTATCTATTATTTGTCACTAAAGCAAATTGTCTTTAAAAGATTACATTGTTTTAAAATTACTGGTTCTTAACCATAGCTGAGCTTCAAATTCACCTGTGATGTTTAATATATATAATATATATTTAACATATTATAAAACAAACCAACAAACCTGTTGCCACGGCATCGATTCTAACTCATGGCAATGCCACCTCTTACAGAGTAGAACTACTCCATAGGGTTTCTTGAATGTAGTTTTTACAGAGGCAGATTGCTAGGCCTTTCTTCTGCAACACCACTGGGTGGGTTCGAACTGCCAATCTTTCAGTTAGTAGTTGAGCACAAACCATTTGCACCACCTAGGGACATTTCAATACACTGTATATTTTACATACAAATGTCCTAGGTCCCACTTAGGACACACTGAGAATTTCTGGGAGTGGAATGGTGGTAGTAGTAGTAGGTGAGGTTGTTATGGACTGAGTGGTGAGAATTACACTGGGTTAACTACTTAAAATTGTACCTATCTGAGGGGCAGTTTAAGATTTTGGAATTTACTTAAGAAGTCTTATTTTTTTTTCTTCTTCCATTTTGCAGGTGGGATGCTACTATTCCAAGTCTTCTGTTGCAAATTATGTCTTCCATACGAAAGAAGCATACACATGGTCCATCCAAGTCCAGTGTAATCAAAACACACGTCTACAGGTGGAGCAAAAGCATGAGTACCGTCTAAGGAGATTCCACTGGAATGAGTCTGTTTGATGCAGTGCTGAAGTAATTGTACACAGACACCCTAAAGACAGCTACATGAAGGACAGCCAAATAACAAAAAACAGTGGACTTATCTCAATTTTATCAAAAAAAAAAAGTATAATGCACACATTCCATTCCTTTGTGAACAAAATCATATCAAATGTCAGAAACTGGCACAAAAGGATATTGTTTTCCAGACATGACGCCCAGACTTTTATTGACCAGACCTTCCAATGACCTCTCCTCTCCCCCATCTTTTATCCAGTGGCTGTATCCTCTCCCAGTTACCAGATAATCAGGGCAAAGGAGAAGTGCTTACTGATCAGGTCTTGAAAGCAACAGTGCCTCCAAAGATGGAGACAATTAAAAAAGCATGTTTCTGTTTATCTGTTACAGTTTCCATGGCAAGAGCAAAGCAAAATGCAAACTGTGTTTCAAAACAACAGCAATAAAAGAAGCACCATCTCTCTCTAGCAGGAGAACCTTAGACAGGAAGTCAAAGTTATACTGCATTATGGGAGGCAATGCTATGTGCCTTTCCCCAAACCAAGGAGGATCATTCGTAATGGAGCTGGCTACATGCAGACACAAAATCCAGAGTCCAAGAAGCTTCTCCTAGAAGGTGTTAACTTTTATATTTTCTTTTAGGATCCTGTGGCTAGGTAAGTTTCTCTTCTAAGTGACTTCTGGAAATCAGGCAGTAAAATCTCTGGGGCTTTCCAGGCCACCTAATTCAAAGTCATCAAAAACCTGAGCAGTGTCAGAATTCTGGCTGCCTTCCTGCAACCAACAGGCACCTGGAGTTGGGGCTATTGAGATATCAGGTAGACTCTCCCCAACAGCAGAGACAGCAGGTAAAATGCCCTCCATGGCTGGATTTTCTAATACCTGTTGCGGGCAACTCCAGGTTGGATAGCTCTCCTTCTGAGAGATCAGGGCCACCACCCTCATTATTTATAGTAGTAGAGTACGCTCCCTCACTGCAACCTCAGCCCTGATTTTGTCAGCTTTGCCTTACACTCAGAGTCCCTGGGTGGCGCAAATGGTTAAACGCTCAACTACTAGCCAGCCAAAAGGTTGGCATGTTGATGGCAACTTAACAAAAACAATGGTCTTACATTCAAGTGTCTCGGCTGTTGTCTATTGCAACAGTTTGCTTTCCATTTCTGTAAAGGCTCCAAGTATCAAATCATTAGTTTCTGCAACCATCTAGCCCAATGAGAGGATTCTTTTTGATTAAACTGGGCATATAAAGAATGTTGAAAGCAATAATTTCTAATCATTTGTTTTCTTTTTTTTCTTAAATGAAGGGGATTCCCTCAGTGAAAGCAAAAATGTCATCTTGCTGGTACATTCACCCCTGCATTCATTCTTGTTGGTACTTTTTATTTAATTTTGTTTTTTTTAAATAGAAGATAGGTTCCCCTCTGCCTAAAAACCCAAAGGGAAAAAACCCAGTTCTTTAATTTACTCACATCCTGCTGTGCTCTCTCAGGTTGTCCATTTTCATACCCAACATCGTCTTCAGTGGTAACATTCTGGTTTGAAGGAAAACGGGAGACACGGGTCAACTGGGGGTTCTTCTGATCTCAAGGAAGACAACTGCTTGATACTCCTTCCCTGTAGCTAACACCAGGGCTGCCCTGGACTATTTCAACATGTCAGCGGGTACAACCCTGGAAGAAAAAAACACTTCCCAACCTGCCTGAGCTAGGCAGGGTGTAAAGAATAAATAAATCAATTGATAAAATCTGTTTAAGTACCAGTTCCTGAGAACCCAAGATACAAACAGTAAGAGGTATCCTTGACTTTCAGGGGGCTGAATACACTATCTTGATGCAGTTGAAAATAAAAGAGTAACATGCTTCACAGTTTTGGAGAGGAAATCTCTTGTCCTGGGAGTGCCCTTTGTCCCTGGCTCAAGAGACAATCTAGCCAGCAAGGTTGACAATTGCCCACAAAAAGCATAACCCTTGTTGCATTTACAGATTAAGCCTGTGGATTGGCTTTATTCTAAAGGTGATGTTTAATTCTATTCTTTCTGTCATGGCATCTCAGAGTTCATACCGTTCTCTATCCAAATGGTTTGTGCTCGACTGCTAAACTAAAGGTTGGTGGTTCAAACCCACCCAGCTGTACCATGGAAGAAAAGGCCTGGAAATCTGCCTCCATTAAGATTACAGCCAAGAAAATCCTATAGAGCAAATCTATTCTGTAACATGTGGGGTCACCATGAGTTGGAATCGACTCAACAGCAACCAAATGTTATAGTAACAGCAACAAATCAGACTTAAATGAACTTCGAGGAGAGTCAAGGAGTCACAAATGAGGTAAAGAGGGAGATGAAGAGGCAGTGGAGAGGGGCCATAATATCTACTTTGCCTAGTTGATGAGGGTGGTCATGATCTTGGTGGAGAGATGGTGTGGATTTTCTGCAGATATACATTGGATGTGACTGAAAAAATAATGTACCTATTTTACTGCCTGGCTGGTGAAGACAATTTCATTACTGGGCTGCCATACTGAATATGTTCATGTATGCCAATCACCATTTGTCTTACTTTGGTTTGGGTTTTTTAGTCCTGACTGGTGAATGCTAAAGCAAAGTTCCAAGGTCCTCAAGGCATGGGAATTCTGGCTAGTGGCTATCTGTAATTCTACACTCTGAAGTCCTTACATTTTTCCTGAGTTCATACTCAGAAATCATATTATGTTTTTAAGCTATAAAGTTCCCCACTTTGTGCCCAATCAGAAAGCCTAAGAAAGTAAGACTGAGTTATCTAGGAAATGGCTGATGTACAGTATGGAAGTGTGAGCCTCTCACTGCCTCGTAACTATGGACCCCAGAAAAGTTGCCCTGGATGGCAGGGAGCCCAACTGCTAGTTCAGGCTCTATTCCCAATAGCCGTTTGACTTAGGGGAAAAAGACTTAATCTTTTCTCTGGACTTTAGTTTTCTCCTGTTTGAAAATGAGAAACCGGCTAGCCTGTCAGTCATGTCCCTTTCAACTGTATATATTCTATGCTTTGCAACTGCCAAGGTTGAAGGTCTGAGAACTCATGCATACCAAAGGGGCTTAAAAATCATAGTAGCTAACACTTAAGCACTTTGCACGTATTAACTCATGGAATCTTCACAATAACCCTGTAAGGTATGTTTCATAATCTTTACCTCTTGTTCATAGATGAGGAAAAGGGCATAGAAAGCACTTAAGCAACCTGACCTCTATCATGTAGTGGTGATGGAGCTGGGGTATGAACCCAGGAAGTCTGGCTCTCGGGTATGTGCTCTTAACCACAACAACAAAGGATGGTAAGCAGATCTTAACATTTACACAGTTGGAAGTTGAGAGAGGAAGTGTGAGACTCAGTTATTGGCCAGCCAATAGCATTTAAAGAGAAACAAGACGAGAGGTAGAGTACCCTCTCTGCTGGATTCTCTGACTTTATTGCATTATTTTGTGCTCAACACTACCATAGAAAAACACAAGCACTTAATGCAGTAGTACAGATTCTGGCAGCAAAGTCTAGGCTCACCCAAAGACAAAATGATCAGCTTGGAATCGCTTTGCCAACTACTGACCTATCACTGTACTGATATGGTTTGGGGTGGGAAATATTCAGATGATATTGAATGCGGGAACACAAGAGGCCAGGGAAAGAAAGTGACTCTCACAACTAGTTTGGAGACTGAGCTGTGTCTCCAGGGGTCTTCAAACCACAGCCACTCCGAGATCTGACTGCCTTGGAAGCAAGGGCCTTTCACTGAGTCTGACACAGCTGCATGGGATCTTTGCAGAGGAAAGGATAACATGCCCTTCATTTTTCAGTAGGTCCATTAAGACCCCAATCCTCAACTATCAGGTAAGTTGCTTGCCGGGTCACTACAGAAAGGTAATGATGTGCTTTGGTAATGCTATCTTGATTCTAAACTTCACTGCATCAGAGCCCAAGGTCCTGAATTGGGCCTCTCTTCAATGCTCGTTTACTTACAAAATTTTCATAGAAACATTATTGAGTATTGTTTAGTTCTATGCCCAAAAGGGTTTTTCCATCATTAATCCTCTTGAAGCAGGGTGGGGCTAAACTGGGAACAACATAATGTAACCCTGGTTGGGGCTGCTTATGCAACTCAGCATATCCACAAAGTTAGTGGTAGCTTTTGGGAAAAACCCATCACAGCAGTGGCATTTGGTATGGCTCAAGGCTGCTAGTGGTCACTGATAGGTATTATTGCCAACTTGGTAAAAATTCTATTGATACTTTCTTTGACCCTTTCAATAAAGCAACTATGTGGCTTATTTGCTATTGTACTGAACAAAATCTTTCTTTCCTTTGAGCTAAAAGCACACCACAATAAAAAGGTGTAGTTTTTTACTACTATGCTATTGATTTACCTACTGTGCTTTGTAACCCAGGAGGGCTATGAGTCATCTTCCTAACTTTCCAGCTTAAAAACACCGGTTACTTTTGATCCAATCTCTTCTTTATCTCGATTTATTTGTTCTGAATCCTCATGCATTCTTAGGGCATTATTTCTTACTGGAGACAGCTTTCCCTCAGTGTTCGTTTAATGATTGTTTTTGAGCTTGCCCTTTATCAAGGCTTTATATTCCTAGGAATACCCGAGTCACATGCTGTTAGAATTTCAGCATTCATCGATCACAGGCAGGGGGAATTTTCTTGCTTCTCTTTTCTTCCAAATAAAAAAACCAAACCCATTCCCCTCGAGTCTATTCTGACTCATAGCGACACTATAGGACAGGGTAGAACTGCCCCATAGGGTTTCCAAGACTATAATCTTTACAGAAGCAGATTGCCACACCTTTCTCCCGTGGACCACTGGTTCCAAGCCAATCTTTCAATTAATAGCCAAGTGCTTTAACCACTGCACCACCAGGGCTACTCTTTTTTCTTCCAAGGGTCACCAAATGTGTTAAGATTCTGATTTCCTCAGGGGTGGAGGGGAAGAGGTGGGAGATGGGGTGAAAGGGATCAGAAGGTGCATTGGTTCCCAGACATACTGGATTCACTGAGACTGGGGAACTCGCAAATCTATTGTCCTGAAATAACCTTCAATCCTTGAACCAAAACTATCCCATGAAATCATTTGTAAATAAAACAACAGTTCAGCTCAATTAATAAAGAATGTCGGCCTTGAACAGTTCACTCTAAAGAATTATCTATATGTGATCACATTGACAACAGTAAGTCTACAGCACAAATGAGAACTTTAAGGGGCAGAGAGAATAAGTCAATGGTGGTGAAACATGAGGAGAGATAGTGAGACCGCTGACACAATGTGAAGAATGTAACCAGGCAGTGATCTGTACATGTCGACATTGTCGAACACGTGTATGTTTTACTGTGTCTATTTTCACCAAAAAAGACAAAGAAAAAGAAGTTCCACTGGTTCCCTTTGTTCCATGAGGAGGTTGCTGCAGAGAATATTGCACATCATCAAGTTGGAGAAATTAAGGTACAAAGAAAGTAAATTGTAAGCATACATGCAAGGCACTGGCAAATTAACGAAACAAATCACCTGGGTTTGCTTGCTTCTATTTCCAGTCCCTGTTCTCCGTGTTGCTGTCACATGAAGTTAGACATTGTCTCTATGAAATCATGCATTCACAGAGCTTAAGGAAGCTTTCAAATAGAAATGTCATTACTTTAAAAAATAAAAAGGCTCAAGTAATACCCTAATCATCTCTTCTTGTTGCTTCTATCTGTAGCATAGCTCATGTGCATGAATGCACTTAAGGCTTATCCTGGCACTTGAAAATGGCTCAGGAAAATAATTTGATTCCTAACGGTCCTTGAAAAAAAATTTAAAAAAATTTTTTTTTTCCTATGGACATTGACCTTTTTACTTTTCCACAATAAATTTTGGGTCAAATTAATTAATAAATAATAATAGAATTTTATGGGTGCATGGTACTTTATCTTTTTTCTGTTTTCATGCACACCAGCCTCTCTGTGCTCCACAGCAACATAAAATCTTTTCCCTCACGTGGATGGTTTATGGTGGATTTTTCAGGAATTTGAAAAAGAAGTGTAAAACTTTCACTCAAGCGATGGTTCCTCAATTTTCACTAGTGACTTCATTGTCCAGGGTGTGTTACAGGGACTACAGAAGCACTTGCAAAATTCCTGGCTCAGTCACGTTGCCTGGAAGTGACTCTCAACCTAGCAAAGAATGGGGGGTGGGGAGGAGGGAAGGAAAAGGTTGTAATGTTGCTACTGCCCTCAAACACACACTTATGCTAGTATGCAAACCCCTATCCCAATCCATTTGGGCCACATTTCCTATTTCATAGCTATAACGAGACAGGCTGAAATATTGCACAGTGAATGTAGATTGAGTATCTCTAATGCAGTAGGTATATTTCTGTAAATATGTACATAAATGGGAATTTTGTGAGCACCATTTAAGACTACCTAAGAGATGTTTAAGTAACCTTCTTAAAGTTACTGTGGATCTTTTCATAAAGCAAAACCCAAAAAACCCACACAAGACCCAACCCCATAGCAACCCTATCCCTAAGACAGAGTAGAACTGCCCCATAGGGTTTCCAAGGCTGTAATCTTTATGGAAGCAGACTACCACATCTTTCTCCCACAGAGCTGCTGGTGGATTCGAACCACTGACCTTTCAGTTGGCAGTTGAGTGCTTAATCACTGCACCACTAGGGCTCCTTTATAAAGCAGAGCCGTTCTGAAAAAGGAATAACATCATTTCCTACTTCACCTTTGTTAACTTCAGATTTTCTTGTATTAATTAAAAAAAAATGATGGCAGTCTATATTCTTTTTCATTTGTTGAGCATGAAGCATCATACCAACATGAGAGACAATCAGGCTTTACCCTGAAGCTTTATTAAATAATGACTTTTGAAAATATGGGTAGTAGGTTACTGAGACAGAAAACTCCCATGAATCAGCAGTAACTCCAGCAAAAGATCTCATGATTACAACTAACTAGCCCACAGCCTTTCATATCCAGTCTGCTTTCTCAGTGGTCTCCAGCAGCCTAATTTCTGGTTAGGAACTGAGAAATTGGGTTGATTTCCGTTTCCATAGGACAGTAGTAGTACTAGACAAGATGCTCCATGCTAACGATGGCCAAGTTCCAAGATCTCAAACCCAAGAACACTTTGCCACCTCAGTCCCCATCCTACCCCCCACCCCATGAAGTCCCAAAGGGATACAGTATATGAGCAGAGAAGGCCAAGCAAAGGAAGATACATTGTTACTACGGCTTAGGGGGGAATTATCCAATAGACAGACCACCAGATCACCGGTAGTGAAAAATTTTACATTTTTTTCTCACCACATCAAAGATTCTGCTTCTACGTATTGCTGGCATCTGTCTCTCTCCCAACCCCACAGCACCTTCCTACAGAATCAAAGCTTCTTTTCAAATTTACAATCCCTAACAGGGGTGGATGACCCAGTAAGCAAGGTAAGCGCAGGTTTACTTGTGCTTACTTACTAGTCTGTAGTGACCAATTTCACATGAGTTTCACTGCATCTTTGATTCAATCGCCTAAAGATTTTGATGTGGTGAAACCCATGTGAAATTGGTCACTGCAGATTAGTAAGTAAGCATAAATAAACCCGTGCTTACCTTGCCTATTGGATAACCTGCCCTGTGTGGGGCTCCTGAGTCACACTATGATGTAGTGGGTTCCGGTGAGCTGGCCTGGACTACATGAATTCCACTTGCCAGAGAATAATTCCTAAATCTGGTTGCACATAAAATCACCTGGTGAGTTTTTTGTTTTGTTTTGAACTGTATGTGGTTCTAAATCTTCCCTCTGACTTATCTCCAGGAGTGGGGCCAGGATTCTATACTTTATAATGCTTGGAATGTATCTCCCCTATCCTCCTATGCCACTGGCATTATGGAACCACTGACTTGAGTTGAAAGTCCAATGGTGCGCTGAAGCTGGCTTGTACCAGCTCTTGAGAGAGGCTGATGATAATACCCACAGCTCATCATTTGTTAATCATTTACTACATTTTACTGTTTTTATGTCTATTTTATCTGCATAATGGAAATACTACACAATGGTGTGCTACTGCGTCTCTTTTTCCAACTCCACATTCAGTGACAACACACTGTTAGCTTGAAATAGGCCCGGATCAGAGTATTTACACACTAGGGGAATCAGCAAATGCTACAAATCAGGGCTTGATTTATTTTTTATTGTCTCTAGACTTAAGAAAATGATGGAGAAAATATTAATGCACACTAAACTTAAGTGTGTCATGTTTGTAGCCAGTACATTGGAAATAGTACAAATATTTGAGGAAATAATTCTTGCGGCATTTGAAAATTATCTGATTCAGTAGAGAAGTTACTGTCTTTACTGACAAACAAGTGAAGTTCCAACATACGTCTTTGTTGTTTTAACTTCCATATTACTCTTTAATGCAAAGGAAAATGTCAACTAACATTCATGTCAGGAGCTATGTTGTTGTTAGGTGTCACAGAGTTGGTTCCAACTCATAGAAACCCTAAGTACAACAGAACAAAGCATTGTCCGGTCCTGCACCATCCTCATAATCGTTGTTATCCTTGAGCCCACTGTAGCAGCCACTGTGTCAATCCATCTCATTAATGATCCTCCTCTTTTCTGCTGACCCTCTACTTTACCAAGCATGATGCCCTTCTCCAGAGATTAGTCCTTGCTGATAGCATGTCCAAAGTACGTGAGATGAAGTCTTGCCATCCCTACTTCCAAGAAGCATTTTGGCTGTTCTTCTTCCAAGACAGATTTGTTTGTTCTTCTGGCAGTCCATGGCATATTCAATGTTCTTCACCAACACCATAATTCAAAGGCATCAATTCTCCTTCAGCCTTCCTTAGTCATTATCCAGCTTTCACACGCATATGAAGCTATAGAAAATACCATGGCTTGAGTCAGGCATACCTTAGTCCTCCAAGTGACATCTTTGCTTTTTAACACTTTAAAGAGGTCTTTTGCAGCAGACTTGTCCAATGCAATACATCGTTTGATTTCTTGACTGCTGTTTCCATGGGTGTTGATTGTGGATCCAAGTAAAATGAAATTCTTAACAACTTCAATCTTTTCTCCTTTTATCATAAAGTTGCTTATTGGTCCAGTTGTGAGGATTTTTGTTTTCTTTATGTTGAGGTGTAATCCATACTGAAGGCTGTAGTATTTGATCTTCATCAGTAAGTGCTTCAAGTCCTCTTTGCTTTCAGCAAGTAAGGTTGGGTCATCTGCGTATTGCTGGTTGTTAATGAGTCTTCCTCCAATCCTAATGCTGCGTTCTTCAGATAGTCCAGCTTCTCAGATTAATTACTCAGCATACAGATTGCATAAGTATGGTGAAAAGATACAACCCTGACACTCACCTTTCCTGATTTTAAACCACACAGTATCCCCTTGTTCTTTTTGAGTGACTCCCTCTTGGTCTTTGTACACATTCCACATGAGCACAATGAAGTATTCTGGAATACCCATTCTTCACAATGTTATCTATAATTTGTTATGATCCACACAGTTGAATGCCTTTGCATAGTCAATAAAACACAGGCAAACATCTTTCTGGTATTCTCTGTTTTCAGCCAGGATCCATCTGACATCAGCAATGATATCTCTTGTTCCATGTCCTCTTCTGAATCTAGCTTGAATTTCTGGCAGTTCCCTGTCTATGTACTGCTGCATCCATTTTTTAATTATTGTCAGTAAAATTTTATTGGAAGTGATATTAATGAAACTGTTCGATAATTTCCACATTCTGATGGATCACCTTTCTTTGGAATGGGCAGGAATATGAATCTCTTCCAGTCTGTCGGCCAGGCAGCCAATCTCCTTATTTCCTGGCATAGAAGAGTGAGCACTTCCAGCATTGCATCCGTTTGTTGAAACATCTTAACTGGTATTGCGTCAATTTCTGGAGCTGTGTCGTTTGCCAATGCCTTCAGTGCATCTTGGACTTCTTCCTTCAGTATCATCGGTTCTTGATCATATGCTACCTCCTGTCATGGCTGAACATCGACTATTTATTTTTGGTACAGTGACTCTGTGTATTCCTTCCATCTTCTTTCGATGCTTCATGCTTCATCCAGTATTTTCCCCACAGAATCCTTCATATTGCAACTTGAGGCTTGAATTTTTTCTTCAGTTCTTTCAGCTACATTTAATCATTAATTACAATCATAGTTTGGCTACAGATACACAAAGGTTTTACAAAATCAATGAAAACATTCTATGAGAATTAACTAGCCATATAAAATTTATAATAGAGTATTATATATTCTATTCTCATGTGTAAATTCATAAATTGTATACTTGATTATTTGTATATCAGTAAAATTTATAATCAACTTATATTTGATTATTTATACACATATACTTTTCCTGGATTGCTGAACGTTAAACATTTACCAGCACACCACTGCCTAAGGCCGAGTACAAAAACAGGCTGAACAGCCTACTTGGCTTCTGTCCTATAGGTTTACACCCTATCCTACCCCTTTAGTTTGACAATTCCCTGTCAAGAAAAGAAAAAACACAAAGATTTCTACAATTAGACAAACCAAAAGGAATTTTTCCTTAAGACCCAAAGCAGATCATTTAATCTGTCCAATCCAGGCCTTCCTAAGGGGGCTGATCTTCAGGCTCATCTGACCACACTAACCATGTGGAAGAAAGAGAATCCTATCAGACGGCAGTCTTGCAACACGTTGTAGTTGTTAGGTGCCGTGGAGTTGGTTCTGATTCATAGTGACCTTATGTACAACAGAACGAAACACTGTGTGGTCCTGTGCCATCCTCACAATCGCTATTATGCTTTAGCCCATTGTTGCAGTCACTGTGTCAATCTATTTTGTTGAGGATCTTCCCCTTTTTCACTGACCCTCTAGTTTACCAAGCATGATCTCCTTTTCCGGGACTGATTCCTCCTGACAACATATCCAAAGTATGTGAGACGAAATCTTGCCATCCTTGCTTCTAAGGAGCATTCTGGTTGTACTTCTTCCAAGACAGATGTGTTTGTTCTTTTGGTAGTCCATGGTATATTCAATATTCTTTGCCAACACTGCAATTCAAAGGCATCAATTTTTCTTCAGTTTTCCTTATTCATTGTCCAGCTTTCTCATGCATATGAGGCAATTGAAAACACCATGACTTGGGTCAGGCACACCTTAGTCTTCAAGGTGACCTCTTTGCTTTTTAACACTTTAAAGAGATCTTTTGTAGCAGATTTGCTCAATGCAGTACGTCTTTTGATTTCTTGACTGCTGCTGCCATGGGTGTTGATCGAGGATCCGAGTAAAATGAAATCCTTGACAACTCAATCTTTTCTGTTTATCATGATGTTGCTTATTGGTCCAGTTGTCAGGATTTTTAACAACGTAGCCTAATAAATATCCCCGCCTGATAAGTCCAAGGAGCCCTGGTGGTGCAGTGGTTAAGAGCTCGGCTGCTAACAAATAGATCATCAGTTTGAATCCACCAGCTGCTCCTTGGAAACCCTATGGGGCAGTTCTACTCTGTCCTATAGGGTAGCTGTGAGTCGGAATTGACTCAGTGGCAATGGGTTTGGTTTTTTGGTTTGATGAGTCCACATCAGGAGGCTCTTTGAGGGCAGAGAAAGAAGAGGTATAAGCAGGGAACAGGAGGGAGTCTGGATTGTCTTCTTGTCAAATTTGGTATGTATCTGGCATTCATAACAAAAATGTCAGTAAGCCCGAAGTGAAGTACACGTGAACATCATGGCTTCTTATACATTTATTTAAAAATTATCATTGCTTGTGATTTAAAAATGTCTCTCTAAAAGTGAAATAAAATACAGCTACCAGACTAAGCATAGAAATTTTAAAAATTCTGTTACTTGATTGTCTTGGTGTTTGGTAACTTTAGGCCAGTACCAATAGGTAACACTAACCACTAAGGAGCTTCTTCCAGTGCAGAAATAAAAAATGCGGTGAAATTTTGATGTTTTCTTTTTAAAAATGGCCAGTCTTCTTTCCAATCAAATCAGATTACTGGCTGTACATGTTGCCATTGAGTCCTGTCCATGTGTATATTAGATTTTTAGGTACATACCATGATACTATATAAAATTGTGCATTTTATACTTTTCATTAAACATATGATTATTTTTCCCGACTATCATAGTCTCATAGTCCGAGCTACACTGCAGGCATTGGCGAAGGACACGGCTCCAGAAATTGATGGAATACCAATTGAGATATTTCAACAAATGGATGCAACACTGAAAGTGCTCACTCATCTATGCCAGGAAATATGGAGGACGGCTGCCTAGCCAACAGACTGGAAGAGATCCATATTTGTGCCCATTCCAAAGAAAGATGATCCATCAGAATTTGGAAATTACCAAACAATATCATTAATATCGCACACAAATAAAATTTAAAACAAAATTTTTTTCTTGTACTTTAGATGAAGGTTTCCAGAACAAGTAGTTTCTCATTAAACAGTACCAATACTGTTTTATGACATTGGTTAACAAGCCTACGAAATGTCAACACTCTTCCTCCTTGACCTTGGTTTCCCTATTATTGGCTTTCCTGTCCCCTCCTGTATTCTAGTCCTTGTTCCTGGACTGTTATGCCCCATTAGTCTTATTTTGTTTTATGAGGCGGTCTAACCTCTTTGGCTGAAGGGTGAACCTCGGGATTGACTTCATTACTGAGCTAAAAGGGTGTCTGGGGGCCATATTCAAGGGGTTTCTCCAGACTCTGTCAGGCCAGTAAGTCTGGTCTTTTTTTGTGAGTTAGAATTTTGTTTTACATTTTTCTCCCATTCTGTCTGGGACCCTCTGTTGTGATCTCTGTCAGAGCAGTCAGTGATGGTAGCTCGGCACTACCTAGTTGTACCAGACTCAGTCTGGTGGAGGCCACGGTAGTTGTGGTCCATTAGTCCTTTGGACTAATCGTTCCCTTGTATCTTGTTTTCTTCATCCTTCCTACGCAAGTAAAATTTTGTTAACAATAATTAAAAAATGGTTGCAACAGTACATCGACAGGGAACTGCCAGAAATTCAAGCCAGATTCTGAAGAGGACATGGAACAAGGGATATCATTGCTGATGTTAGATGGATCTTGGCTGAAAGCAGAGAATACCAGAAAGATATTTACTTGTGTTTTATTGACTCTGCAAAGGCATTTGAATATGTAGACCATAACAAATTATGGATAACATTATGAAGAATGGGTATTCCAGAATACTTAATTGTGCTCATGTGAAACCTGTAAAAAGATGAAGAGGTAGTTATTTGAACAGAACAAGGGGATACTGTGTGGTTTAAAATCAGGAAAGGTGAACATCAGGGTTGCATCTTTTTTCAATACTTACCAATCTGTATGCTGAGCAATTAATCTGAGAAGCTGGACTATCTGAAGAATGCAGCATTAGGATTGGAGGAAGACTCATTAACAACCTGCAGTACGCAGATGACCCAACCTTACTTGCTGAAAGCAAAGAGGACTTGAAGCACTTACTGATGAAGATCAAATACTACAGCCTTCAGTATGGATTACTCCTCAACATAAAGAAAACAAAAATCTTCACAACTGGACCAATAAGCAACTTTATGATAAAAGGAGAAAAGATTGAAGTTGTCAAGAATTTCATTTTACTTGGATCCACAATCAACACCCATGGAAATGGCAGTCAAGAAATCAAATGATGTATTGCACTGGGCAAATCTGCTGCAAAAGACCTCTTTATTAAAGTGTTAAAAAATAAAGATATCACTTGGAGGACTAAGCTGCGCCTGACCCAAGCCATGCTATTTTCAATTGCCTCCTATGCGTACAAAAGCTAGACAATGAATAAGGAAGACCAAAGAAGAACTGATGCCTTTGAATTATGGTGGTGGTAAAGAGTATTGACAACACCACGGACCACCAGAAGAATGAACAAATATGTCTTGGAAGAAGTACAGCCAGAATGCACCTCAGAAGCAAGGATGACAAGACTTTGTCTCACATACTTTGGACATGTTGTCAGGAGGGACTAGTCCCTGGAGAAGGACATCATGCTTGGTAGAGGGTCAGCAAAAAACAGGAAGACCATCAATGAGATGGAATGACACAGTGGCTGCAACAATGGGCTCAATCATAGCCCGACTGTGAGGATGCGACAGGACCAGGCATTGTTTTGTTCTGTTGTACATGGGGTCGCTATGAGTTGGAACCGACTCAACAGCACCTAACAACAACACAACATAGTCTTATTTCCCCCTTACCTTCTCCCTAATGATTTTCCTCTTTAAAAAACAAAAGCCCACCAAATAGCTGTTATTATTATTTGATTACCATGAGGCTTAAACCTTTGCAAATGAGTAATCCTTCAATTAAAGGAAGTGCAGTTTTTTATTGTTTGAAAAAACATGGTATAGAGAAAACAAAAAAGAGTCTCAGGTAAGTTGCTTTGGATGTCTTATTTATGGTGTTGCTATATCTATATCTATCTATATATTTATACACATACAAAAAGATTTCTGTGGCCTCCAAATAAAAGGTCAGTCAATGCTATCAGCATAAAATGTTCACATATCTACCCACCTAAGAACATTGTACAAAAAGCATAATGTTTGGGCTAGTTTTGATAAACGATAGCACATTTACTTAATCAGTATGTTCTTGAAACTTGAGCACAGAACTGCTCCAATAAGATTCTCCCAGTCCCTTAAAAAAAGAATGCGTTTGGTGAAGGTCAGACTGACACACTTAGGGGGCTGGGAGGAGGGTGAGTAGGAGAAGCCCAATTGGTCTGGCATCCTACAAGGTATGAGCCTTGTGTTAACATCTTAGGAATTAATAATTGTGTTGATGATAGTAAGGATGAGGGGTGGAGAAATGATATATTTTAAACAAAAACATACCCAAGAAACTTGCAAAACAACCTGGGGAAAATCAAAGAAATATTTTTACCTGCTAAGCCTTGGAATCTGCATAGAAAGAACACGCACTTTCAACCACAAAGACATTTATTAAGTTGTTGACATTTCATTAGACATTTCTTTTTCCCTAACATATCGCAGAGCAAAACTAAAGAACTCTTTCATCACCACCCAATAAACTTGCCTCTAAATAAGAACACTGAGGTGTTGTTTTCTTGTTTTGCTCTTAATTATTAGTTTACACCAGCTACTAATCCTTCATGAATGATAAGATTGAAGGAATAAGTAATTTATTAGCCTTAAAATCTAGAGGAAACTAAATGTCAGATTACTGTGGCTTGAGCCACAAACCTATATCTGTATATGTGCAATTTCTGTAGGAGATACTACCAAGAAGTTCCATTAGCTGCTTTCACTATAGCAAGACAGGCATTTCCCTAACTCATAAAAGTCTTTTTAATGTGTTAGTCTAAACTTCAGAATTTTCTAATAAAGTCATGTTTTTAAACGAGGAATCTCCTACGAGGCTCTGAGGCAGACTGCCTAGCCTTGAATCCTGTCATTGCCACTTCCTTTGTAATCTTAGACAAGATTACTTCACGCATCTTCTGTGAAATACCGATGATACTAATATGTATCTCATCGGGTTGTGGTGAGGATTTAATAAGTAATAAAGTGCATAAAGCATTCATAACAATGCCTGGAATAGTAGCTATTAGTATCATAATTATTACATTTTCATGGTCAGCGTATGTCCAGTTTGAAGAAGAGAAAGATCTATGTCTACTTAATGAGAACTAAGTAGGTAACTAAAAAAAACCAAAAAACCAAACCCATTGCCGTTGAGTCGATTTCAACTCATAGTGACACTATAGGCAGAGCAGAACTGCCCCACAGTGTTTTTAAGGGGCGGCTGGTGGATTTGAACTGCTGACCTTTTTGTTAGCAGCTGGATCTCTTAACCACTGTGCCACCAGGGCTCCATAAGTAGGTAATTAGATAACTAAAAAAATTGTATTTAAGGATCTACCTAGAAAATAAAAGGTGAGAATTACACAATTAAAATACTTTTGCTTTAATAACAGTTTGTTTACTTTAGTAGTTTTTCCATTTTTTAAGAATTTTTACAAAGTCATTCCTCCCAGTATTTTCCAAAGTTGTGATGACTTATTCAGGAAACAAGAAAAACATACAACAGCCCTATACTCTATTAAATATTAAGTTTCCATTATGCCCAATTCATAGGTTCATATGCTCTCAGCTTAAAAGAAAAATGACTTTTAAGCATTCTTTGAAAAATGGCAAAATTAAAAAATTTAAAAGGAGGGTACAGTTTCTTTCTGGAACAGTTACATCTATAAAACTTAGCATCCATTCTCATTAATCCTATAGTTGTATCAAGTCATCAAAATTATAAAGAGAATACCTGGAAACTCATAATATTCTAATTAGTATTTAATTAACAAGGTTAAGACAAAATACATTCTTATTACTTTATCAATAATCAATAGATGATTTGGTGTCAAAATGAAATGTCCACAAATAGCCTAATATGTTTAGTTAGTAATCAAATCTAGTTAACTGTGGGAGCTGTATAACATGTGAAGAGCTATAGGGTACTAGCAGGTGAATAAAGTTGGCCTCCATATCTCATATTTGCATTTTGAATTATGATATTTTTACACAAATAATGCACACGTTGTAAGTTTTTCCAACAGTGCTACTCCCTCGCACATTATTTTCCTAGGCACGCTATGCGTGTTACATGTGTGGGTGCACATTATTTGCAAAAGTATGGTAATAAATTTAAAGAACATACTAGCTTGATATTTAGGCTTAAAGATACTGAATGCTAAACATAAAACTTGACTTTTATCTGACTTCCATATAGTTTTGCTCAGTTAGCTGGAGAACCCAAAGATGAGTATTATTCTTTGAAAATAAGTTTAAAAGAGGATCACTTGAGAAACAAAACAATAGAAGTGAAGATAGCAAGAAGTAGCTGTCGTGGCAGATGACTTACTCATTAACAACATGCACAACCAAAAAAACCAAACCCATTGCCATCAAGTAGAATCCAACTCATGGAGACACCATGTATTAGAGGGCAGAACTTCTTCACAGGTTTTCTTGACTGTAATCCCTATGGAGATCACCAGGCCTTTCTTCTGCAATGCTGCTAGGTGCATTCAGACAGCCAACCTGTAGATTAGCAGCTGAGTGCAAACTGTTTGCACCACCCACGGACCTGCATTTGTACACAGACACAAAACAAACCCGCTGTCATTGAGTCGTTTCCCACTCATAGCCACTCTATAGGACAGAGTAGAACTCCCCCATAGGGTTTCCAAGACTGTAATCTTTATATGGAAGTAGCAGTCAAGAAATCAAATGACGTATTGCACTGGGCAAATCTGCTGCAAAAGACCTCTTTAAAGTGTTAAAAAGCAAAGATGTTACTTTGAGGACTATGGTGCGCCTGACCCAACCCATGTTATTTTCAATCGCCTCATATGCATGCGAAAGCTAGACAATGAATAAGGAAGACTAAAGAAGAACTGATGCCTTTCAATTATGGTGTTGGCAAAGAATATTAAATATACCATGGACTGCTAGAAGAATGAACAAGTCTTGTCTTGGAAGACGTACAGCCAGGGGATTGGGGAGCCAAAATGGCGCTATAGACAGATGTACCATGCTGTCCCTCTGCAGCAAAGACCTGAAAAACTAAGTAAAACAGATACAAACATCAATTCTGGAACCCTATGTACCAAAGGAAGGAATAAAGAACTCAATCAAGTACCAAATGGAATAAGAAACTGACAGAGAACAGAGAACGAGGAGAGCTACGGAGTGGAAGTCCCATATCAGCTAATATCGCCAAATTCATCATGTTGGACTACTGCCGCCAAAGAACTTTGGACAGGGAGTACGGGACTTCAACTTCACAGAGCTCCCAGCAGGAGACAGAGCACCCGATAACCAGGGATACATGTTTCCCACCCCCATCCTTTCTTCTACTCATCCTCCACTGCTTGCCAATGGGCCACGGTTGCTTGGGCAGAGAGACACTAGCTCACTGCTGCCGGGGTCCGCCCTGCCCCCACTGGCCGGCCCCTTCAGCCTTTTTTTCTTTTTTTTTGGTTTGTATTTTTGTTCGTTTTTTGTTGTTGTTGTTGTTGCTTCTTTAGTCCATGTGCCATCCCCTCCCCTTCTTGACAGGCTGTGATTTTTTGGTTTGGTTGCTTTGTTTGTTTTTGTTTGCTTGATTATTTTTTATTTTTTTGGTTGGTTTTCTTTCTCTCCCTTCCTGCTTTCTCTTTCTCCTACCCAGCTAGCTCTGTGTTCCATCCTCTCCCCTTCTTGACAGGCTGTGATTGTTTGGTTTGTTCTTTTTTTGTTTGTTTTTATATTGTCTTTTTGGCTTCTTTTGTTGCTTTTCTCTCTCTCTTCTTTCCTTTTATCTTGCCCACCTAGCCCCATGTGCCATGCCCTCCCCTTCTTGAACAGCTCTGATTTTTTGGTTTGTTTGCATTGTTTTTTTTTCTGTTTCTTCTCTCTCTCTCTTTTCCTTTTCCCTGCCACCTAGCCTTGTGCACCACATCCACCCCTTCTGGAGGGGCCGTGCTGCACAACTTGGTTGGAGAGTCACTGTGCGCAACCTTCCTGGGTCTGCGCTGGCATCACTGACCAGCTCCCTCAGTGTCATTGTATTTATTTATTGTTTTTTTTGTCTTTCTATTTCCTTCTTTTTTTTGTTATTGTTTCTCCTCTCTCTCTCCTTTCCTTCTTTTCCTCTCTCCCATCCACCCAGCCCCGTGCGCCACCCCCAGTTCTTGGTAGGCTGTGCTGTACCACTCGATTGGAAAGCCTCTGGCACATGGCCTCCCTGGGTCTGTGCTGCCCCTCAGGCCAGCTCCCTCAGTGCCGTATTTTATCTTTTTCTTTATCTTTCCCTTTCTCCTTTTCCTTCTTCCTCCCACACAAGCCCTTTGCTGCCCCTTCCCCTTCCTGATGGGCCATGCTGTGCCACCGGCAAGAGAGACACAGCTTGCTGCCACCCCAGTTCCGCCCCACCCCCCCATGGCTGGTGTACCTACCATCATATTTCTTTGTTGTTGATTTATTTTTTATTTGTTTGATTGCTGGGTTTCTTCTATTTCCCCTCTTTCCTTTCTCCCACCCACCTAGCCCCATGTACCACCCATGCTGCTTCTCGACAGGCTGAGCCACCCTGCTCGGCTACAGAGCCACCAGCACACGGCCTGACTGGTTCTGCTCCACCCCCACCTGCTGAATCCTACTGCACTGCCATTTTATTTATTTTTTGTTTACTTCATTTTTGCCTTTTTTCTTTTGCCTTTCTCTCTCTTCTTTCACCAACCCACTTAAATCTGTACATCACATCCTCTCCTTTCCCTCCTGCTTATCTGCACCATGTACCAAATGCCATGTCCCCGAGTGGTACTGACACAGTTCCCTGGACTCCACCCTGCACTGCACTGCCCATCAGCCCATCTTAGTCATCCCCAGTTCGTACTGCAAACTACTCATCCCCACCTTTCCACCCCCACTGGACCTGCTCTGCTGCATCATAGCTGAATGACTGGCCCTACCCACTTGGACAAGGTGGTGAGAAGAATCACACCCGCAGGTGAGCAAGCAACAAAACACACTCAGCCCATCTGCCCAGACATAAACAAATAAAACAAAAAATCACAATGAAATAATCAAATCTACAAACAATAAGAAAATAATTCTTGAATGTCCCAGAGACAGCAGCCAATATCAAAATGTATAAAAAAACAGGAAAGGATGGCCCCAGAAAAGAACAAAAATAAAACACCAGATGACCTTCTGCTAAAAGAAAAGGCACTGGAACTACCTGATAGGGCATTCAGAACTCTAATATTCAGGGTTCTCCAACAGATAAAGGAAAATGCAGACAAAGATAAGGAAAAAATAGACAAAATCATGGAAAAGACAGACAAAACAATGGAAGAAATCAGGAAAATAATACATGAACAAAATGTCAAAACAAATAAACAATTAGAAATTATACAAAAACAGTAACTAGAAATCCAAAAGATAAACAACAAGATTTCAGAAACTGACACTGCAATAGAAGGTTTTAGGAGCAAATTCGAAACAATGGAAGACAGGATCTGTGAAATTGAACACATCCTTGGATATCACTTTGAGGAAAAATCAGAGAAAAGAATGAAGAAAAATGAAGAAACTCTGAGAACAATGTGGGATGCAATCAAAAGCAGAAATTTGTGTGTGACTGGAGTTCCAGAACAGGGGGAGAAAATGGAAAACACAGAGAGGATCACTGAAGATTTGCTGACAGAAAACATCCCTAATATCATGAAAGACAAAAAACTGACTATCCAAGAAGCTCAACAAACCCCACAGACCCCAAAAAACACCAAGACATATCATAATCACACTCACTAAAGCCAAAGACAAAGAAAGAATCGTGAGAGCAGCTTGAGAAAAATGATAAGTCATATACAAAGGGGAAGCAATAAGACTAAGCACTGATTACTCGGCAGAAACCATGCAGGCAAGAAGGCAATGGGATAACATATACAAAATCTTGAAAGAAAAAACTGTCAATCAAGAATAATATATTCTGCAAAACCCTTACTCAAATATGATGGCAAAATTAGGACATTTCGAGATAAACAGACATTAAGGGAATACATAAAAACTGAGCCAAACTTACAAGAATTATTAAAGGGAGTCCTTTCATTAGACAACCAACAACATCAGACAACAACCTGAATCTAGCACGTAAGACAGCATCAGCCCAATACCAATCTAAATAACGAACTCTCAAGGACAAAAAAAGACTAAAAGCTTTACAACAGGGAACCAGAGACGTCAATCTGTAAATGACAACAACATCAGAACAATAAAAGAGGGAATAAATGGTGTAGCAGAACTTTCAAATGGAGAGGAAGTCAAGGAGTTATCAAGTAAAAAAAGACTGGTTTAAACTTAGGAAGATAGGGGTAAGTTTCAAGGTAACCACAAAGAAAGTTAACAAACCTACCCATGAAAATAAAGAAGAAAAACGTAACATCTCTGTCTTAGTCATCTAGTGCTGCTACAACAGAAATACCACAAGTGGATGGCTTTAACAAAGAGAAGATTATTTCCTCATAGTAAAGTAGGCTAAAAGTCCAAATTCAGGGCATCAGCTCCAGGGGAAGGCTTTCTCTCACTGTCAGCCTTCTCATCAATGTTCTCCTGAACTAGGAGCTTCTCTGCGCAGGGACCCCGGGTCCAAAGGATGCGCTCTGCTCCTAGTGCTGCTTTCTTGGTGGTACAAGGTCCCCCTATCTCTCTGGTCACTTCTCTCTTTTATATCTCAAGAGATTGCCTCAGGACACAATCCAATCTTGTAGATTGAGTCCTGCCTTACTAACACAACTGCCACCCATCCTCCCTCATTAACATCATAGAGGCAGGATTTACAACATACAGGAAAATCACACAATACGAGGAATCATGGCCCAGCCAAATTGTTACACACATTTTTTGGGGGGCATAATTCAATCCATGAGAGTTTCAGCAAACACAAAATCTATACAAATGAAAGAAACAAACAAAAGGAATTCAGCACAGAAGAGTAAGAGGAACAAAGAAACCATTACCACCACAAAAAAAAGCACTACAAAATGACAGCAGTAAACTCACACCTATCAGTAATCACACTGAATGTAAATGGCTTAAATGCACCTATAAAGAGACTAAGAGTGACCGAATGGATAAAAAACTGGACCCATCAGTATGCTGTCTACAAGAGACACATCTTAGAAACAAAGACATAAATTTATTAAAAATCAAAAGATGGCAGGACTCCGGCAAGATGGCTGTCTAGGCAGAAGCACCACGCCGTCCCTCCACAACAAAGATCCGAAAAACTAAGCCAAACAGAGAATCAACAATCCT
>NW_004443942.1:26383657-26385048 GCF_000243295.1 Trichechus manatus latirostris | reverse complement strand
AAAAAAAAAAAAAATCAAAAGATGGAATGATTAAAGGGACAATCCACCATGAAGACATAATCATAATAAATATCTGTGCATCCAATGACAGGACTCCAAAATACATAAAATGAACTCGAACAGCACTAAAAAGAGAAATTGATAATTCTACAATAGTAAGAGACTTTAACACACTACTCTCGGTAAAGGAAAGAACATCTAGAAAGAAACTCAACAAAGACACAGAAGACCTAAAGGCCACAATCAACCAACCTGACCTCATAGACATATATAGAACACTCCACCAAGAGCAGTAAAATACACAACCTTTTCCAAAGCACAGGGAATGTTCTCCAGAATAGACCATATTTTAGGCCACAAAGCAACCCTCAACAAAATCCAAAACACTGAGATAATACAGAGTACCTTCTCTGATCACAACATCATCAAAGTAGAAATTAATAAGAGGAAGAGCAAGGGAAAAAAAAAAATCAAATACATGGAAACTGAATAACAGCCTGCTTAAAAACCACTGGGTAATAGAAGAAATCAAACATGGAATCAAAAAATTCCTAGACTCAAACAAGAATGAAAACACATCATACCAAAACCTCTGAAACACAGCAAAGGCAGTGCTCAGAGGTCACTTTATAGCAATAGATGCACATACATCAAAAAAGGGACAAAATCAAAACATTAGCTACACAACTCAAACAAAATAGAAAGAGAACAGCAAAAGAAGCCCACAGCCACGAAAAGAAAGGAAATAGTAAAGATCAGAGCAGAAACAAATGAAACAGAGAATAGAAAAACAACAGAAAGATCAACAAAACCAAAAGTTGGTTCTTAGAAAGTATCAACCAAATCGACAAACCATTGGCCAAACTGACAAGAGAAAAACAGAAGAGGACACAACCCAAATTTAAGAAATGAAATGGGGAACATTACAACAGACTCAACCAAAATAAAAACGATCATGACAGAGTACTATGAAAAACTATAGTCCAACAAATATGAAAACCTAGAGGAAATGGATACATTTCTAGAAACACACTACCTACCCAAACTAACACAAACTGAAATTGAAAATGTGAACAGACCCATAACAAGAGACTGAAAAGATAATAAAAAAACTCCCAACAAAAAAAAACCCTGGCACAGATGGCTTCACTGGAGAATTCTACCAAACATTCAGGGAAGAGCTTACACCAGTATTACTCAAACTATTTCAGAACATAGAAATGGAAGATGTCTTAGTCATCTAGTGCTGCTATAACAGAAATACCACAAGTGGATGGCTTTAACAAAGAGAAATTTATTTTCTCACAGTCTAGTAGGCTAGAAGTCCAAATTCAGGGCATCAGCTCCAGGCAAAGGTTTTCTCTGACAGCTCTGGAGGAAGGTCTTTGTCC
>NW_004443942.1:26297501-26382667 GCF_000243295.1 Trichechus manatus latirostris | reverse complement strand
AGAAAACTACTGGACCTAATAGAAAGATTCAGCATAGTAGTAGGATACAAGATAAACATACAAAAATCAGTTGGATTCCTATATACCAATAAAGAGAACTACAAAAAGGAAATCAGGAAACAGTAGCATTTATAATAGCCCCTAAAAAAAAAAATAAAATACTTAGGGAATAAATCTAAACAGGTATGCAAAAGACCTATACAAAGAAAACTACAAAACACTACTGCAAGAAACCAAAAGAGACCTACATAAATGGAAAAACATACCATGCTCATGGATAGACTCAACATTGTGAAAATGTCAATTCTACCCAAAGCAATCTACAAATACAATGCAATCCCGATCCAAACACCAACAGCATTCTTTAAAGAGATGGAAAAACTAATCATTAACTTTATATGCAGAGGAAAGAGGCCCCTGATAAGTAAAGCACTACTGAAGAAGAAGAACAAAGTAGGAGAAGGACTCGCACTACCTGACCTCAGAACCTACTATACAGCTATAGTAGTCAAAACAGGCTGGTACTGGTACAATGACTGACACATTGACCAATGAAATAGAATTGAGAACCTAGATGTAAATCCATCCACCTACGGTCACCTGATCTTCCACAAAGGCCCAAATTCCATCAAATGAGGAAAAGACAGTCTTTGTAACAAATAGAGCTGGCAAAACTGGATGCCCATCTGCAAAAAAATGAAACAGGACCCATACCTCACACCATACACAAAAACTAATGCAAAATGGATCAAAGACCTAAATATAAAACCAAAAACTATAAAGGTCAGAGATGAAAAAATAAGGTCAACACTAAAAGCCCTAATACATGGCATTAACAAGATACAAAGTATAACTAACAATACACAAATACCAGAAGATAAGCTAGAAAAATGCAATCTCCTAAAAATTAAACACTTATGCTCATCAAAAGACTTCACCAAAAGGGTAAAAAGAGTACCTACAGACTGGGAAAAAAAAAATTTGGCTATGACAAATCTGACAAAGGCCTAATCTCTAAAATCTACAGGAAAATCCAACACCTCTACAGCAAAAAGGCAAATAATCCAATTAAAAAATGGGCAAAGGATATGAATGGACACTTCACCAAAGAAGTCATTCAAATGGCTAACAGAAACATGAGGAAACGCTCGCGATCACTAGCCATTAGAGAAATGCAAATCAAAACCACAAAGAGATACTGTCTCACCCCGACATTACTGGCATGAATCATAAAAATAGAAAATAACAAATGCTGAAGAGGATGTGGGGAGATTGGAAAGCTTATGCACTGCTGGTGGGAATGCAAAATGGTACAACCATTTTGGAAAATGATGTGGCACTTCCTTAAAAAGCTAGAAATAGAAATAACATATGATCCAGTAATTCCACTCTGAGGAATGTATCCTAGAGAAATAAAGTGCCATAGGAACAGACATACACACACCCATTTTCACTGCAGCATTGTTCACAATAGCAAAAAGATGGAAACAACCTAGATGTCCATCAACAGATGAATGGATAAACAAACTATGGTACATACACACAATAGAGCACTACAAAACAATAAAGAACAATGATGAATCTGTGAAGCATCTCACAATATGGATTAATCTGTAGGGCATTACGCTGAGTGAACTAAGTCAATTACGAAAAGACAAATACTGTATGAGGCCACTACTATAAAAACTCATGAAAAGGTTTATATACAAAAAGAAACAATCTTTGATGGTTATGAGGGAGGGAGGGGAGGGGTGGGAGGGAGGGGAGGGGTGAGAGGGAGGGAAAAACACTGAACAGACAATAGATAAGTGAAACCTTGGTGGCGTAGTGGTTAAGAGTTACCTCTGCTAACCAAAAGGTCAGAAGTTCAAATCCAACAGGTGCTCCTTGGAAACCCTATGGGTGGGGTAGTTCTACTCTGTCCTATAGGGTCACTATGAGTTGGAATCGACTCGACGGCAATGGGTTTGGTTTTTTGGTATGGTGAAAGATAAGACAGTACATGATATTGGGGAAGCCAGCAACCACCGACTGCTCTTACAAGGATCATAATAGAGGGTCCTGGACAGAGCTGGAGAAAAATGTAGAACAAAATTCAAATGCACAAAAAAAGACCAGACTTACCGGTCTGACAGAGACTGGAGAAACACTTGACAGTATGGCCCCCAGACACTCTTATAGCTCAGTAATGTGAGGTATTGAGGTTCACCCTTCAGCCAAAGATTTAGACAGGCCCGTAAAACAAAACGAGACTAAACGGGCACACCAGCCCAGGGGCAAGGATGAGAAGGCAGGAGGGGACAGGAAAGCTGGTAATGGGGAGCCCAAGGTTGAGAAGGGGAGAGGGTTGGCAACTAATGTCACCTAATGTCACCAAATGTGTACTGTTTAATGAGAAACTTGTTTGCTCTGTAAACCTTCATGTAAGGCACAATTAAAAAAAAAAAAAAGTACAGCCAGAACGCTCTTTAGAAGCAAGGATGGAGAGACTTCATCTCACGTACTATGGACATGTTATCAGGAGGGAGCAGTCCCTGGAGAAGGACATCATGCTTGGTAAAGTAAAGGGTCAGCGAAAAAAGGGAGACCCTCAACGAGATGGACTGACATAGTGGCTGTAACAATGGGCTCAAGCATACCAACAATTGTGAGCATGGCAGGGTCGCTATGAGTCGGAGCTGACTCAACAGCACCTAAGAACAACAATAACAGAAGCAAATCGCCAGGTCTTTTTTCTGTAGAGCGACTGGTGGGCTCGAACCATCAACCTTCCGGTTAGCACTGCACCACCAGGGCTCCTTTTGCTTTTGCAGAAGGCACCTTCAAAACAGGACTTGAAGAGGAGAGAATTACATTTCAATTAAGCAAAGAATAAGAGTGTATTCTAATCTTTCTTTAGGTGTGATGACTTGGCAAAGAACATTTTCTTTGAGAGTACTGGGTGTAAAGCTTTCTCTGCCCAAGCAACTTGCCACCTGAGTAGCTTTCCTTCCAACTGAAAGTTTCTAAGCTTTCTTGGAATTAAAGTTATTGTAGTGATACTTATAGGTACTGAAACAAGGCTATGGAAAACGAACTGCTGATCCTGTATATTTGGGTGCTAAAGTATTTGCCTATTGAAATTAGAGAAACCAGAAAAGAAGAGTTTGTTATAAGTAGTAAGGTAAAAATCGTGGTGAAATGTCGCCCTCTCTATGAAGCATTCCTATCAACTCTGGCCGTCTTCACATAGATTATAAACTTACAGAATTGCATCTGGGTGCTTAAATAGCACTTACCATCAGTTTAAGCTGAGGGTAGGGGCCGTTAGCTTTGAGTCTTCCATGCTGATGGACAGTAGATGCTTACGACTGTCAAATGAACCATGTATTTCAACATTTTACTTTTGTTTCACATTACCAGAAAATCAAGTAATTTATTTTCAAAATATTACCTCTAGCCTAGACAAATTTCTGTCCTCAAAGAAGATCCAATATAGACTGTTATTTTTTTCTAAATTGTTTTATCATTTGGTATTATGCCAGATTATGAGTAGATTACACATTACTTCCCAGCTTCATTTGGTTGGGCTGTTATGCCAGTTAACAGTTTATTGCCTTTCAGCTCTAAATTTATCCTTCAATACCTGCTCTACAATAATGAATATGATTCTGTTAAGCTTTAGAACTCCTTTATTGTTAGCATGCTATTAAACTTTCTCTGTAGAAGGCGCCAGATGGACATTGTTAGTTCTAGCTGTTGCACGGTTGGTGAGCAGATATGGGGACATCCAGTAGAGCTTTGCCCCAGCCATGTGCCCAGAATGGCAGCCCTCGCTTGTCCTGGTGACCCCCTTCCTGTGGCTCTCCCAGACAGACACCACGTGCTCCAGGGCTCCAGCTGCAGTGGTTACCTGACTCACTGGCTATGGCTTGCCTGCACCCTGGAAGGTTGCTTCCTATTTGCCTGGCAACAGTTGACAGCTCTGGTCTGGGCAACCCAGCGAACCTCTCCACCATCTGGTGGGCTGCAACCACATCTTCTCTGATCAGACCCTGACTGATACCGTTGTCAGTGGAGAAGGCTGGAGTCTCTTAAAAACTGAATTAACTTACTTTTGGTTCTGAATCTGAACCAGATTAAAAATGATTTAGTAAATGTAAAATGTTCTACATCATATTTTTATCCCTACAAGCACTAAGCCCCTAATTTTTTTAAGGTACTATTTTTCTAAGCATTCCATTCAAAGGTCCAAGTTACAACACTTCAGCAGCACTTCAGATTAATAGTAAATGTCCATAATAATAACAAAAATCCCACAGTACTTTCTTCACAGTATTACCAGAAAGGCACAAAGAGAATCACTACAGAGAAAATATAAATTGATTTAAGAGTGGTTCTGTACCGAAGATAAGGAGCTCTGGTGGCACAGTGGATAAATCACTCAGCTGCTAACTGAAAGGCTGGCTGTTTGAATCCACCAGCTGCTCTGCGGAGAGAGATGTGGCAGTCTGCTTCTGTAAAGGTTTACAGCCTTGGAAACCCTATGGGGCAGTTCTACTCTGTCCTATAGGGTCACTATGAGTCGGAATCAACTCGATGGCAGCAGGTTTGGTAGCAAAGACATTAGCGTTATCACTGAAGGACAAGACCTTCAGTTATTTCAAGTGGAAAACACTATCTGGTAATCTAGAACTATCCTAGCAGCAGTATCACAACTTAGAAGGCTGTATATTGCAATGCGGCGAACTTGAGCCTTGGTGCTACATGAACCTAGGTTCAAATCTTTGTTGTGGCATTTATAAGCTGTGTGCCTTTGGCCAGATTCCATAATCCCTGAGTTTGTTTCCTTATCCTACCTTGCAATTGTTGCAGGGTAGGATATACCTACTTTATACAGTTGAGAAGATTAAATAAGATAAGCAACCACCAACCAACTGCTGTCGAGTCAATTCCTACTCATGATGACCCCATGTGTTGCAAAGTAGAACTGCACTCCACAGAGTTTTCAAGGCTGTGAATTTCAGAAGCAGATCACCAGGCCTTTCTTCTGAAGTGCCGCTGGGTGTACGCAAATCACCAGTCTTGATTAGCAGTGCTTGCTACTTTTCCCTCTTGTTCCCTCATTTTACAGATAGGACTACTGAGGCATAGAACTAAAGTTTTTGCCAAGAGCACAGTAATTTATAGACAAAGCTGAAACTAGGCTTAAAAACGTCTTAATTTAAGTATGCAAACTTGAGAAACAAAGTATGTACTAAAAACTAGTAGTTCTATTGAGAAGATGGTAATTTATTCAGTAAGTACTATCCTATAGCTTCCTGATAAATACCATTCCTTATCAAACAGGCTGATGCTGAACCTCTGATAAAAAGTGGAAAATATGTGCAATTTATGCAATTATAAAATTCAAAGCCTTACATTCACATAATAATTTATGCTTTATAAAGTGCTACTTAACTAGTGTTATTTCATCTGATCACAACAGCCCTGTCTTTAAAAGACGTTTATTTTTTAGTGGTAGGAGTAATGAAGAATTTTATGAACTAAAAAATTTCAGAAATATAAATTATTTTAGGTAGGAATAAAGGCTAATCATGATTAATTAATGATTTTGCTAATAATTTCTCATCTTTTAACAAAAGCCCAAGATTCCCTTAATTGTACATATTATATGTAGTAAAGGTTAAATTAGAGGTTTAAAATATATTTACTTTCTGAGGAAGAAAAAGGCTGCTTGGACTTCAAAATACACGTGTGATAAATGTGACAATAAACTTTATATGATCAAAGAAATAAATGAATGCTACTAACAGAGGCTAATAATCATTTTTTCCAAAATACATTTCTACATCTTATAATTTTGATTAAATGGTATCTTCAATATTACAAGTCTAGATAAACCATACCTGCCCTTCAGCCCTGCCTGCCTCCATCTCCCAAAACAATCGAGATACTGGGGATGGGGAGGAACGACACATATACACACACACAAAACTATCTAAAATCATTTTGTTAAAAGATTGCTGTTTTTCACATTTATGTTTACTAAATGGCTTCTGAAATATACCATCTACTGTACATAATGTATCAGGATCTTAAATCTTTTGATGTTGGCAATGTGGCCAGGGGGATTGCACTGGGAAACTACATCATTGCTGCGGCATTATCTGACCATACATACTCCACTGCAAACCCATAACATAGCATAGCATCCTCACGTGTCTAATACTCCTCATTCTCTCCCTTCTTAAAGCCCCTGACCTAGTGCAGATGCTAATCAACTCATGCTTTCATTAGAGAAAAAGCTTCCAGGTGGTTCTTGGCTGACTCCAGTCCCCTTCCTGTTTTTAATCTACCTTGCCTACTGTGGTCAGACTAATCTTATTCTGTATTGTTATATCCTTCTTCAAAAGTCAACAAACATTCCCTACTGTCGTATTTAAATTAACGAGGATACATTTTTCTTGAAAATTAAGATTTAAATGCCATTTTTATTTCTCCTCCATATTCTCTTTACAATATATTAACTCATAGCACCACCTATCTTAGGAAAATAGGTTTACTTATAGCATAAAGTGCATATGGCTGGCCTTTACAATTTAGTCTGAAATTCAAAATGCAAAAATGAAAAAAAATTCTAAAAATGAAGTTTCATTTGACACTGTATATGAAACACCTATAACAGCATGTATCAATATATTATTAATGTTTCAAACAAAGGAGTCTGGCCAGCACATACTAATAATTTTAATCTGGCACAAACGGTTAGTGAGCAAGCTGTGTTTGTGAATATTAACTAGAAGTTGCAATCAGAAAGAAGTGGGGCTCTTTTGACTAATAAAGTCTAATATTCACTGATGTTTTCATATCCCCCAGAAGTTAATTGGAATGTGTGTTGCCTTTTCCTTAGAAGTCTTCCAAATATTTTACTCATATTCTCTGTTTAAATGAGAAAAAAGATGACCAGGTATAACATTTCATTATTACATCCACTCAGTGTGCTACCTATCAGTAACCAAAAAAAAACCAAACCCATTGCCGTCGAGTCAGTTCCGACTCACAGTGACCCTATAGGACAGAGTACAACTGCCCCATAGCGTTTCCAAGAAGCAGCTGGTGGATTCGAACTGCCCACCTTTTGGTTAGCAGCCGAGCTCTTAACCACTTGCTACTAGGGCTCCAGTACTACAAATAAATTGGTAGGTGCGGAAAGGAGTCTGCTCATGCAACACAGTTCATCCTTTATAATAATAAATACCATGATCCTTTCTCAAAGCAACAGTATTCTCTGATGTCATGCTGTAAGAGAATTCCTTATAGAAACGACAATTTTCTTATATAAACCTAGTCAGTATAAAATTATTAGAGAAATATTTTTGCTGAAATGAATAAGGATCTGTACCAAAAGCTGCAGAAGTTAAACCATAAGAAGCAGTTTTCTAGATGAAAATCCTGACTCTGAAGTCCATAAGGAATTAAAATGTCTTAAGTTTATATAGCATTTCTCCTGTGAAGTTCACAACTCTATATACGGCAGATCGGGGCGGGTATTAACTCCCACTTCACCTACAGGGAAACCGATGCAAGTCTGCCGATGGGAAAAGAAAATTCCAAACCAAGGCTTATTTATTGCTGTTACTCTGATAATTTCATAAACTAAGAAATTGCAGAAAAAAAAATTGATCAGGTGGGATATAAAGAAAATTTAGGTTGGATATAAAAATTAGAAAAAACAAATAATTTCAGTTAAAACTCACCTTGAAAATGATGTAACTTATAAGAGTTATTTTGAAAATAGCATTTGTTTATAATTTTCAGTATCACTGTAATATGACAAGAGTTTTAAAAACTTTTTAAAAAAAGTTTGTTAAACCTAAGTACTGGATTAAGTATCTACTTAACAATTGATATATTGGGGCTCTATTTTAGAAGGTGCTTTTGTTAGGGCTTAAGCACACTGTGTCATACCACAGGCCATGCACCATATAGTCTTTCTTCTGGTGAAATAATGTCAGCAGACACTAACTCGAGCTTTTCTGTGACTGTCGTTGCTGTTAGGTGCTAGCGAATCGGCACAGTGACCCCATGTGACTGGTTAACCAAATTACCATTCATTAACATCCAATTTAAGTTATATATACCATTCATTAACATCCAATTTAATTCATATATCTTGCTAGTTGTAGCAGCTTTGCAAAAAAAAAAAAAAAAGTGAGAGAGAGAAATAAGCTCTTCTAACCTACATAATGAAGCCCTGGTGGTACAGCGGTTATGAGCTCTGCTGGTAACCAAAAAAGATCAGCAGTTTCAATCCACCAGCCACTCCTTGGAAACTTTATGGAGCAGATCTACTCTGTTTTATAGGGTCACGATGAGTCAGAATCGACTCGATGGCAACAAGTTTGGTTTTTCGGTTTTAATCTTTATAATAATTAGTAAAAGTTTTATATTATCAAATGAATAAAAAGGATAGCTCTCACCTGCTCTGCTTCGTGAGCCACATTCTCCCACTCTCCAAAACTTTACATTCCCTGTTATTTTCCTATTGTCATGTTAATCTAAATTTCTGGAGCCCTGGTGGTGCAGTGGTTAAGAGGTTGGCTGCTAACCAAAAAAGGCTGGCAGTTCCAGTCCATTAACTGCTCCTTGGAAACCCTATGGGACAGTTTTACTCTGTCCCACAGGGTCCTATGAGTCAGAATTGACTCAATGGCAATGGGTTTGGTTTTTTGTTTGTTTTCCTCCTATACAGGCAGTCCCTTCTAGACTGTTCCAGGGCAATTACTAGTTCACTTCAATTTTTAATAACTTCTATGTCTTAACACGTAAGAGACAATAAAATATTTTCTATTTTCTCATATTTTACTGTACAATACAAACGTGATTAAAATGCATTAAGAAACATTTGTATTTAAATCAACATTAACATAAAATTTTTTTTAGGAGATAACACAATTTATTTAAACATATTTCCAACTCAGCATGAAGGTGAGCAGCTGATATTTGAAGGTTTAGATACTTCAGCTATAGTTTTCCATTCAAGCAAACATAACTCTTTCGATCTCTCTTTCTCTTCTTTTTGTTTCTTTGTTCTTTCTCTTTAGAAGCTCACAGTGTTATAGAAGTGAAAAATAAGACTGATAAGAAACCACTCTAAAATATATGGCTTTATATACATAAAAATTCAATAATGTTGTCACTACCCCTAATTTGATGTGATCCTTATTATTCACTATTGTCCAGAGTAAACTTCTGTACATATTAAATTGTTCAAGTACATTTAGAGTAGTGGTTATAAAAGTGAGGTCTGACTGCTAGATTAACAGTCATCTCTTTGAAGACCACTTCTAACTTCAACACAGTTAAGTTAGATTTCAAACAATTTCTTTATTTCACAATTTAGCATAAAATCTTAAATATTCTAAAACTCTCAAATGAGACAAACGTATAATTTGATTCACATCTACTAAACACCCCTTTTGTACAGCACCAGAATTTAATGAACTTATCTAGCCAAGTGTTCGTTTTCCTTTATTAGTTACAGTTTATCATTTATTTCTATAACATTAAACCCAAATTGATAATGAAGACAACTTGGGTCAAACTCTTTTACCTTAAATAAATAAACATTTCATCCACTTTGCCCTTAAATATCCTAACTGTTTTCTATCGGTAACACTTTTACAATTAGCTGAGCCAAAGACCATCTTCTTATCTTTGAGGACTAGGCAAGCCGGAAAGGATTCTCTAGGTTGGCTTTAAAATTTTTAAGAAACCTGGTGGCCAGTTCATCGTCTACCACTCGGCTGTCACTTGACATTGTGACCGTTATGAGTTGGTGCTGCTGCAGCTTGGCATTGCCTTCTTCATCCTGAGTGAATTTCAGAACAGGCCGGAATCTCCCAACAGCCAAAATGCAGGCCTGAGGTGGGTTGATCACTGCAATAAATTCATCAATGCCAAACATCCCCAGGTTGGAAATACTAAGGAAAAAAAGAAAAAAAGCTCTGAAGGTAGCAAGTCCTTAAACAAAGCATCCTTATCCTGAAGCATATTTTTACTTTACAAAAAAACTGTTACTGAACCTTATATCAAGTTATTCAAATGCCAAAGAACATATGTCACTGGACATACAAATATTACATATACCATCAAACGTTTACTCAGCATTGAACTGTAAGTCCTAGCCAGTGGAATATGACAAGAAGAAATAGAAGGTAAAAGGACCGGAAAAAAGAAAAAAACTCACTATTCACAGATGAACTGATTGTACACATAGATAACCCACAAGACTACACAAACTTGTAAAATTAATAAGTGAATTTAGCTAGATCAATAGATAACAGGTATCTATATATAAGTATAGATATAAGAGAATTACGCAGTAATTAGAAAATGAAATGTAAAAAATACCATTTATAATAGTGTATATATATATTTTTCACATTCTGTTGTCTAAATAAAGTATGTAGTATTTAGCTTAAATTAAAAAAAACGTTTCAGACAAATGAAACAGGTTGACATGGACTTAATAAGTCTTATATATGTGTGATATTACTGATAATCAAGGGTTTAAATTTTACCTAAAAGATCCTCCTTGATATTCTTCTGGTAACAATTTTCCATCTCGTGCTTTCTTTGAAAGAGCCTGAGAAAAATGCAAACAGAGCATCATGACCAACAATATCTTATATAGCTAATCCTGCTAGTTATATGGAACACCTGAGGTATTTGCACAGGGTATATACCCATCTCTGGTATGCTTGGTTTGACCTTCTGTTTTATCTATAAATATTTTTCTCTATTCAGTGCAATTAAAATAATAATTTAGAGTAGAGATAATCCAAGAATGTAAAGATGTGAATCAAAACTCAGGAAAAATCACTTCCCTTAAAAAAATTTCAAATACTGGAATTGAAGTAGCCGGTGCACCATTACTATGCAGAAATGTTTCAGTGTTTTCTCTATATACAAAGCAATTTTCTGTTTTGCTTATAAATATTTTTCTTGTAAAATATTAGAACATTTCACACCATTTAGCAGGTTTTAAATAAATTATCCAATGGCAACCAAAACAGTGTACCCACCATCCCACAACCAACATAATAGTTTTCATCTTTCAGTATTTGCTTCTAGCCTTATCAACAACATATATATAATTTCAGACAGATGTAAAGAGAAAGATAATTTTGTATTTCACTTCTGTGTTGTTACAGTTTTTATGAATGTTTTTTAAATGTCTGTTTAACATCGTAAAGAATGTATCTGCCATAATTTACTTATTTCCCCAGTGTTACTATCTA
Source organism: Trichechus manatus latirostris (assembly GCF_000243295.1). Classification (NCBI taxonomy): domain Eukaryota; kingdom Metazoa; phylum Chordata; class Mammalia; order Sirenia; family Trichechidae; genus Trichechus; species Trichechus manatus. The sequence continues at coordinate 26,371,382 of NW_004443942.1, read as the reverse complement.
TTTTGGTTCATTTGTTTCTTCTGAATTATTTTGAAGTGGAATTACAGGGCTCTAAAGAATGGACTTTTTTTTTGTTTTGGATTCTTGATCCTATAGCTAAAGCATTTCCTGAATGAGCTAGTCCAATTTACATTGCCACAAGGAATATAAAAATGTACTAGCTTCATATCACTTTTGACAACACTGATTTCTAAAAGCTGACAAAGCAGAGGGAAAAGACAGATGACACTCTGAGAGTGACATTAAGAAAAGTAGTTAAATTTCCCTTGTACTTGCACTTGCAATTAGCTCTACTCTGTTACTCTATAATTTTCAGTGCCTCAAAAGCAAGGGAAAAGAGGTTGAAGTCATCATACATGAAAAATAATGAATTATTTTATGAGGGGAGGGGAAAGGTAGAGAAAAATTATAAGTTATTATCATTTGGGTAGATGAAATAAATTGGAGCTTACATAAGCTTGGCTACTAACCAAAAGGTCAGCAGTTCGAATCTACCAGCCGCTCCTTGGAAACTCTATGGGACAGTTGTGCTCTGTCCTGTAGGGTCGCTATGAGTCAGAATCGACTCGATGCAATGGGTTTGGTTTTGGTACCTAATATTCTGTATTACGTGGCCAACAAAAGTACTATTACAATCACAGGTGATAAGTACTTAACTTTAAACCAGATTATTAAATTTTTAAAAACTAAAACATTCTTTAAAAATCTCAAAAATACAAAAATGATCTCTATATACCAATGTGACTTACTGAAAAATGAGAGAATTACAGATATATAATTAACTATATATATAAAGTTATAAAAATTTTTTGAATCCAAAACCAAAAATGAAGAGATGAGCTTTGACTTGTCCTCGGAATATCAGAAATAGAGAGAACAATCTACGAATGTATTTTTTCCTGCCTTACGCAAAAGAATTGTTCACGATTCATGATCTGAAGAGGCACATATCATATGAATTTCAAAAAGTATTTCTCTAAAGGCAGATGATCTCAACATACCCTGATGAGTTACCAGGTTGGAATAATCAAAAACAAAATTTATTTTAAAGACTAGATTGTAAGCATGCATACTACAGTAAAAAAAATAAAAAACAAACCAAAAAACTACCTCTAGACCCCTAAATAAGTCAGCAGAATATTACTGCCAATGAATTCAAATGTGAATTCTAAGAGTCTGGAATAAGTATAGATTCTGAGTAGGACTGTTCATTCTGAAAATTCCTAATTCTCACCGGGATTTCCTGGCAATGTGAACTTAAAATCAAAGCACATGCTACCTGAAGCACCCAGCTGAAAGGATATAATAAAAGTTGAATAGCAAATATTTCAAGAATGTACTATGTGCCTTATTAATTTAATGAAAAAATGTTATAATTAATGAAGAATTAAGAATAGCATGGGATCTAAGGCTAAATAATCAGCTGTTACTATATTACTTTATTCAAGGAATACAAACTTGAACTTGGCTGGGGCATGCATTTAGCCCTAGACACGGATATCCTTGGGATTTCTGAGGATCAAGAAGTGAATACTCAGTGCAGGTGTGCTTAACCGGGGGTCCATGGATAGGCGTCCAAGGACCCACAAACCACTTGAAAAATTAATAAACATTCATTGAGCAACTACTATATTCCAAGTATATTTCTAGAATTGGAAATACGGCAGTAAACAAGAGAGTCAACGCCCTTATTCTTATTCTACATTGTGGCAGGCAATAGGCAACACAGACAAGTCAACAAATAAACAAGGTAGTTTCAAAGGCTGAGAAAGCGCATGAAGACAATGAAAGACGGTAATATGATAAACAGCGTTATGGAGGTACTTTAGCTATGGAAGCCACAGAAAGTCTAAGAAAGTCATATTTTAAATGAATGATGAAAAGAGCCAGCCAAGTGAAGATCAGGGAAAAGTGTGTAGCAGATAGTACGCTTTGTTAGGGAGAGTCCACAGTTCAACAGATCTATGACCCCAATCATTTCTGGAAGTTTAGGAGCAGTTTTTCAAATATTATTTTGAAAACGTTATGGTTCTACAAGAATAATTAATCTGGCCATTACTAAGTGAGAAACTTCCTTGTAAAAATAAAATGCTGTTAACATTGAGGTCTATCCATTACCATGTTCACAGAAATATACTTTCAGTTTTATTTAAATTTTAAAATCGTATGTGAAACAGCATATTGAGAGTTGAATTCTAGATTTCGTGAAAGAAAGTGTTCTTCTATAATTTGCATGCAGGTGGCACTTAATTTATCTGGATATTATTTCTGAATTTTTGAATATTAAATTTTCTTAAAATGAGTCATATCTGGATTAAAAATTTAAACGCTATATATACTAATGACAATCACTTGGAAATACCAAAACAACAACAATCACCAAACACACACAAAACGACAGTGACCAGATCATATAACACTTTAACTATCTGAAAGTGAATTCTAAGATTTTGAAAGCATACTATTTATTTCTTAAGACTTACTTTTACAGAGTCAGCAATTTCCTGTATACCCTTAGCAGCAGCATTTTTTATGATTGGTGTAATTAAGCCTTTATCTGTTGCCACAGCCACTGAAATGTCAATAAAGGGCAGTTGCTTTGGGCCCTCTCCATCCCAGCTTACATTGACATCTGGCATTTGCTAGAAGACAGAAATAGAAAAACATCCCACTAAAGAAGCAGCTTTAGACCGAGGTGGTTACAGGAAAATAATTTACATATTATTATGCATTTTCTAAAGTGAACATAGCAAGACAGGAAATACATAAAAATTCAGTTCGAAAAATACAGTTTGGATTTCTGTATTAAATATCTTTTTTAGGTTCTGGAAGAATAATTAAACATCTTTTTGAAGCAAGCTGGAGAAAATTCTGATGATCTACATGTTTTGATCTTTTTTTGTATCATGGTTAAAAAAGGAGCTTCCTTTGTTAAATCGGAATGCTAGAAGCTAAATGATGTTTGCTATACTTCCTGCCTCACATGATAACCTTGATGGGGAAAGGGGAGAGAAAAAAGGTTGGCGATATTCATCTACATTATTTCTTTGGTATGAAGGACACTTAATTTTCTAACATAGCCCTGAAATATATTAGGAGACCCTCAATAAATGATTTCCCTATCTAAGAGAGATTTCCTAAGCTTCATAAACATGATATATACTATATATAAGCATGTATACTTAACATATATACAACTATACTCAGGATAAAAAAAGTTAGATGAAATGACTAAATAATACAGTGTGTATTGATAATGTTGCCAAATATCATAGCAGAAAATGATGCTGAAAAATAGAAATCTAAAAATTGATTTGTTTTCTCAAAAATTCTTTGCCTCAATAGATAAGTGGTATCTTGGGTGAAGGGTGAGACAGTACACAACACAGGGGAAACCAGCACAGTTTGTAAAAGGAAAGGTCATGTAAGCTCCAAAGACACATCCAAACTTCCTGAGGGACTGAATTGCTGGGTGGAGGACTGTAGGGACCATCGTCTCGGGGAACATCTAGCTCAACTGGCGTAACACAGTTTATAAAGACAATGTTCTACATTCTACCTTGGTGAGTAGCATCTGGGGTCTTAAAAGTCTGTGAGCAGCCATCTAAGATACTCCACTGGTCTCATCCCTTCGGGAGCAAGGGAGAATGAAGAGAACAGGATACAAGGAAAAGATTAGTCCGAAGGACTAAGGGACCACAGCTACCAAGGCCTCCACCAGACTGAGTCCAGTACAGCTAGATGGTGCCTGGCTACCACCACTGACTGCTCTGACCAGGATCACAACAGAGGGTTCTGGACAGAGCTGGAGAAGGAAGTAGAACAAAATTCTAACTCACCAAAAAGAAAAAAGACCAGATTTACTGGCCTGACAGAGACTGGAGAAACCCCGAGAGTACGGCCCCCAGACACCCTTTTAGCTCAGTGGTGAAGTTACCTCCGAGGTTCACCGTTCAGCCGGGGAGTGGACAGCCCCATAAAACCAAATGGGACTAATGAGGCACAGCAGTCCAGGGACAAGGTCCAGAAGGCAGAAGGGGACAGGAAAGCTGGTGATAAGGAACCCAAGGTTGAGTAAGGATATTGCTGATATGTTGTGAGGTTGTTAACCATTGTCATAGGGCAACATGTGTACTGTTAAATGAGAAACTATTTTGTTCTGTAAGCCTTCATCTAAAGTCAGAATAGCAGCACAATTGGAAGAGCGTAGTCGATGTCACTGAACAGGGCATGTGGAAATTTTTTGAATGGTGTAATCTTTGGATATGTATATTTTCACCAAAAAAAAAAAGGTCGAGAAGGGAGAGGGCTGACATGTTGTGGGGTTGTTAACCAATGTCATAAAACAATATGTGTACTACTGTTTCATGAGAAACTATTCTGTAAGCCTTCACCGGAAGTACAATAAAAAAATAATAATAATAAAAGGCCAAAAAAAAAAAAAACCAGATCACTGTTTGCCTGGAAGGTGGAGAGCATGGAAGAGTGGGAGGAAGGGATTACCAAGGGGCATGACGATAAATTTACTATATTAATTTCGGTGATGCTTTCCTGGATTTATATATATGTCAGTACTTACCAAATCGTACACTTGAAATGCACGCAGTTCTTTTTTTTTTAAGCCAAATAAATCTGTTTTAACAATAAGAAATAAAGAAAAGGAGAGGGAAAAAAAAAAATTCTTTGCCTCTCCCTCCTCCCTCAAATAAGATTTAGTCTTCCAGCATGTCATTTAAGCATGGCAATTCACGATTTGATTCTACTCTATCTATCTAATTTTATTTCTGATCACTCTTCTAAGATGAATTTTCCACTCTACCGGGGCTTCCCACTGTCACGCTATGCTCATTTCCATCTCAGTACTATCTTCACATCACTCTTCAACTGCTCTTTCTACTTCTTCATCTTTCAAGGTTCAGATCCTTGATTCATTCAATAATGCCATAATCCAATGCTTTTTATGTGCCAGAATACTCATTCATTCATTCAATAAATATGTAAGCACTGGGGACACACCAATGAACAAAAAAGGCAAGAAACCCCTGCTCTCTTACAGCTTATATTTTAGGTTAGAGCTAACTACTCCACTCTAGCATGTGTCAGATTTTGGGGTTTATGACAAGGTAATTTTTATTTGTTTATATCTGGTCTACCCAGCATATGAAGATCAAAGATCACAGCCTTTAGTATGCATTACACCTCAACATAAAGAAAACAAAAATCCTCACAACTGGACCAATAAGCAACATCATGATAAATGGAGAAAAGATTGAACTTGTCAAGGATTTCATTTTACTTAGATCCACAATCAACACCCGTGGAAGCAGCAGTCAAGAAATCAAAAGACGCATTGCATTGGGCAAATCTGCTGCAAAAGACCTCTTTACAGTGCTAAAAAGCAAAGATGTCACCTTGAAGACTAAGGTGCACGGACCCAAGCCATGATGTTTTCAATTGCCTCATATGCATGTGAAAGCTGGACAATGAATAAGGAAGACTGAAGAACTGATGCCTTTGAATTATAGTGTTGGAGAATATTGAATATACCATGGACTGCCAAAAGAAGGAACAAATCTGTCTTGGAAGAAGTACAGCCAGAATGCTCCTTAGAAGCAAAGATGGAGAGACTAGTTCTCACATACTTGGGACATGTTATCAGGAGGGATCAGTCCCTGGAGGACATCATTCTTGGTAAAGTACAGGGTCAGCGAAAAAGAGGAAGACACTCAACAAGATGGATTGACACAGGGTCTGCAACAATGGACTCAAGCATAACAACAATTGTGAGCATGGCACAGGACTGGGCAGTGTTTTGTTCTGTGGTACACAGGGTCACTGTGAGTTGGAACCAACCTGACGGCACCTAACAACAAGAACATCATCATCCAGCATACCATACAATGAATGCCTCTAGGACATAATTCATGTTTTCTATTTTTATAGTTCCCACAGAACATTTATCACAGAAGTTCAATGTTAATTTGCTAGAATAACTTTAGAAATTCTATATAACACCATACACAAAACAGTAATGATAAAACCCAAACTTATTTGTAGTAACAATAAATCTAATTTCAATAAGCTTGCCTAAAGACAAGAGTGCATTAAAAATGTTCATTACATACTAAAACAAAATGACTCAGGAAATTTAAAGAATAGACAAAGAGATACCAGGGGTTACAAAATGAATATCACAAGTTGAATGAAAGGATATTAGCATTAAACATTTGATGTAGAGAGTCACTACATGGTAATGGTGGTAGGCAGCCTCTAAGATACCTCCAAATGATCCCCACACCTCCTGGTATTCATGCCCTTCTGTAATCCTCTCCCCTTGGATAAGGGCTGCACATAGTAACTTACTTTTAACAAATAAGTTTTCACTTTTCGTAACACTACTATGTGAAGTAGTCATTTCACTGCTTTCTAAAATGGTATTTTGACACATAAGTATTTATCATCATCTGGAATAATAAAGTTCAAAGCCTTTCTGTGTGCTAGCATGAAAATGCCAACAAATACCGATATATCTTTGAAATATTTTAAAGAATATTTTTTTAGAAGATCACACAAGTGTCTATGAAATCTATCACTGTATTTCTTTTTTAATAAAAAATAAATTCATTATATACTGTAAATACAGTACCTAAAAAGAAGTGATCTCAGAAAATAGCCTAGTTACAAAACAAAAACAACAAAAATAAAAACCATCATGGAAATGCTGCCGAGCAGTAAGTTCTAGATTTACATCTCCAGGCTCATATGTTCAGCTGTCTTCCTGCCACCCTCACTTGGACATCTGTAGGCTCCTCAAACTTATTGTGTCCAAAGCCAAATTCTAATTCCCTGCCTCAAACCTCTTTCTCTCTTAGTTTTCCCTTTTTAAAATTTCCTTGTGTTTTGTGTATGCTAGGTAAATAAAAAAGTCTATTCTTTCCATTGCTTGGGCCAAAATTCTTGGCATCATCCCCGACCTTCTTTCTCATCTCATACACCTGACATTCAATCTATCAGCAAATCCTGTTGGCTCTACGTTTAAAACATAACCAAAGTCTCCACTTCATCCCGGCTCCTTGCTACCCCTTGCTCCAATCAAGTATGTCACCTTGTACTTAGACGACTACACAGCCTCCTAGGGGAGCTGGCTACTTTCACTCTTGCCTCTCCACAGTCTGCACTCAAATTGCAACCAAAGTAGTCTCTTCTTGTTTTGTTTTTTTTTTTAAGTGTAAATCACATCATGTTAGTCCTTTGCTCAAAATCCTTCAGAGGCTTCCTTCTTATTCATCATAAAAATCTCAATTCCTTACTTACCGTGGCCAAGAAAGCCTTACATGCTTTGGCCCCCTTCAACCTCTCCCTCTCTTTTTTCAGTCTCATCTATCCCTTTCCACCCTTGCTAACTCCACTCTAGGCGTCTATCTACCCAGTGCTGCTGTATCCTGAATGGCCTGATCCAGAGTCACAGCCTTTGATCTGCTATTCCCTCTGTCTAGAATAAAGGAGCCCTGGTGGAGCAATGGTTAAGAGCTCGGCTGCTAAAAAAAAGATTGGTGGTTCAAACCCACCTAGTGGCTCTGTAGAAGAAAAGACCTGGTGATGTGCTCCCATACAGATTACAGTTTAGAAAACCCTATGGGGCAGTTCTACTCTGTTACATGAGGTCACTATGAGTTGAAAATGACTTGACGGCACCAAACGACAATAACTATCTGGAACACTCTTCTCTCAGATATCTACTTGGCTCACCCTCTTCTTTCAAATATCACTGTGCAAGAGAGACCTTCCCTGTGTAACTTTTGACAACAGCACCCCTAGTTCTTTGTGCTCTTAACCTGTTTTATTTTTCTTCTCAGCACTTCTCACCATCTGACATATATTTATTTGTCTCTTCCTACTAGAATATAAGCCCTGTGAGAGCAGAGACTATGCTGGTTTTTGTTCACCGCTATATCTCTAATGTCTAGAACATATTCATCTTAGCACAAGATGGGTTCAATTACTATTCATTGAGTGACTGGTGTTTACTCTGCTATAATTAGTTGTGAGTCCTTATGGTTCCGTTTCTTCATCTGTAAAACGAGGGAGATTAAAAAATAGAATATTTTTAGCAATAAAATTATAAAATTTTTGACTTAAAAATAGAGTACTATTTATTGTTATAGAAATCTCAAGATGTGAGATTACTTTAAAAGCCAAAATTATTTGGGGATTGCTTACTTTAAGGGTAACAGCTGCTGCCTTGATGATAAAATCATTTACTGATACTTTAATGTCATCTGAAAAGAAAAAACAAGCACATTAAAATTAGTATTAATAATAGAACTTTAACAAGAATCATTACGATTTCAAACTTGCAACTTACAGATTACATTAATGATGATAAAATATATTACAGGTTTTTTGCTTGTTTGCTTAGCCAGTAATGTTCCCCTGACTGGAAAAACTTTCATTATATGAGGTCCTGAATAAATAATATTAACCATGAATGTAAAATTTTACTCTGGACTTTTATTATAATTTTTTAAAACTGCTCAGATATCATGCACAAGAACTTGACTGATGTATTACAACTATAATCAGAAAGAAAATAACCAACTTCTATGTCTCTACGAAGACTAATGGTCTTTCTCTCTGTGGGGTGTGTAGCCAGGAAGTTTACAAGATGATTCATTTATTTCCCTCATCCTTTTAAAATGTCCTTATTTTGTGTATGCTTTATAATATATTGATTATATTAGAACAGTGGTACACGTTGACACTAAATAAACAATTATATATATTTCTTTTTACTTACGGGGGGGTACAACCAAAAAACTTTAGACCACTGCATCTAATAAAAATTGCTTTTTAACTTACAAAACAGGATATAGCAAATGCCAAAGATGAAGCAATGCTGGCATAGGTCCTAGTTCAAAGAATAAGATGAGGTTCTCTGTCTAATTTTATGGCGAATCCATTTGAATCAATTTCTCGCAAGCATACACACTGATTTTAAGATAAAACTGGTATCACTTCCCTTCACACACAACTGACCATAACTAAAGCATCTGACTTATACTTTTGCTCTTCTCAGTGCGTATGGAAGTGTTGGAAAAACCAAACTACACTTGATTCCTTCTTGTAAGAGTTTCCAGAAAAAGACTTTTAAGATCAAGATATAGTCAATGGTATGTGGCAGGATACACAAACCTGGTTACTACAATATTATGGAATTTTACATGAACAACAGCTCATTCCAAAAGCATGCTGGAGATTTCAGAAAGAGATTAGATGTATTACTAAACACTGTCAAGCTGTAACAGTAACTGCCGGCTGCATGATATCCTAACTCTTCTAATTCAGTTTTCCAGAGATATATAAAGATTTTTGTTCATTTGTTTAAAATCCCTTTCGAAGTAGAATATAAACAGATTTCAATGCTTGAGAGTTTTATTGATAATCACATACAAAAGATTTGGGCTGCACAAATTCAAATAAATTCCAACATATTATTTATGAACTCATTATGCTAACCTCTCATGGCTCCTTCAGCTTCCTTCTTGCTTTATTTACCACCCACAGTATTCATAGAAAAGACTTCCAAAACCACCTACCAAACGAATGACTCCTAAATTGACCTTCTACATCCAGAATCCTCACCTAAAATTTTCTGTCCTCATCATACTCCAACATTTAGAGGCATTTTTGAGTTGATCACGTTTTTCATCTTGAAACACTTTCTCTTACTAGCTCCCATGTCACTATACTCTCCTGATTTTCTCACACCATCTGCCTACACACTCATTCTCAGCCCCTTCCTCTCAACGCTTGCATCTCTCCAGGTGAGGACTTTCAGTTCCATCGTTTTGATACCATTTACATGCTGTTGATGCCTCTAAATTCTACCTCTGATCCTCACCTATGGGGAACTTCAGACTTATATATCCAATTTCTCACATGACATTTCCACTTACGTGTCTAATAGGCATCTCAAATCTAGTATGTCGAAAGGAGATTTCTTCAAGTTCCTTTATTATTAACTCTTTACTATGGGAATTTTCAAACATACACAAAAGAGATCATTGGTGACATTATTGAGAAGAACAGAGTAGGAAATAATTTGTGAGGGAATATCAAATGTTCTTCTTTGCACAGTGTTAAGTTACAAAAGCAAACTATGGAACATGCCTATAGAATGTTATGTTATATATAAGAAAGGAAGAGAGAGACAGATAGATAAATTGGTTGGTAGGAAGGTAGGTAGACAGATAATTTGTACTCTTTGAAGACTCACCAGAAAACTTCTAATTGCAAGGACATACCAAACTTGGACCATGCAAAGATACTAAATCTAAATCTCTACTGAAACATTACTGTCTCCTGCCTCATGAGAAAACACCTTTGGTGAAGGAACCAGAAAAATTATTCCAAGTATCTGTATGTTATGACTAAGCAAGTACGATTTGAGACCTATGAAGGGAGCTCCCAGGGGTTAGCTTTTTGAAAACTGACCACTTTCTCTGAAGTAGCTTTCCATTTGGTTTCTTGAACTTTGAAAGCTTTCAGGTTGTTTTAATATGAAATCTTTAAAGTCTGTATCTAAACTGAATGTCAAAGAGCCACAAGAGAAAATTGGTCACATCCTAACAATGAGAAAAAACAGGAGAAACTATAAAAATCATAATTTTTCTTGACTAGCAGGGAGCTGAGGTCACAAAGCAAACAGGTGAACTGAATTCCAAAGGGAGACAATCCCTCTCTGAGGAGAGACAAACACAGGAATTGGCTGATTAACCATTATCGGAGTATGGGAGTGTACAGGACATCCACTCATGCTTAAAGCTCTCAGTAAATTAGGAACAGGAATTTTCTCTACCTTATAAATGGCATCTACAAAACACCTATAGGCTAACATTAAAGACTGAGTGTTTTCCCCAGGATCAACAACAAGGCAAGGATACCACTTATATTCATCATTCTACTGGAGGTTCTAGCCAGAATATTAAGGCAAGATTAAAGGCATATAAATTGGAGAGAAAGAAAGAAAATCATCAGTTCATGCTAAAAATTCATAAATCTCCCAGCAACCTGATACTTTTAATTGATTTTTGGGAAGGATATTACACATTTATTTTGTAGTACAAATTACAAATAACCTGAAGGCATTTTGAAGAAACATAAAATGAAAACTTGTATAAAGAAGAGTGATATCTAAGCTCTACTTACAATGTAACACATTCTTAAATCAGTTTTGGATTTCATACTTGTTTGTAGGTGCTAAAATATTAAGGACTGCTTTGTTCAGATATTGTAACAAAAAGTATTTGGGAAGTCATTCAAAACAACAATTGTTTAGCCTGAGCAAGTCATTCATGTTTCCTTACAAAATAATTCACATATGTGAAAATAAAAGCAAATAAAAAATTAAGACTATTTTTGATTTAAGAAAGAAAGAACAAACAACAAAAATCCATAATACTATTTGTACAGCTCAATGTGTGGTAGAAAAGTTGGCACTGAATAACTGCCTGCTGAATGAATGTTAAGCAAATGTACATTATTCAAATATGACAAAAGAGTGAATAAAAGCAGGCCAGAGCAGAAACCTTTATTCTGCATAAAAGTAATACATTCATGATTTATTCAATACTATGGAATCAATTTATTTCTTACAGGAAAATAGAACCAATTCCTTTCTCTAACACTAAAATACTCCCAGAGTAGAGTACAACTAGATTTTGAAATTGAAATAAAATGCTACACAATGTGGGTTTTACAAATAAAGGATTTCACGATAGTTAAGTTAGCATGTGTACTGTATTAAGTAAATTCAATTTTACTAACCTTTGACCAGATCTTGTCTTACTTTTAAAATAGCTCCAACGTCACAGTCAGTAGTAGCATATGCATGAGGTACAGTACTTTTAGATTCAGTTAACCTCTTGGCAATAACTCTTCGAATACTGCTAGCAGGGATTTCGGAAAATGTGCCCTGCAAAGAAATAGCAATCTGTCCAGTAAACCTTAGCTGGGATGGAAAAGAAAACCCAAAACTTCATAACTGGAATTTAGTCTCAGTAACCTAACTTACAACATTAATTAAAGACTAATACAGAAAAAATACTATTAAAAATTTTTAGTACGAGGGCATAAGTAGGGTTAAAAATAAGGAAATCTGAGGACTTGTGGTTTTACAGTATATGACTGTAGATAAAAGTAGTAAAATTCATGTTTCAATTTTGAATGGGGCATCTTACGTTACTGTGTTTAAGATGATTTAAAAATCTACCAAATCATGAATAATTGTCCCATGGATGGGACACCACCTACAGGCAGCTTTAGCTATCACTTAATAAAACTGAAAGCAGCCAAACAAATTAACAAACCAGCTATAGGTAGTCCCCAGCTTATGAGGGGGTTCCGTTCTGACAACTCTGTTGTAAGTCAGTTCTGACATTAAGTTGAATACCACAATTTTTTTTTTTTTTTTTAGTTTTCATTATTATTGCCTTTTATTATCAGTATCTTTATAAATCTGATCTTTATTTGTCTTTGGGGGTTGGCATGAGAATGATAACATTAGCAAATTACACGCTGCAACATTATATGTAGTACATATTACCAACAATAAGATGAAAAAACAAAAACAAAAAAACGGATGGTCATTAAGTGCGGTTCACTGTAAATTCAAATGTGTCCTAAGTTGAGGACTACCTGTATAGGCAATCCTTATTTACAACAAGCAATCCTTACTTATAAAAATGGTATATGGTAGGAAAAGATAATTAATATACCAGATAATCTGCCAAGTTATTTCTTTTTTGGTTTGCAATTTAAAAAAATTATATGAGTATGTGATTTCCTAGGAATTCATAATATAAGGTATGAATAAGATAATAAAATCTTACTATAAGTTTACTATGGCTTTTTCCATTCCGTTCCTTGAATCTCTCACAGAAGCATAATGGACCTCAAATTATACCTAATTCCTTCCTTGTCCTTCATTCCATTCTGGGAATGAATTATAATCAGATTAGGATAAATACAAAGCAGCAGAAAGTTCAGATGATTTCCTTTTTAAGAATGTTCTTTTAGACAGGGAATTAAATATTTTTATTTATGTTACCAAAGTACTTTATCAAATAGAATGAACGCTCTCTGCATACCATAAGAATCTGAAAATAAGGTCTGCCTTCATAATTTGACTTTTTTAGAAAAATAATTCAGATTTGACTACATATAAACTTTTTATGTATGTAGTCATGGATCATTAACGCACACTAAAAATCTTTCCCATGAAACTTACAATGATTTTAACTCTTCTAAAATATTGTATCAGAATATATTTCTCCATTAGAAACAGCAATGTAAGTTTATTTATTTTTCATCTTTCTGTTTTTTTTTTTTAACACCCATTCAGTTTCAAATGAACTGACTTTCCTATATTTTTTCTGATGAGAAGCAAATGACGTACCAGGAACGGGATACAGAAAGATACTAGAAAAGGGATACAGAAGTGACAAAGTGGAGTAATTTGAAAACAAAAAAGGGCTGTTACACTGCAAGCATCTGAGAAGGAAAGAACAATTAGCTATACAGTCCATATAGTTCCTCACGGTGTGACTGCTGTTGTGTGCGGCTGAGTCAATTCCAACTCACAGCGACCCTATAGAACAGAGGAGAACTGCCCCATAGGGTTTCCAAGGAGCAGCTGGTGGACTAGAACTGCCATCCTTTTTGGTTAGCAGTCTTAGCTCTTAACCACTTCACTTCCTATTTAAAAAATAAAACATATCCACAAAAGGGAGTTCCTATCAGCTACCAATTATTAATATGATATCTGAGGAAAAAGAGACATGAAAATAGCATGATTATAGGGCATACACATGGTACTGTAGTTGTAGAATTTGTGATAAACTGAGTTATAGTCTAATTTTTCTATTTGGAAGTTAGCACTGTACAAACAAATTTGGTTTGTGCTAAGAAATCTGCAAATAAAGCACTCAGAGTGGTTTTTTCTTTATTACTTTTAACTACTACCGAAGTGGACTGGTAAAATTACTCATAAAACATACATTCATTGTCCTAATTTTCCCTCTCTCTCTCTCTCTCACATAAATCTGAAAATTAAAAATCTATTTGAACGATGTTACCACTGCATTAGGTTGTCCAGGAGTTGATACTGGTGGGATCATTGGCCGGGGATAGGATGGCCCTCCTGAGGCCGGTGTGGGCAAAGGTGCTGTGGGAGTGGTTGGAGGGGCTAGAGGCACTGGCGTCGGTTTCGATTCAGTGATCTTGTCCATCTGTTTCAACTCTACCAGTTTCAGAGCATCCCTGGAGATAAAATAGAATTAGATAACTCTGGTTAGCAACAAAAAATAGCGGAGAGCTTTTAGAAAACAGAGATGAGATGAGATGTGGAGGAAGATGCAGAAATATACAGATGTGAAGGCTATAATGCAAAACCACTTATTTCAGCTGGAAAAGTACATCTGGTCTCTTACCTGGTGTTACAGATTAAATTGTGTCCCCCAAAAACATGTGTTACAAATCCTAACCCCTATATATGTGGATACAATCCCATCTGGGATAGGGTTTTCTTCCTTATGTTAATATCAGTGTAGGGTGTGTCTTAAGCCAATCACTTTTGAGATATCACAGGAGCAGCTTAGGCACTGAGACAAAAAAAAAAAAAGAAACCTGTTGGTGTCTAGTCAATTCTGACTCACAGCGACCCTAAAGGACAGAGCAGAACTGCCCCTATTGGGTTTCCAAGGCTGTAAATCTTTATGGAAGCAGACTGACACATCTTTCTCCAAAGGAGCAGCTGGTAGGTTCGAACCACCGACCTTTCAGTTAGCACTTAACCATTGTGTTAAGCAAGGACAAATTGGGGAATATTTGGAGATCACCAAGGAATCAAGGAACAGAAGCTGAAGAGGCAAGGACATTCTCCCAGAGCCAACAGAGAGAGAAAGTCTTCCTGTAGAGCCAGCGCCCTGAATTTGGACTTCTAGACTCCTAACTGTGAGAAAATAAATTTGTTTGGTAAAGCCACCCATCTGTGGTACTTCTGTTACAGCAGCTCTAAGAAACTAAGACACTTAGTCTGCTGATTCATATTATTTATTCACTGGCTACAATATTTATACATTTGGAAAACTCAAACAACAACTGGAATTTTATCAAAGTACTGGGTGTAGATATTCCTTTTTTAAAGGAAATTAGTCTTTTTCGGGGGGAGGGGTGTCATTTGGTAGATGAATAATTCATTAACTAAACCATATCCTCATTCTTTATACCTGTGAAATAATTTTCATGTCATTCAGAAAGTGTCAAATTCGTACTATCACTTTGATTAGAATTGTTACTAAACCATTGTTTATTTTAGTATAAATCAGCTTGTTTATGGCTAAAAAATCAGCACACCATTTTTTATTTTGTTCAATATGCTATTAGCAGAACCTAATGTCATAAACCTAACCTACAACTTCATGTAGATTAGAAAATAACTAGTTACAGACTTGCCTTTGCATTCCTTCGTAAAACAAAGGTTATCTTTGTTTTTTAAAAGGATATAATTAGACTACTAAATATGTCAAACCCTCGATTTACTAGCTGTTACAGTGGGTATATAAATTAATATTTTCTTAAACAAAATAAGCTTTTTGGAAAATTTTAATGCTTTATGACAACAAATTGGGAAGTACGTTTCAATAAAAAAATAGTTTGCATAATTTAAAGACAACTTCAGAATGATACATATCTAAAGATAAATTATATTTTTAAAATTTATCAAACACAGTTACTATTTTGGTATTGTTTGTCGAACAAACTGAAGAAAAGCCCAGCATCTGTTACGCATATTTCAGATGACAATTACCCTCCCCCAACATAAAATCATTTACTTAGTAAAATATGGCAGTATGGTAGGCAGAATTCTGAGATGGCTCCAAGATTCCCATCCCTGGTATATAAAAAAAAAAACCAAACCCATTGCCTCCAGTCAATTCTGACTCATATACACCCTGTATAATCTCATCTCAAGTATGAGTGAGACTGTGAATATGATGGATTTCATTACATGACAAAGATGAAGGGATTCTGCAGACACAGCTAAGGTCTCAATCAGTTTAGAATTAATGGAATGAAGATTATGCTGGGCAGCCCTTAAAAAGAACTGGGCCTTCCAGAAAAAAAGAAATTTGAATCCAGAGAGATTCCTCACGCTGGCCTTAGAGAAGCAAATAACCATGCTGTGAACCACCTATGGAGACGACCATGTGGCAAGCACCTAAGGGTGGCCTCTGGAACTGAGCGTGGTCCTTGGCTGACAGCTAGTGACAGCTAGCAAGGAACCAAGGGCCAGAGTCCAACAGCCCCAAGAAACTGAACTCTGCCAACAACCATGCGAGTCTAGAAGAGAACTCTAAACCTCAGATGAGACCCCAGCCCTGGCCAACATCTTGATTTAAGCCTTGTGAGGCCATGAACTGAGAACCCCAGCCATGTTGTGCCTATAAAACTGTGAGATAATAAATGGAAGTTGTTTTAAGCTGCTACATTTGTAGTAATTTGATACATAGCAATAGAAAAACTGATACAGGCAGGAACTCTGTAATGTGGGACAAATCATTAAAGGGCTCTCCCAATGTGTACTGGTACCGTATTTTTAGGAAAGAGCATCCATACTTTACAGCAGATCCAGAATGGGGTAAACTTAAGAAGCATAACTAACTTATTTGTTTCAAAATTAGAGAGATGATATTTAAGATAAGAGCTCAGACTGACAAGGAAATCTTAAATGTTATAATATTATCTTGGATTCCTATGTACTGAAAGAAGAGGTAAAAAGGGAAAAATAAGCCCGCCGTGTGTCAGGTATGGAGTTTATGTTAATTATTTAATCTTACACCAGACATGTGAGGAAGGTATTAATACTCCCATTTTACAGACGAGGCAATAGGCTCAAAAAGGTTAAATTCCATGTCTAATTCAGTATTTCTCGGTATAAAACTAAGAAAATTGTAAGCCATCAAAAATGAAATGGAACGCATAAACTTCAGTATCCTAGGTATTAGTGAGCGGAAATGGACTGGAACTGGCCATTCTGAATCAGACAATCATATGTCTACTATGCTGGGAATGACAAATTGAAGAGGAATGGCATTGCATTCATCATCAAAAAGAACACTTTAAGATCTATTCTTAAGTATAACACTGTCAGTGATAGGATAATATCCACACACCTATAAGGAAAACCAGTTAATATGACTATTATTCAAACTTAGGCACCAACCATTAACACCAAAGATGAAGAAATTGAAGAGTTTTACCAACTTCTACAGTGTGAAATTGACCAAATATGCAATCAAGATGTATTGATAATTACTGGCAACTGGAATGTGAAAGTTGAAAACAAACAAGGATCAGGAGTTGAAAAATACAGCCTTGGTGATAGAAATGACACCGGAGATCATATGATCGAATTTTGCAAGACCAATGACTTCCACATGGTAATATCTTTTTTCAGTAACATACATGGAGACGTTACATGTGGACCTTGCCGGATGGAATATAGAGAAATCAAATCAGCTACATCTGTGGAAAGAGATGATGGAGAAACTTAGTATCATCAGCCAGAACAAGGCCAGGGGCCAACTTCAAGACGATCAATTGCTCATATGCAAGTTCAAGTTGAAGTAGAAGAAAATAAGACCAAGCCGATGACAGTCAAAGTATGACCTTGAGTATATCCCACCTGATTTTAGAGACCATCTCAAGAACAGATCTGACACACTGAACACTTAGGACCGAAGACCAGATGAGTTGAGGGATGACATCAAGGACATCATACATGAAGAAAGTAAAAGATCATTAAAAAGACAGGAATGAAAGAAAAGACCAAAATGGATGTCAGACTAGACTATGAAACATGCCCTTGAATGAACAGTAGCTAAAGTGAAGGGAAGAAATGATTAAATAAAAGAGCTAAAACAGAAGATTTCCAAGAGTGGCTTGAGAAGACAAAGTATTATAGTGAAATGTGCAAAGACCTAGAGTTAAAAACCACAAGGGTAGAACACACTCAGTATTTCTCAAGCTGAAAGAACGGAAGAAAAAATTCAAGCCTTGAGTTGTAACACTGTAAGATTCTATGGGCGAAATGTTGAACGATGAAAGAAGTATCAAAAGAAGATGGAAGGAATACAGAGTCACTAAACAAAAAATAACTGGTCAACATTCAACCATTACAGGAGGCAGCAAATGATCAAGAACCGATGATACTGAAGAAAGAAGTCCAAGCTGCACTGACGGCAATGGCAAAAAACAAGGCTCCAGGAATTGACAGAAGATCAAATGAGATGTTTCAACAAATGGATGCAACACTGGAAGCGCCCACTCGTCTACGTGAAGAAATCTGGAAGTCAGCTACCTGGACAACTGACTGGAAGAGGTCCATATTTGTACCCATTCCAAAGAAAAGTTATCCAACAGAATGCAGAAATTATCAAACAATATCATTAATATCACACACAAGTAAAATTGTGCTGAAGATTATTCAAAACTGGTTGCAGAAGTACATAGATAGGGAACTGCCAGAAACTCAAGACGGATTCAGAAGAGGACATGGAATGAGGGATATCATTGCTGATGTCAGATAGAGCTTGGCTGAAAGCAGAGTATACCAGAAAGATGTTTATTTGTGTTTTATTGACTATGCAAAGGCATTTGACTGTGTGGATCACAACAAATTATGGATAACACTGTGAAGAATGGCAATTTCAGAACACTTAATTGTGCTCATGAGGAACTTGTACACAGACCAAGAGGCAGCTGTTTGAATAGAACAAAGGGATGCCATGCGGTTTAAAATCAGGAAAGGTGTGCATCAGGGTTGTATCCTTTCAGTATACCTATTCAATCTGTATGCTGAGCAAACAATCTGATAAACTGGATTATATGAAGAAGAACGCAGCATCAGGATCGGAGGAAAACTCATTAACAACCTGCAATAGGCAGATGACACAACCTTGCTTACTGAAAGCAAAGAGGAATTGAAGCACTTACTGATGAAGATCAAACACCACAGCATTCAGTACTGATTACACCTCAACATAAAACAAAAATCCTCACAAATGGACCAATAAGCAACATCACGATAAACAGAGAAAAGATTGAAGTTGTCAAGGATTTCATTTTACTTGGATCCACAACGAACACTCATGAAAGCAGCAGTCAGGAAATTAAATGATGTATTGCATTGGGTGAATCTACTGCAAAAGACCTCTTTAAAGTGTTAAAAAGTCAAAGACACCACTTTGAGGACTAAGGTCCATCTGATTCAAGCCATGGTATTTTCAAACATCCCATATGCATGCCAAAGCTGGACAATGAATAAGAAGAATTGATGCCTTTGAATTATGGTGTTGCCAAAGAATACCGAATATACCCTGGATTGCCAGAAGAACGAACAAATCTGTCTTGGAAGACCTATGGCCAGAACGCTCCTTAGAAGCGAGGATGGCGAGACTTTGTCTCACATACTTTGGACATGTTATCAGGAGGGACCAGTCCCTGGAGAAGGACATCATGCTTGGTATAGTAGAGGGTCACTGGTAAAGTAGAAGGTCAGTGAAAAAGAGGAAGACCCTCAGCAAGATGGACTGACACAGTGGCTACAACAATGGGCTCAAACATAGCAAAGATTGTGAGGATGGAGCGGGACTGGGCAGATGGCACAGGATTTGTTGTACGCAGATGCGCTACGTGTCGGAACTGACTCAATGGCACCTAACAACAGCAACAACAACAAAGTCAGTATTTCTCAAGCACCTACTACATTACAGGTGTTGAGGATATAATGTTTAACAAGACATTCAAGGAACTTTTATCCTACAGGGAGAGTCATACATTAAGCAAATAAATGAATAGAAAGTGATGTGCTATGAAGACAATAGAGTAAGGAGATAGAAAATGACGGGGGGGGCGGTGTTATTTTCAAATAGGATGGTTAGGGAAGGCCTGAGGAGATAATATTTGAGTGGAATAATGTGAAGGAGCAAGCCTCAAGAAGAGCTGGGAAAAGTGTGTTTCTAGGCAGAAGAAACTGTTTCTAGGCAGTGTAAAGGCAGGAAAAATGTGGCTTCTTATGAGAATAGGAAAGGCCAGCATACAAAGAGTACAGTGAACAGAGTGAAGAGGATTTGAAGACAAAGTTGGAAAAGTAGGCAGCTATACTTGCCAGGGCTGCGATCAAACCCAGGTATTTCCAACTCCAAAGCCTGTGCATTTTCTACTAGTAATGTTGCTAATACCTGCACACAATGTGCAAACTGAATACAAACTGAGGCAGAGTCAGAGTAAATTTTTCTCCTAAGAATAGACTAGAATATAATTAATTAAATAAGCATGTCTCAGATTAACAGCAATTCTGGGATTGAATGAAGACGTAGGATCATTCTAACCTAAAATTAAAAGTAGGACCTCCTGACAAAGGCCTTTTACTCATCATATAAAAAGGGACAGCAGCATAACTCAAGGTAATGCTGGTTCTCAAAGGGTGAGCCACAACATGGTGACAGTGACTGAAAGACTGAGCAGGTGGAGGAAGTGTGTGTCCTATGGCTTTTGACAACAAACTTACTTCTGTTTGGAAATTAGTTTTTAATTTGCTTATGATATTTATAACCAAACCACCATTTTCCAATTAACTGTGATTACATTAACATGTCAAGCAAATGACTATCAATACAATTCCTAGAATTTTATGTCATGAGCCAAAATCCTAGCCAGACAGAAAAAAACTGAAGCATAGATATAAAATAAGGCTTTCTGTTGATTCAGAAAAACGTCTTCAATGAAAGTAATTTAACTTTTAAGATTCCTTACAAGTTACAGCTTAACCTTATTAATCCCTTCCCATTTTATTTAAAATAAACACATTAAATCTTCATTTACTATCTCTCTAATAAAATCTATTATTACTGTATTCTTAGACAAACAACGTGTTACATGTTTTTTGCAATCGCACAACCCCCTCCCACAGTATTTTCCTAGGTATGCTACAGGTGTTATATGTAGGGGTGTGTTATTTGTGAAAAATACGGTACTCTGCGTTTCAAATCACATTAAACTTAGCATTAGAGTAATATATCCAAAATGTTAATTTACTTATACAGGGAACACCAATTTACCCAGTCTTCAGTTAAAAACAAATAATCAACACTTAAGACTACAAAAATCTGCATTGTAACTGTCTGAAAACATCTATAAAAAAAGTTGGACATACTAAATAGACACATTTGTATCTCACTATTAGCATAACTATTATTTATTACTTTATCAAGAAATAGGCAGTCTAGTTTCATCCCTGTAATAATTTAGAGTCTTGGATAAAGCGGCACTTAGTGAAGAATCAAAGTAAATAAGAGTCATCAATCATAAACAAGCAAACAGAAAATCGATTCTGGACACTGGTTCAGAGTAAACTTTTATTGCTGATTTTATACTTACATACTCCATGAAGTATAAATGTGAATTAGTGTTTAATTTAGTTTCTGTAATGCAGAGAGATTTTAATAATTTCTGTCAATGAAATAATTAATCAGACTAAACAAATAATCAGGTAGCCATTAAAAGCCATCAAAATTAGAAGAAAAACAAACATACTGGACACATCTGCAGAAAGGTAGAGGATACTGGGGTAGTTCACTCAGGGGAGAAGCTCCTCTACTAGGATCTCTCAGAGAGTAATTCATTTCGTGTGCCATAAATTAGTTTTTTTTTAAATAATATTTTAATGTGTTTTTGGTGAAGGTACACAGCAGCTTAGGTTCCCATTCAACAATTTCTACACAAGTTGTTAAGGACATTGCTTACATTCTTCACAATGTGTGTTGTGAATTAGTTTTGCAAAGAAATATAACCAAAAACATACCATAAATTTGCCTGTCATACCTACCAGTTTTTTGACGCTGTGTTATGAGTAGAGCTCTGGCGGCACAGTGGTTAAGAGTTTGGCTGTTAACCAAAAGACTGGTGTTCGAATCTACCAGCTGCTCCTTGGAAATCCTATAGGCAGTTCTAATCTGTCCTATAGGGTTATGAGTACAAAAATTAATTACAACTATGATTTAAGATGTAGCTATACCAAAGATATATATATATGTAGAAGAACGAGGCATCAGGATTGGAGGAAGACTCATTAACAACCTGCGTTACGCAGACGACACAATCTTGCTTGCTGAAAGCAAACAGGAACTGAAGTACTTACGGATGAAGATCAAAAACCACAGCATTCAGTGTGGATTACACCTCAACATAAAGAAAGGAAAAATCCTCAAAACTAGACCAATAAGCAACATCATGATAAACGGAAAAGAGATTGAAGTTGTCAAGGACTTCATTTTACTTCGATCCACAATCAACACCCACAGAAGTAGCAGTCAAGAAATCAAAAGATGCATAGCACTGGGCAAATCTGTTCCAAAAGACCTCTTTAGAGTGCTAAAAAGCAAAGATGTCACCTTGAAGACTAAGGTGCAATGAATAAGAAGACCAAAGAAGAAATGACACCTTTGAATTATGGTATTGGCGAATAATATTGAATATACCATGGACTGCCAAAAGAAGGAACAAATCTGTCTTGGAAGTACAACCAGAATGATCCTTAGAAGCGAGGATGGGGAGACTACGTCTCACATACTTTGGACAAGTTATCAGGAGGGATCAGTCCCTGGAGAAGGACATCATGCTTGGTAAAGTAGAGGGTCAGCAAAAACGAGGAAGACCCTCAATGGGATGGACTGACACAGTGGCTGCAACAATGGACTCAAGCATAATGATTGTGAGGATGCTGCAGGACTGGGCAGTGTTTCATTCTGTTGTACACAGGGTCGCAATGAGTCTGAACTGACTCAACGGCACCTAACAACAACAATACCAAAGATGTGGAGACTGACTACAGGTGAAGAACCTAAATGTGTTCTGCTTCTAACCATGGCCCTGGTGCCTGCTTTCTTAAAATGGTCACGTGTATTTCTCTTTCATGTACAGGCTAAGTAAACTATAAATGTTTTTGTACAACATATATTCTGAGCAATACCTGTGCTTTTATGTGAAACTGAAATAGCAATCCTGACACCTGTGATTTTCTTCACAAATACAATGGATCAAAGGCACTTCCTCAGCAGTTGGAAGTGATTTTTCTACTCCACTTGCACTGTCAGTTGACAAAGTGTGGGGAAAGACTATCCATAACTATTTCAAGAACGTGTGCTAAGGTATTTTGGGGGCAGCTTACGCCAAACCCTGCAAATTTTCAACCAAATCAGAGGATGACAGTTCTGTAGATGACACCAGGCCATAATTTTTTCCAAAGGTCACCAAAATGTTCAACTTAAAACACAGGCATCTTTAAAGTCAAAAGTCTCCAAAAATGCATGCTTTAAGGATCTATTTTTCTCATGAAACCCTCTGTAATATTTCATATTTTGAAGACCTAGGTCCAAAGACTGAACTCTTATGGTAGTGGGTTTCAGAAATGAGGGCAGGGAAGAAAATTGGGAAATAGGCTGGGAAAGAAAAACGGTAAAAATATTAAAAAAAAGTTAACTCTTTTAATACTGCTTCCCTAGGATATCTAGCAAGATAGCATCTTTTTATTCTCCTTAGGAAATGTTACGGTGGTAATCCAGTTGGCCCTCATATCCAGAAAAAAAAAAGTTCCAAAAAGTAAAACTTGAATTTGCAGCATGCCAAGCACTATGCTGAATCCACACGAAAGAAGTGATGTGTAGGCATACCCTGCTGTAGCCTCCTGCCATTTCACAGATCCTCAGTCTCTACCCAGCACTAGCTGTTTGAGCCTTGTTCATCTTGTGTCTCATTCATTCCCTACTTGTGTTGTGTGAACCCTTTTTTCTGTGACAAAACATCTCCTAAAAAGCAATTAAGTGATCAAAGCAATTCCTCAAAGGCTAAGTAAGTGTGAGGGGGCTAGTAAGGGATGGCTGGCTAGCCATGTAACATGCTACAGCCTCAAGAACTTCAAGATATGTGAGAATCTGCCCAGGCAGCATCAGTTTTCCCAGAAGAGCTCAAGAACTCATAGAAGAGAAAGGCTATCTTCCAGAGGAAGTTTTCAATTGTGATGAAACAACTATTTACATAGCATTTACACTGTTATTCAGTATTGTAAGTAATCTAGAGGTGATTTAAAGTATACGGGAGGATGTGAGCAGGTAATACGCAAATATTACGTCACTTTATATAAGGGACTTGAGCATCTGCGGCTTTTAGTATCTTATTGTGGGGGAGGGGAGAGGGGCGTCCTGGAAGCAATCCCCCGCAGATACCAAAACCAAAAAAACCAAACCCACTGCCATCCAGTCATAGTGACCCTATAGGACAGAGTAGAACTGCCCCATAAGGTTTCCAAGGAGCACCTGGTGGATTCAAACTGCCGACCTTTTGGTTAGCAGGTGAACTCTTAACCACTACGCCACCAGGGTTTCCTGCAGATACCAAGGGACGACTTTATAACTCTTCAACTCATACTCATTATAAATGTATTAAACATGTATGGAGATAGAAGGAAGAAAGCTCTACTTCTTCATTCCACTGCTGCCACACTACTGAACTGCCCTCCGACAGGTCACCCGATCTCAAATATCAAGAGTGTTTTCTCAGATCCCATCCTCTGAGACTTTTTTTCCCTAGCATCATTCTCTTTATTCTGGTAAAAATATATGTAATAAAAATTTACCAATTCAACAATTTCTACATGTGTAATTCAGTGACATTGATTACCACATTCTTCATGTTGTGCAACCACCATTACTATTCTTTTCTGAATTGTTCCACCATCATTAACATCAACTCAGTGCCCTCTATACACCACCCAGCTTAAACATTAGAAGTACTTTGAGTATTACAGCCTCATTATACTTCGGCTTAATAGTCTGCCCATTGATTCTTCTTGATCTTTGATAGCATTCAGCATACACTGATGCATGCGATGTGTTGTGGCATATTGGATAGGAAAGAGTATATTGTTCAGAAATGGACCAGTCATCCAAGAGAAAAAAAGACTCTACATGTTTCAGAAATTTAAATGTGATTGCATAATTATTTCATACACACTTAAAACAATATAAAGTTCCACTGTTCTGCATTTTAATTTTCTGCATTTATCACCATTCCCAAAAACGAAGTTTAGTTACCAAATTAGAACTGTTCCTCAGTAATGCTGCAATCATTCAGTAAACAAGCTTTGCGTAGTATAAAATTTTTTACTGACAAAAGCAATTAAAAGTACAAAAGAACAGAGTACTTCCTTTTAAATCTTAACATTGAATAAGCTCTTCTTTAAATACTTTCAGAAAAAGGTGATCATGATATATGGAATTGGTTATTACAAAAAACACACACGTACTCTTTAGTGAATATTCCCCGGGGGCCAGTCGCAGTGCCTTCGCTAGCATCCAGTGCGTGTTTATCCAGAATATTACGTGCAGCTGGACTTACACGGAACCTAAGAAGGAAACATGAAGATTAATGGAACCAATTAGCACTTCTATTTGATTCACGTACATTTAAGTGCCAACAGTTTTGCTGATAATTAGAAAAAATAAAATCTTATAATAAAGTTACAATGACTCCCACAGACAGTCACAGTCAAATAAATTAATCTTTATTAATCTGTTTACTTTATTGCCAAAACACCTTCATAAACATTTAACTACATAGTTATTCTTTCAAAAATATTCTTTAATAAAAGTAAATATTCATTAGGGGAGACAGCTTATATTTTGGCTAATTCTTTTTTAGATGGCTACTCATCACACAATTATAAATTAAGAATTAATTATATTATTCCTTTATATAATTTTTAAAGTCCTTAATATTTACATAAAAGCTCTTTTACTTTATATACGTGCCATAAGAGTAAGAGAGGCAGTAACAATTATAGTGATGTTATAGGCAAGGAAACAGAGGCACATGACTAGTAAAGTGTCTACTTTTCCATTAAGATCTTAAGGCAAGGTAGCAAAAATAAATGCTGACATGGTCAGGTAAAGAAAAATGAAACAAGCTGGGTCCAGAAGTTTAAAATTAGTATATGGGGAAGAGTAACTGTGGCACTTGGCACATTTCAGGAAAATCTTCAGCTCCAGCTGAGATGGGCCCGGTACGGCCGAATATTCAGATTTTTCAAGAAAAGCTAAAATTTGAGATTTTTATGGAAAATTAACTAGTAGCCAATATTCAAATGAAAAAACAAAACAAAAAACCAATTCTGCATGGGCCAGCATTGTGCAGACTAATGAAAACATACTAATTCATGGGTCAGGAGATTTTGAATCTACAACCTGGTACCTCAGACCCATGTTAGATCTCTGATGATGACTGATTTTAGTAGAATGATACAGTACACATTATCATTCAAGATCGTAGATGAGAGTGAAGTACACAACAATACTTCGGCCTTTCTTTTTTATTACTTATTTACAAGGGGAAAAATCATTAGGTACAAAACATCAGTGAGAATACTGGCATGCAGGTGTTCTGACTTTCACGTTAAGTAAAAGAAGAAAAAATGAAGGGGGAGTAAAGGCAATAGAGTTAGATCTAAAGGGAATTTTAAAACCAGTACTTAAAAAATACTGTAAATTTAAAAACTAACAATATTATTTAAGCCAAAAAAATTATATATAATTACATAGATTATTAAATAAATAACAATTTGTGTCAGAATTTGCAGAGTCCATCATGTAAAGCTATCTTTCTAAAACTAGGTTTACAAAGTATCTGTGTTGGATACAGACACAATTGGGAAAAAAAAAAAAAAAAAGAGCTTTTATCCGTGTCAGAAACCCAAATGCAGAATAGCTTTAAAAGGAATAGATGCTAAAATGCTAATTCCATTTTAAATCAGTTATATATTTGAAACTGGAATTCACATTAACTAAAATTCCATGAATGGGAACACAGTACAAAATTTGGTATCTTGAATGCTGTTCTGGAATCCTAAAACCTAATTCAAGTTCAAAAGGGACAAAGACTATTTTGTTCTCTACTGGGTCAGCAAGGCTTTCACAGTAGATGGAACATAACAGGTATTCAGTAATTTTGTTTGCTGAATAAACAATGATAGTAAAATAATCATTGCTAGGCCTCAGTCTCATAAGAGAAAAAAGATCAGTAACTTTCTACTTCATGATAATGATTAAAATACCCTAGAGATTACTATATTATTATTTTAATCACCATTCAAATTAAACATACTCACTGAAGTTTCCCTGGTGTGTGTTCCTTTTGGACAGGGATAGAAATCGGTGGCTCTGGTGGAGGGTGAGGCACTGATGGTTTTGCAGCTGGTGACGGAGGACCTACATCTTTGGGAATTTCAACATGTTTCCAATCTTCTCCTTCTTCAACCATCAAACCAATTAGTGAACCTAGCCGTATATTTTTAGCTCCTTCTTCGACCTATATTTTAAAAAGAAAATAATTGTAGAGATGGCCTCATGAAGCAGTTTATTCCTTTGTTGGACAATTTCATATTGGTTGGAAATATCTCTTATTTTGAGCTGAAATATGCTTCCAACCAGTCTCCCTCCTTCTACCCCCACCATACTGTCCTACCTGTCCCCACTTCCGTCAGCATCCTCCCCTCCCAGTTTCTAATACTGCCTCCTGAAAAAAAGAAAAAATTTGGGGTCTCTCCTCTTTCTGACGGTCTTCAAATATATCTGAGCTATCATTACCATCTTCTTTACAATGTCCATCAGTACAAATCAAAAACAGGACATTGTGGTTACATATCTCAACTTTTGTCTTTCCCATATAGTTTCTACACAGTGGCTTAGGAATTCCAAGAGGGCATAAGGCACTAACTCTCCAGTTAGTCCTATTTACTGAAATGAGCTTAAAGTAAAATCTCTTCAGTAAATTTAGCCTCTGGAAAAAAAGAACTAGTTAACTATCATGGTGTGTAAGGTGTAATTTCCTTCTCTATACATATTTTAATTCTTTCCGTATTTACAAAATTTGAGAACTAAAATTTCATGAAATTTTTCTATCAGAAACATAGCGGTGTCTCAGCTAACCAAACACTTTGTCATAGATAATGCCAATTAAAAGCATAGATAACATTGAAGATGATTTTCTCAAAAACTTAAGATAAATATATTTTAAGCATTTCAGTAGTGCTAATTTATAAAGAAAGTGATTCTTCTTCATTTATAAAAAGAAGTCCCTACAGAACCTTCAGATGGCAATACTTTTATGAAATTCAATACTGGAAGAAAATGTCATTTCTTTAAAATTTTCTATTATTTCCTTTCAATTACTCTAACTAAGGTTCATTACAGATGTAATTTGATGCATAATAGGATGACAGAAGGCAAGGCATTCACTAATACAGTAATTATAAGTAAAAGCATAACTCCTAGAATGGGTTTGACATTTCTGAGTAATACTAATTTTGATGCTGATTAGTATGAGCACTATTCTTAAAGTAAAAAGGCATAAGTTCTGGGTGTTAGGAAGATTTCTAAGTTTACTTATTCATGACGGAGAACAGAACAGTGCTTTGATGAAGCAAACTATACATAAGAAATGGTCGTACAAAACTAAATAAGAATGCTTCATGAATTGCAAATGGAAAAATACTTAGCAATCCAGGAAACAATATCCAAGTAAAAGAATTTCACTCAAATGAAAAGCATTCATTTAATTTAAAATTAAAAAAAGAATTGTTTTAAACCTATCAATAGATTTCTGAAGTCTGAGTCAGACACTATACTGAATCTGAAACTGACACCTCACTGGTTTCAATTATTACAATAAGTCTTATAAATGACTCCATATATACCCTACCAATATGATACTGACACCACAAGTAGGCAATAATGTGCATTTAGCATCATTTCAATTTCTATCATATCTAAATATCAAATAAAATTTATTTTTAACTACTCACATTTTTTATCCATTAAAAAAAATGGCACCGTGAAGCATGACCCCAAATACAATGGACAAAGACAAGTGAAATACTTTCATATAACTCGGCAGTAAGTTAAAGGAAATTAATATCTACAACATTATAATAGTTCCATTTAAAGTCATAAAAATCAC
Organism: Trichechus manatus latirostris; assembly: GCF_000243295.1. NCBI lineage: Eukaryota > Metazoa > Chordata > Mammalia > Sirenia > Trichechidae > Trichechus > Trichechus manatus. The sequence continues at coordinate 26,342,252 of NW_004443942.1, read as the reverse complement.
TACATGAATTTAAGATAATTCATCTGACTTCTGTTCTCTTAGTGCAAAAAGAGATCTTTTAGAAGTGTGCTAGTTTTCTCTAGACATTGGAGATAATAATAGTAGCTACCACACAGTTGTTGAGGAATAAATTAGTATCTGACATGTAATAACTGCTATGTAAGTATTATTATTATTACTGTGGTTGTGTTTTCCTCCAAGTCACTGATTCTTAAAACAAATAATACATTCGACAAGACAGATCAAGATCGGACTACAGAGAAGTGCACCCTTGGCAAGGGTTGCAAACTCATGCCTAAAGGGCCAGGGCCAGACTGGCAGCACTAGTGGGTGAAAGGCAGCATATAAGCCAGTATAGGTGGTAAGGCTACTACAACAAATCATGTTTCTCAAAAATACCCATACGAAGGCTGAATTCCACCTCTAGGTCCAGGCCCCTAGTATGGGGCTTATATACTAGGGGTATCCCTATAGGCTGCATTAACTACCTGCAAATATGCTAAAATCACTCCACAGCCCACCTCAGCTCATCATGTTCCCAAGGATGCTGAAGTCAAGATACAAAATATCTATAGCATTATTTCCCAACAGAAGTTGTTTGAGGGAATTTACTCCATTCAAGGTGCTAATAAATACTGTTTTGATTTCTGACTTTTGAAAATAATCAGTATATTAAAAAATTGTCTAAACAATTTTTCTCTGTAAACTAGAACTGTTTGAGAGCTGCAAAGTAAGTACTGAAGAAGCATGCACAGTAGTTAGTGGGGAGGAGCTGAATCACATGACTGATGATTTGAACCATTATAAAGTTTTAAATTACTTTAATTTTTTAAAATATACTTGTTATGGATTGAATTATGTCCCTCAAAAACATGTGTTGTAAATCTTAACCTCTATGTCTGTGGTGGAGTCCTAGTGGCACAATGGTTAAGAGCTCGGCTGCTAATCAAAATGTCAGCAGTTCTAATACACCAGTCACTCCTTGGAAACTTATGGGGCAGTTCTACTTTGTCCTATCGGGTTGCTAAGAGTTAGGTTAGGCTTAGTTTTTTTTTTTTTAATGCCTGTAGTTACAATCCCATTTGAGAATGGGGTGTCTTTGTTATGTTAATGAGCAGGATTAATGTAGGGTGTATCTTGAGTCAATCTCTTTTGGAATACAAAAAAGATTAAACAAGCGAGCAGAGCAGAGACAGGTTAAGACTGATGCCAAGACACATGGAGATCTCCAAGGAACCAGGAAGCAGAAGCTGAAGAGACAAGGACCTTCCTCCAGAGCTGACAGAGAAAGCCTTCCCTAGAGCAGGTGCTCTCAGTTTGGACTTCTAGTCTCCTAAACTGTGAGAAAATAAATTTCTGTTTGTTAAAGCTATCCATTTGTGGTATTTCTGTTACAGCAGCACTAGATAACTAAGACAGTACTGTTTAACTTATATGTGCAATGAACTTTGGTTTAAAAGGGAGATACATAAGGAACATTAAAGCTGAAAACAAAACCATGACAAGCTAAAAATCATAGAGGGAGAAGAAACATTCATTAAGTCCTTGAATAATAGTTGTTTGGCATTCATCAAGTGCCAGGCACTGTTCTAGCACAATATTAACTCATTTAGTCCTCCTAACAACCTTATGAGACAAGTACTATTATTATTCCCATTTATAGATGAGGAAACTGAGCCACAGAAAGGTTAAATAACTTGCTTAAGATGACAAGGCCAGAGCCAGGATTCAACTGCAGTCCTACCTTAGAGACTGCATTCAAGGTGATCAGTATCACATCTATAAACTGCATTCCATCAATCAAAATTATCATACACCACATCAAGATGGTGTCAATACTTTAAAAAATAAGCTTAAAAGGAGAAGATACAAGGTAGATTATAACTAATTTGACGTTTCATTTACAAGCAAAGAAGACTCTATGTTTTCACAATGTATTGACCCATTTCAAAATGAAAAAAAAAATAGAACTGAGAGTATCTTTTATTTAGAAGAATTTGCTCAGAGCTTTCCAGCTACCTCAGCACTTAGAGTGCAAATATTTTCTCAATTAAAAGTATCATGGTCTACGGAGAAGAATCAATTGAGTTCTCAACAACTTCAAATTTATTATTGAAGGCAAATGTAGGCAATTTCATGAAAAATGGAAAAAACCCTAACAAATAAAACCATATGAAAGAAAAAGATTCTTTAGAAAAGTACCAGTGGCACAATATTAGAATGAGATACAGCTAAGAAATTTATTGAATAACATGAATATGTACCAAGAGTAATTATTCTCTACTGTTTTTTAATATTCAGATGATCAAAAATGAGTTAAAAAATCTGCTTCAATATCCATGAGTATTATTTTTTACGAAGATTTTATTTCTGAAAATAGTTTTAAATAATACTGGTCTACCAATATAATAAAATCCTATCAATGAAATTATTGCCAGTCAATAAATAAAAATTTCAAAAAATTATGTTTAATTAATTTTAGCATCCTACATCATTTTACCCTCAAAAATGTCCCGGTTTGTAATGACATATTATATAGTCACCCTAAATATATTGAAAGTCAAACTAGACAACCTCTAAATAACCTTCCAAACATGTCATCCTTAGATTCTATTTTATTAATTTATCATTTAAAACACCTGCTGTCCAATTTGCTGAACACTGTATTTAAGACTAAACTGATGAAATGATCTCTATGTGTGTAATAACTTAAGATTTTCTACATGATAATGTACAAGTGGTTAAAGAAGAAATTAAAAATTCTCCCACTAACTAAAATAAATAGGAAATAAATCATAAAATTATCTATGCGAACAGCAATTATCCTTTCATTAACATAATTAACAGTCTCTAAGCTTTGTTTCTGGTTCTAGTTAAAATGTAATAAATATTATTTTATATTTAAAATGGAATTCAGATGCACAAATTTTAAGAGTACAAAAAAAATACTGAAATTGTGGGGAAAATAATATAAAAGCCTCTAAATGACTGGGAATAAATCCCTACGAAGAGTAAAAATAGACTATAATTTTTAATCCTTTCAATAATGTGGGCTAAAATGAAAAACTAGAGTTTTAGATCATCCTTTCTCTTTTAATAGGCTCAATTACCCTACTCCTTGATTTTGAAAGCAAAAATCTTTTACCTATATATGTACTTCTATAAGAATCACTTAATTACGTGTGTTAATACAAGCACTAGCCAACAATGGAAGACAAACGAATACCTCTTGCTAGTGGTGGTGGTAGTGGAGGGAAGGCACCAAGGTGATATTGGGGGAAAAAAAAGAAAAAGGCACCAGTAATATCCCCTTAATTTTTCCCCTCATTTTCTTCCTTGTAAAATTGCATACACTGTGACATAAATACATTGCTATCCCCATTATCTAAAATGCATGCAGAATAAAAATAAAGCCACAAAGCTCCCCAAATATACACAATTTTCTCTTTGGCAAGGAAACAGTTATTCATGCTGCTAAAGCTGCTATCAATTATAAACTCCCCCTTCGAGCATTAGGGGCAAGATAAATAGGCACTACTGACCCACAGACATTGTTAGCAATTTGAAATGCATTACTAAGCAGCTAAGTGGAAAATGCTATCAATTCTGGAAGACTTTCATAGCCAAACAATCTAGAGCTAGGACCAAGAGCACAGATTGCGAAAAGTGCACACAATAAAACCTAGCTGGGTTTATTACATATAGTTAATATTAAAAAATGCAACATAAATTAGTCAAAGAATCTATTTTTGGCATGAATATTTACATTTTATCAGTTATAAAGGTACAGAAATTTTACCCTCTTACTCATTTCTTCCTCCAAGGAGGTTAGCTGTATGAAACTGCAGATAAAAATGTGTTTCAAATTGGCCGCTAATATCATAGATGACAAGTAAAAGAAGTTTGACAAATTAGAAAGCAAAAAGAAGACCTGAGTGATTAGAAAAGGGAAAGGGAATTTTCTAGTAAGAAACATGAATGAAAAAACAAATTGTTTATCAATCTACATCTAATTAGAGTATAAAGTTCCAAAGTGTGGTCTTTGGTTAGCATATACAAAGGAAGGCATTACATCCATGCTCAAAGCAGAGGTGAGCTGGTGAGTCAGAATTAAAAACACACCAACAAGGGACTACTAATGGATGTGCAGCTATCTGTACAAATCAAACTATACAGGCACAAAAAAGGATACTTCTTGTCCAGTGACAAACAACCGATACAAATTTTAGACAAATATACAGACTGACAAGGGGTCCAATGGTCACCAAGGGCTGAATAAACAATAATTGTAATAATAATGGCAATACAACATTTATTGAGCATGGCAGCTCTTGGAATGAGCATATATGTATTCTCAGTTAATCTCTCCCACCACCCAATGACACATGTATTATCTCCACTTTATTATGAAGAAAAGAAGCAGAGAGAAGTTAAGTAACTTGCCAGTCATCACATAACCATTAAGTGGCAGGGCTTATTAGCTATATATGCTTTATTAGCTTTAGGCAGCAGTTAGATTCTAGAGTCTACAGTTCTAGTAGCTACACCACAAAAAACGAAACCCGTTGCTATCAGGTCAGTTCCGACTCATAGTGACCCTCAGAGTAGAACTGCCCGAGAGGGTTTCCAAGGCTGTAATCTTTATGGAGGAGCTCTGATAGTGCAGTGGTTGAAGCACTCAGCTGCTAACTGAGAGGTCTGCAGTTCAAACCCACCAGCTGCTCCGCGGGAGAAAGATGTGGCAGTCTGCTGTAAAGATTATAGCCTTGGAAACCCTACGGGGCAGTTCTACTCTGTCCCTTAGGGTCACTGTGAGCCAGAATTGACTTGATGGCCACGGGTTTAATCTTTATGGAAGCAGACTGCCACATCCTTCTCCCACAGAGCAGCTGGTGGGTTTGAACCATCAACCTCTGGTTAGCTCCTAGTGCTTTAACCACTTTGCCACCGACTGTACTATCTGTTAAATGGTCAGCTCCACCAGTGACTATATTACACAACTCTAAATAGTCGTGCTTTAAGCATTTTACTTTACTTACTTTTCACATAAACTCTAATTTTCCATTATAAAAATGGCATACACATTATAGAAAATTAAAAAAATACAGAAAATAGCAAAAAGTGAGGTGGGATGATTCAGTTCCACTCCCCAAAGACAAACAATTAATGTTTTCATAACTCCTTCTTCTAGTATTTTCTCTATTTATGTTTTTCCTTAAAGTCCTACATGATTGTAATCATTGCTCATATACAATTTTAAAAGTATCTTTTCCAAAATTTTTGAACTTTTATTAACACATAACATACACGAAAAAACACATTTGTTTTCTAGAAACAATTTTAATAGATATATGATATTCCACATTTTATTGTTATTTAGGTAATCACTTACATTGCTAGGTATTTTGGTTGAAGGGCTGTACTAACTTTTATTCCTAGTAATACCATTAAAGTATTCAAGCTGTAGCTTCATATTTTTAGTTAGTTATAAAGCAAAGACTTCCCAAAGAGTACTCAAAATTACTGCATATATTAAAATTTCAGAGGAGCCTTGATGGCAAAATGGTTAAATGTTCAGCTAATACCAAAAGGCTGGTGATGTGAACCCACTCACCAGCTCTAGGGGAGAAAAGGCCTGGCGATCTGTTCCCGTAAAGATTACAGCCTAGAAAACCCTATGTGGCAGTACTACTCTGTCCTACAGGGTCACTATGTGTTGGAACCAACTAGATGGCACACCACAACAACATTAAAATTCTGATCTAAAAGGAAATTACTCTGGTCTTCCTAGATCCATGAATACATTTTCCATAAAAAAAGCTCATGGAACAGAAAATATTCTATCTAAAAATAAGATGGTCAACTCATCTATACTCAAATAAATGAAATATACATATCTTTTTATATAAATATATATTTTAAATAATTAGAAAAAAATGTCCAAACTATAAGGATGAGTAACCACTGAACCAGGCCAGTGACTGCGGCTATGAAGTCTACAGACAACAATCTTTATAGGACAACTTAAAAACAGTTTTGCCTGGAGACAAGAGCAGAACAGATGATCACTTTACACACTTCCAGTCCTGAGAGTCCTGGAGTCTACAAAGATAGGATTTCTTGTTTTCATGTGATGGTACTAAAACATTCCTTCTTTTTGATTTTACCAACTACAAACTTGGAAATTTCTAGCTCTAAACGTTCATCTATTGCCTTCTTTGACTTTAGATTCCACCTCAAATAGTTTTCTCTCATCCCTCGGGCCAGAATGCTTCTCATTCTCCACTAGGAAACCCAAAACACTGAATATCATTGTCACAGTTGAAATGGTTTTACACTGTTTGATCATCACTGGCTATTAGTATTAGACATTGACACTAAACCAAAAAAAACCAAACTCGTTGCCATCAAGTCAATTCTGACTCATAGTGACCCTACAGGACAGCAAAGAACCACCCCATAGGGTTTCCAAGGAGCGGCTGGTGGATTTGAACTGCCAGTCTTTTGGTTAGCAGCCGAATGCTAAACCACCATGCCACCAGGGCTCTAGACCTTAACACTAGAATATTTTAAACATCTGAATTAAAAATATATTAAATAGTAGATAACATAACACAATAAGTAAAGAGACTTTATTTCAAGCAACATTACATTTAAGAAATCTGCATTCTATTGAGAATGATCCAAATAAAAACTTACCACTATTTTGGCCAAGATGCCATCATCACCTGCATCTAAGGTAACCACAGCTTTGTCAGTCTCAATTTCACATAATGCATCTCCAGCACTCACAGCTTCACCTACAAAACAAGACTGGGTTTGTTTTGGTTTTAAAAATATCAGTATTAATATATGGGGTGTGTGTATATAAAACATGAATAATAAATACCAAAATGTTCAGTAGCTATTTATTTTCTAGGCTGTAGAATTATAAATGTGTGTGTTTGTATGTGTGTGTATGTGTATGCTTTGCTGTATTTCGCAGCTCCACAATGGACATAAACTATATTTGTTATGAGAAAAAAATGCTATTACAAAGATTACTGAATGAATATTAAAAACAAAATCACATTTTAGAGATGACAGCAATGAATGTATATCCTCCTCAGAACAAATCAATTCCAGATTCCACACTTTTTAATATACTACATTGATTACTAGTCCAGGTAGAGAAAAGCTTTAAAATTAATAGCACTTCTGGGTTATCATGGTAGGGTGAGTTCAGAAACCCTGTTGGCACCACACACACAGTATAAATGAATAACGCATAAAAACAGAAAATAAAAAAAACACAGCCGAGGTCAAATAAATATTTCTGTGCAACAGAAACAGCATGGAAACCTACAAATGTTGGGCAGGACCTAAAGCTACAGCCTTGCTAGTCTCTGGGTCTAGAAGCAGGTTGGGGGTCGGTGGGAGAGGGCTCATTTGGAGTAAAGAGAACTAGAAGTGGCCTGCTGGAGACAGGGACTTAAATCAGATTTGCTACTTAAAGCTATGGCTGGGTCAGGGTATCTCTATCTTTTATTAAGAGGATAATAAAATGGGCAATCAAAAACTATTAAATGGAGCTATTGCTTCAATCAGAAACTGCAGGTCTAGGAGGTGGGAGACAAAAACACTGCCTCAGTACCAGGAACTGAGTCAAGCCACCCTCTGGCTCCATGGCTGGATCTGCCAATATCCCTAATATCCCTAGCAAAATTCCTAGATTGGGGAGTGGGAGAAGGGGATAGGGAGGTACAGGGTGAGAGGGAAGAAATGAAGCAAAATCAAAAACCTTTTGCAAAACAAAATTCTGAAACAAATGAAGAAATCTAATGCTAAGAAAGCAAGCAACAAAATCAATAATTGGAATAGAAATGTATTCCAGTTGTAATTCATTTAATGTAATCTGCCAAAGATTTTAAAATAAGTTATCATGAGGAAGTTCAAAGAAATAAATGAAGGTAAAAGACCCATTATGAGAATGAGGAATAAAAAAACAAACAAAAAACCCAGAAGATTAACAACGTACAGAAATGTAACAAAAATAAGATCAGGTAGAAAAAGAACAAATTAGAAATCTTGCAAGTAAAAAATACAGTCATTGAAATAGAAACAATCAGTGGGATGTACTCTAGACTGGACATGGCGAAAGAGTGAATTAGTAAATTAAAAGAGAGCACTTAGAAACTACCTGGAATAAAATATAGTAAACAGGGAAAAAAAAAGATAAAAAATAAGAAAGAACAGTTAAGAGACACAGATTGAAGCCGCAGTGTTTGTCTAGTGGAATACCAAAGGAAGAGACTGGAGGGAATACACACACACACACCACCCACACACACACACACCCACACACACCCACACCCACACCCACACCCACACCCACACCCACACACACACCCCTGATGGCGCAGCAGTTAAGAGCTCAGGTTGCTAACCAAAAGGTTAGCGGTTTGAATCCATCAGCTGTTACTTGGGCTTGCGTCTCTCTCTCTCTCACACACACACATCCTCAAAATGAAAGTCTGGAACAAGTTTATTTTGGAGAGTGTATTGACTAGATGGGGCCATGAGGGAGTCTTGTGGTTTGCTAGAAATGTTCTTGATATAGTGGTAACGTGGGTATGTAAAAATTCACTGAGCTGTATAATTTATGCAAATTATACCTCAATAAAAAATAAATAGAAAAGGCAAGAGTATTAAACTGTATAAATATGAATCCACATTACACACACTATAGAGTAACTGCAGAAAATCAATAATAAAAACACAATCTTAAACACCATCAGAACAAAAACAAAACAAAACAGAACAGATCACCTCAGTGGAATGACAGACTGAGAGCACTTTTCACTAGCTGCAATAGGGGTCAGAGGTCAGTGAAGTAATATCTTCAAAGAGCTGAGGAAAAACAGCTGTCTAGAATTTTATATGCAGCCAAACCATCATTCAAAAATGAAGGAAAAGCATTTTTTAGACATAAAGGCTAAGAAAATTTACGACCTATTGATGATCACTAAAAAAGCTATTACAAGACGTAGTTCATCAAGAAGAAAAGTGGACACGGGGGGAACGCAGGGAAAACAAACAAAAAAAAAGTTACCACAGAAACTGATAAAATGTTAATGACTGACCATAAAAAAGGTAACTTTTGAGAGTTTAAAAAAGTTTAAAACTAAAACTATAAAAAATAAAATAAATAAAGGAATGTTTAGGTGATGCTAAAGCATGCTAAGAATTCTGATATAGTTAGGAAGAAAAAACTGAATCAGTCAAAACTGTATTGATAAAATTTTGTTAAATACTTATCCTAAAAACTCAAAGGTATACATAAAAGAAATATAATCTATAGCATTCAAAAGAGCAGAGGAAAAATAGAAAATAACAAAAAGCATCCAATTGAAAGTGTAAGCACATGAAAAGAAAAAAGCAAAGGAAAAAAACAAAACACAAAAAATGGCAGAAATATGTCAGCAAATGCAATAAATATAAATGGACTGAAATCACCTATTAAAAGCTGAGATTATCAAAATGAATACAAAAAAAAAACCAAAATCTAGGTAAACGCTGCTCACAAGAGACAGGCCTAAAACAAAAACACAGAAAAATTTCAAAATAAAAGGGTAGAAAAATATATAACATAAAAATACACATCCCTTTCACACATACCAAAAATAGCCAGGAGAGTAATATTAATAGGAACATTCAATAGGAAGACATGAAGAAAAATCTACAAAACTAAGTTAACAAATATGCTCTGATGGTTCACTGTACAGAAATGACTTCATTCTATACCAAGATGTTCAAATAGATGGTTACATGATATCCTCAGTTTAAATAGTTCAGAACTGCAATATAAGCTATTTTAATGAAGTAAACAAACTTATCTATTAGGAGATACTTACCGACCACCTAAAAGGTGACTGGTCTAACCCCAAAGAGATTTCCCCCTTCAATGAATATTTATTGAAAACTGTATTGGAGCCCTGAGGATATGGCAGTGAAAAAGCAAATCAAACAAACAAAAATAGACAAGGTAAGCTTTCTGACCTCAAGAGGCTTGCTTAACAGCTAGTGACCAGTAAACTGGAAATGACAATATACAGTGAAACCTGCGAAAGCTGGAACATATGGAAACCTGTGAGAGAAGGAAAAAATATTTTCCACTAAACGAGCAATAGAAAAGTGGTAAGACTGCACCCTGTCAAAGGCAGAAAACTTGTAAGACCCGGAAAAATAAGGCAGTCCCATCAAGTTCCAGCTCTCACAAGTTTCACTGTATAAAGGTTTAGGTCAGGGAACACTCAGGAGGGGCATCTAATTAAGTATCTGGAAAGTGAGAGAAGGCTTCCTAGAAAAAACTACCTAAACTGAGCCTGAAAAGACGAAGAGAAGGAGACAAAAAAGTACAGGGTCACTGATCCAGGCAGAGGAAACAACATGCCCACAGTACTGGAGGCAAAAGAGAACATGAAAATTTGAAAGACCTGGCAGATAATACAGGAGAGAAGCAATGAGAGATTAGGCTGGTGAGTAAAGCAGCAACCAGACTATCATATAGAAAGCCACAGTTCCAGATTATATAACCTTATATACTTCTTACATGACAGATACTTCAGTGGTTAAAGTAGATTATATTTCAAAACAAAAAAAACAAAAACATTGTATGTTTCTGCTATAACTACGGGAGAAACAATTGAACTAGGCAACCTAGCAAATAAATACTTCTTAGGCTGGAAAGTAAACTCTGGCCACCGGAAAGGAGAGTAAAATGATGTTTTCTCATTTTTGCTCTCCCATATTCAAATTCGAACCACCCTTTAAAAACCAAGAACAAATTCCACTTCCGCCATACAACTTTCTCTGATTAACTCAACTTGACAGTTTTGTTCCTATTCCTGAATTCCTATAGTAGCTACAACTAATTTGGAATGAATCACATATTGCATTATAAAATTTTACGTTGCTACTGTTCATTACTTGATTGGGTTTTTCTCTATTTACTATGCTGTGAGATTCTTCACAACAGGATACATCTTAAGTACTTTATATCCCACCCTCAAGCGAGTTCCTCACACATAGTTTCAGGTTAAGATATTTTAGAAAATTTTCCAAATCCTCATTTCCTCGTAAGTATACATCAAACTACCCTTTACATTTCTTTTGTTTCTAACATTTGCTTTGCAGCATGCTTCTGATATTTAAAGAGATGGGTAGCCTCTCGTCTTTGTTTAAAAACAAAACAAAAAAGACATCTCTATCTACATATTTTAGTTATATGAGAATGCCGACAAAGCAAGGGAGAGACAGAGGAACAGAAACTGGTGGGGGTGGGGTGGGGGGGAGGGTTGAGGGAAGAAAATGGAAAGAAAAATTAAGAAGTATCTATCTATTGTGGTGTGGTTAACTTTACTCAGGAACTATAGCCAAGTTTAAAACATAGTATTTATATGAGGGTACCCCCCCCACCAAAAAAAGTTGCTGTCGAGTTGATTCCGACTCATAGTGACCCTACAAGATAGAGCAGAACTGTCCGCATATGGTTTCCAAAGAGCAGCTAGGGGATTCGAACCGTCAACCTTTTGGTTAGTAGCCGTATCTCGCTGTAGCTCTCAACCAGTGCGCCACCAGGGCTCCTATAAAGGTGTATTACCCCTAGTTTATCACAAAACTAAGGTTCTATCAATAGTCAAACATAATGTAAATGCCAAAAAGAAAATTTTGAGACTGAATAATGAGCCATGAAGATTCCACATACACTAAATATCAGCCTTGATCAACAATTTAGCACTATAATTCAGAATAATTTAGTACTATAATTTAGAAAAGTTGCAGGGCAGAGTAGTTACAAAGAACCTCTTCCAAGTCAGACATGCATTTGATTCCAAGTTGTGATACTTAACTAGCAATCTTGATTAAATTACTTAATCTCTCTGTCTCAGGAAGGTTTTGAATGTGTAGCCATATAATAAAGAATCACAGACTGAAAATGTTAGGTTAACACTCCACAACATCTTCAGATAAAAACAAAGATAAAACATTAGGTATGTTACTAACAACCATTAAGAATAAAGATTAATGCAACCAATGTCACAAAATAATTTGTGTATAAATTTTTGAATGGTAAACTAATTTTTGCTGTAAACTTTCACCTAACCACACACACACGCACACAAAAAAATCAAGATTAATATTCTAGTTCCCTATTCCATATTCTGTCTTTTCAAACAGATCATTCCACAAACATTAAGGCATTGTACTAAGCATAGAATATAAACACAACAAGAAGATATAGCTCTGCCCGTGATGAGTTTATAGTCTAGTGGACAGGACTGAGCAGCTAGAATAGAGCATCATGGACGGCGTGAGGTGACAGATGGCTTCTTAGCTGCCACGCTGATGGATGACTGGTTGCAGAAGGAGATGGCAGCCCTTAGAGTGTTCCTGCACCATCTCCGCATGGTACTTGTCAGTGGCCGAGGTGGAGCGGGCCCGGAGCGAGAGTGCGGGCCCCAGGAGGGGCCAGAGCAGCGGCCCGCCCGGGGGCCGCTCCCCAGCACCAAAGCCAGCATCATCATTCTGTTCCTTTCTTTGTCCAGCTGGGCAGCTGCCTGGGCTGAGGACTGGAGCATACAGAGACTTCCCTTTCCTATTTTAAATTTGAGGCATGACGTATAGTCTTGTTCAAACATAACTAATGATAATGTTTATTTTATTAACTAAAGGACATCTGTGGCTTTCACAAAACAATTCTATTCTGATAAAAATTAAGAATGTTGTTCTTATTGCCGAGTGCCGGAGAGTTGATTCTGACTCATAGTGACCCCATGTGACAGAGTAGAACTGTGTCATAGAGTTTTCTAGGTTGTAATCTTTACGGAAGCAGATCATCAGGTCTTTCTCTGGCGAAGCTGCTGGGTAGGTTCAAACCACTAATCTTTTGGTTAGCAACCAAGCACTTAACTGTTGTGCCATCAGGACTCCTTAAAATTTAAGAACAAAAGTCTTTATTTAAAAGGTGTTTGGGAGAGGGGGGATAGTTTTCATCTGTAAGACCAAGTAAGTCAGATCTACACGAACATATAAGAAAAAACTTCTTAATAGTACTATGTTGAACCATACTGGAAACAATAATTAAAGGTGAAAATGATTCAATTGTTTACTCAACAATACTTACTAGCTGCCCCTATGTGAATACCACTGTGCAAGGCACTATGGTAAAAAAAAAAAAAAAAAAAAATTAGAAAAGACAGACCTGCTTCAAAAATTTCCTAATTCAATGGAAAAAGAATACAAACAAGCAGGCAATACCGATATGATATCAGTGTTTCCCAACCCTTTTCACTTCACCATACAAAAAGAAAGAGATGATATACCAGTGAATAGGCCAAGACATGCAATAACCTGGCTCCTTAGTCACTCAAGGTCCTGCCCTGAAGGCTGAAGACCAAATAGTAGTTTCAGAAAGAGAAGACTGCTGGGCAAAGTTAACCTTGCTTTTATCGTCTGACTTCTTACATTTTGCTACACTGTCCAAATCAAATACTCAACAACCACAGACAGCTAGTGGCTACATCAGACACCTCAGATAGAACACATCCATCATCCCAGAAAGCTCTATTGAACAGTACCGTATTCTGTAAGTCCATTCACGAATTGTAAAATTCTCATATGATACAAACATTAACAATAAACGTAAAGAAGTATAATGATGGGATACTATTCCACAATAAAAGGTATGAACTGCTGATACATGGTACAACATGGATGAACTCAAAAACACGCTAAACAAAAAAAGTCAGTCACAAAAGACCACCTACTGTAGGATTCTGTTTGTACAGATTGTTCATAAAAGGCAATTTTTTTACAGAAAGCAGATCAGAGTTGTTTAAGGCTAGCAATGGGGAGAAGGATTAACCATAATCAGGCAGCAGGGATCTTTTTGGAGTAATGGAAATGTTCTAAAACTGGATTGTAGTGATGGTTGCACAATTCTATACAGTTACTAAAAAGCACTGAATTGTACAATTAAAATGGGTGCATTATATGAGTATGTAAATTATACCTCAATAAAGTTGTTAAAATAGCAGCATACTGCAGGAAAACAATGAAGCTGTTTATGAAATGTACTTTTCAATTTTTTTTTTTTCATTTCAGCACCATAAATGTGTACAAATTCCCAGAAATAACAGAAACAAAAGCCTTGTCCATACAAGGTGTAGAGCCATATTAACTCTCTAGTGGCACCTAGCGGCATAGATAAAGCTTCCTTCAAAATAGTTTTACTTCTGAATTTTATACAGTAGCATTATATGAGTTAGATATATCCTAAGACTTGCACAAAAACTATCTGAAGTATTAAAAATTCCCAGTCAAATGACAAAAGGAATGCTCACAAAGAATGACAGTATCTGAGGGATAACACTAACAGCAGCAGCAACAAGCGTCACTGATTAAGCACTTGACTAGATATGTTCCAGACACTGTGTGGCTAAGTACTTTACCTCAGCCAGTTTTGTTCCACAGTGCTTAAATATCTCAGAAAGGAAAACAATGTTTTTCATGCCCTCAAATATTCTCTCACAAAAAGGGGTATAAGAATATTTTTTTTCCTTTTTATTATTTTGTTTAGCAGACTTGACCTTTCACTTAATGAAAAATAAACCATATCCACTTTAATTAAAGTAAAAATACCTAAAGCACACTTTTTCCCTCAAAATAACAAATTTGTATTAAAGATGTGGAATTACAGCTCACTTCACATATCGAAGGATTTTGAAATTGTGGGTGTTATCTAACACTTTCTAAATGTTTTCTGTTTATAATGCATATTTTTACCTAATCCTCAGATTGAAATGAAGTATTCTAACACTCATTATAAAACTACTTTTCTAAGGTACATTAAATTAGCAAAGATAGACATAATTTATAGAATATTTTATTGTGTGCTTCCATGACTTAAACAAAAAGAAAGAAAAAGAAACCGAGTTACCAGTTTCTAAAGCCAGGGTGTACCTTACATTTTATCTAGTTCAACTCACTCCCAGATACTTGATCGAGAGTGGGAACCCCAAAGGACAAACTATGACTCCTAGGCCAAAGTTCTTTTCACTGCACCCCTATCGCCGTGGATTTTTATCTGATTTAAAACACACACACACCATTAGTAAAAGAAGATGTAAATTATAAAATTTCAGATTTCAAAAAAACTTGTAAGATCTTCCAAAAAGGCTTTTAAGATCAAACGGCTGCCCACTGAAGGTTACAAGATCATTACTTAGTCTTTGCTTAAAAAATAAACTGGATTCATAAATGAGTACAATCTTCTTTTTCATGAAAAAATTTCAATCCTCTTTGTTTAAGGATCTAAACTCATTGTTTTAAATAAAAGTGACCGTATATTAATAAAGATCTCACGATAAATGCAAAAAAGACCTCATAGCTAATATAAAAAGGTATTGTCTGTTAGAATATAAATTTGCTCTTAACACAAAACAGCTGAACCAAGCTACCATAAATGTACCAAGCATCAGACATACATAGACATATACAGTCAAATCCACATGTACAGTACACATGTTAATGAAAAAAATCAAATCACACTCAAAAAATAACAATTAAATCAGGTAAAAATGAGTTTCTATGTTAACAAAGGTGATGAGATTTAAAAAGCAATAAATTAGTGAATTACTAAGAAGGATTGAGATTGTGTTCAACTATTTATAGTATATTAGTAAACAAACTTTTTCTCCTCAGTTGGCAGAACAGGAAACTTTAAGAGCAACCTGAGGGAAACATGGTCTGAGGGCTTAAAATACATCTTGGCCTGCCCTATATGAAAATAGCACATTGTAATCAACAGTGAAAAAGGAAAAGAATGATGAGACAATTCAGCTCCTGGTTTTTTATCATACTGTCCATATTCTAAAGAGTGTGAATAATTTACTAGATTGCCAGTGAGCTGGAAGTCTGAGAGAGAAATGTGGCCCAAAGAATCCTCTTATCTACTTTCCAATCAGGTCTCAAAATATGAAGAAATTTAATCTTTTTATAATAATCCCTTAAAGGCTGTTCTGTGTCTGAATCATTATTTAATGACACCAACACCTGGTCACACTGAATGTGGAAATAGCCAAAGCTATGTAAGTCATCAGGGAAAAGAAGCCTAAAAATAGATTCCAACTGATTCCATTATTTATAAAGGTGAAACGTTCTTAGATACTGATAATTACTTTAAAAGACGACAGTAGCCATGCAAAAAGAGCCAACTGCTCAAAGTGCTTGCCAATGAAGCACTGGACTTTCATTCAGAGGACACGTCTTCTTAAATTCCAGAAAATTCTTTGCATTTTTTTTTTCTTTGAATGCTACCTCTCTTCCTCATTCCCTCTTTCTCCTTCCGGAACTCCTCCTATTGAATTACGTATGATTTCCATTTTACCCTTCATGTCTCTTAACTTCTCTTTCATATTTTCCACTGTTTATTCTCTGTGCTGCATTCAAGCAATTTCTTCAGATTGATCTTCAGTTCACATTTTTGTTCAGTCATATTTAATTGTACTTTAACCCACCCTTGAGTTGTTTTTTAATTTTATAGACAATATTTTTCATTATAGTTCTACTTGTCATTTTTCAAATCTGCCTGGACTTATGAACAATGTCTGTTCTCCTATTTCAATTTCTTTTCTTACATATTTAATCTTTACAGACATACATTTTTATATATCCAGTAATTCCAATTAATTGAAGTTCCTGGAGATCTAGTCCTGCTGCTTGTTATACTTACTGACTCTGGTGTCTAGAAGATTGTTTCATGTGCATTATTTGATATTGTGAACTCTTGGTAAGTGGACTTTATCTGGGACTCCTGTGTGGCTTGGGTTCGAGGTTGTGTCCTTTTAGGACAGTGGCTTCTGCCAAGTAACCCGGGGGGATTATCAGCCCTGGACCACTCTACCTCTGTGGGTTCCCAGAAGATGCAAGCCGTATAAATTTGAACCCCAAAGTCTCATGAGGATAGGTCCATGAGAACAAATTTTCAAGAAAGTAGGCATTCTGTTTCCACATAAACCCCAAGTCAAACAAATAAGTTTGCTGGTTATCTCATGGCATTAAATTTCATTCCCATGCTCACAACTCTCAAATTTCTATCTCCAAGTCAGACTTCACTCTTGGGGATTCATATAGCCAGTTACCTACTGACTACCTTCCCTTGAATGTCTAATAAGCATCTCAAACTTTATCACAACCAAACCTGAACCTAATTTCTGATTTCCCTTCCTCCACTATCCCCTATTCCCGAGAAAACCGGCTCCCATTTCAGCAACTCTCAGCGGGGCATGACTTCAACTCCCACTCACCACTCTTGATTTCCCTCTCTGTTGCTGACACTTGGTGATTCCCTTTTCTTGTGTTAACCTTGATTTACAGTTAGAAGATTCATTTTATAGTACTATATCCAGTAATGAGCAGAAGTCTTACACCATCTGCTTAGATGGTCATATTGACTAGAAGTGTTCAGAGTTGGCTTTTCAAACGTGAGTAGGCAAAGGGGGCTATTTAAATTGTCTCTGCAATCACACAAGTCCTCCACTGTCCAGGTCATGTCCTTCAGTCTCGACTTGTTCTTTTCTCCTCTTTCCCCTTTTAACACTTAGTTCAACATTCCTACAGCTGAAGCACCCCCACTTCTTTCTTAGAGAAATAACACATACTATATATTCACTTGTCTCTATGTTGGTTTTTTCACTGAAGATCACTCCATAGCAGTATAAAGGGATACTCTTCACTCCTTTTTAAAGTTGTGGATGTAATATAGGTTATTCAGCCCATCCTGATCAACATTTGGGTCGCTTCTATCTTTTGCTATTACAAACAGCACTGCAATAAATAGCTTTGAGTGTATCTGTCTTTATGTTTACAGTATAACATTAAGATAGATCCCTAGAAGTAGAAATGCTGTGCCAAAGGGTAAATATAGATATTGTCTGTATTTGTTTAAAGGGCCATTGGCAATTCTTTTTCTATGAACCAGCTGTTCATGTATCTTGCCCACTTTTCTATGAAGATGACTGATAGTCTTCTTTCCCTCTATTTTTAGGGATTTTAACCCTTTGTGATATAAATTGTAAATACCTTTTCCGAATTATATTGTCTATATAACTTTTCTAGATATCGTCAAATTCTCTTCCCTAAGGTTTAAACCAGTCTGCATTTCCTACAGCAATGTATGAGAAAGCCTGTTTCTCACCACGGCCTCGTTAACAGAATAGCTTGTCAAGCTTTCATTTCTGCCCATGTGCTTAGTGAGAAATGATAACTCAGTATAGTGTTAGTTTGTTGTTGTTAGGTGACGTGTAGTTAATTTTCGACTCATAGTGAACCCATGTGACAAAGCAGAATTGAACCCATAGGGTTTTCACGGCTGTAATCTTTACTGGAGCAGATTGCCAAGTTTTTCTCCTGAGGAGCTGCTGGGTAGGTTAGCAGCCAAGCACTTAACTTTTGCGCCATCAGGGCTCCTTAGTGTTACTCTGCATATCGCTTATCAGTATAGAAAGGTTAGCATTTTTTCATATGTTTAAAGGGCCACTGGCAATTCTTTTTCTGTGAACTATCTGTTCACGCATCTTGTCCATTCTTCCATGGAGATGACTGACAGTCCTCTTACTCTCTATTTTCAGGGATTTTAACCCCTCTGTTTATGATATAAATTGTAAATGTCTTTTAACAATTTGTCACTTTTGTAAAATTTTATTTTCTGTGTTTTCAGCCATACCAAAGTTATTATTTTTACCATTAAACTTATCAATATTTCCCTTATTGTATCTGAATTATGAGTTATAATTATGGTATTTACTCTACTTGCAGGTTCAGAAAAATCGACCAATGAATGTTTCACCTTCGTAGTACTTGTAAGGTTTCTTTTTTTTACATTAAATGTCTGATTCATTTGTTATTATCCTTGGCATAGTACAAAGAAAATCTAATACTGTCTTCCTTTATTATATACTACATTTCCATGTGCAACTGGATTGGTCTATTTTCTCCTTTTTCTATTCAATTCCATTAGCCTGTCTTTTTAAGCACCAATATCACAGTTTTAATTTTAGAGGCATAATAATATGTTTTAATATCTAGTAGGGCTACGACCCTCCTCCACTGCTTTTCTTTTTGAGGGTTTTTCTGGTTGTTTACTTACTTGCTCTTTCCAGTGAAATTTATAATCATCTTGCCTAGCTTCAGGGGAAAAAAAAATACCCAGATGGAATAATGATAAAGTTCTAAATTAACTTAAGAGAGATTGTCATACTTAGCGACGTTGAAATTAAATGCTAAGTACAAAGACTAAAACCTGGACCCAAGTCTGAAAATACTTACCATTCTCTGCTTGTGAAAATACATAGGCTGAACTCAGAAAGCATGTGCTACATGACCATGGAAAAATTTTATTTAAACAAACTTACATTAACTGGCAGAGGATCACATTCGTGTCATGTATTTTTTCTAATAGATTCTAATATAATCAATTAGAAACAATCAAAATGATCAAATAACAAAGCACACAAGACATTAGTAATACATTTGACTCACCTTCCTTTTTCAGCCATTTCACAATGTTCCCTTCTTCCATTGTAGGAGATAGTGATGGCATTAGTATCTTAATAGGATCACCTGAAATGGAAAAAAAGGAAAAATTAGCCACAAAAACACAATGTACCTCAGGAGGCAGCAATAAAAGTCAAAATAAATTACTACCAAATTCTCTCTGTATGACTGAGAATGAGAATATTCCAAAGTCTTAAAGACTCCCAACTAGTCATATTAAGTGTCCAGTAAATAGTATGAAAACATGAAATTCTCAAAGATTTTTTTTTTTAAATAAAAATCTTTTTTGGAATACTTTCAACTCCTTTTTCATAGTTCTCCAGTACTCTAAATGTATTTTCAAGCCAGTTGCTTACAAGATTAAAGGAAAAAAGGGGGTGATTTATGTTTCACCACCTTCCTCTTCCCCCTTTTATTGCTGTAAAAAAATATTTACAGGTAAAATGATCAAGGGGAGGGGACAACAAAACCAGAGCCCAATGGGTGTGAAGCAGCAATGGAGGTGTGTCTGCTTTGCACACACAAACTCCTCAACAAAAAGCCCATGGTCGAAATATGGGGTATGGGGTTGCATTGGGAAGCCCAACTATAGATGGCCTTTTTCATTTTTTACATGGCTTGATGAAGAAAACAAATAAAAACATTTACCTAAAAACGTATAACCAGCCTAAGCCTCAGCATTTAATTTTCTGAAGCTCATAGTAATAAACAGTGCTTTAAAAAAAGGCAAACAAAAACAACTACTTTCTAACAGCGTGATGATAAATGGCCAACCTCGTCTTGAAAAGTATAGCTTAAAAAAAAAAATCCCAACATGTTGCTTCTATTAAAATGTTGTAACCCTGGCATTATGAGGCAGAGTAACTCATAATCACATATGAATTAAACTGATATATCAAACAGAGTTCCACTTCAATGAAGCAAAATAAATGGACTTCACTGATTCTACATCCAGATTTGCATTTATGACAAACCCGAAGTCAATTCTCGGAAAACAAAGTCTCTCTTCGATATTTTTTATACCTTAGTTTTAGCTGCTACAATATAATTCTTATTTATTTTATGATTCTATCTCCTATTATAATCTCTCACCTAAGAGACCTTCATGTTTCCATTATTCCTGACACTAAGGACTATACTGAGAAACTTTTACATTTATTATTATTTTCTAAATTACCACATCAAAAACCTCAAGAATTTTCATATTGTAAAAATAAAAAAGAACATAATCATTCCTCATACAGTCAGCCTTCATGGATGAACTGAAATTGCTCCTCTGAATAATGATCATAAAATATAAAAACTCTGTAATAGATCACTATCCTTACTCTGAAATGAGGGCAACAAAAAACAAAGGCATTCTGGATATCTCCATTATTTGGTACTATCTCTTGATTGATTATACTGGCTTATCATGAAAGAGTAAAATAGGTAATATATTTTCTGATTAATCTAACCAATCTATCCTCAAACACTCATGCTAGAAAATCACTTTAAAACATATGCATTAATTTATTAATAACAGTACATATTTCATTCTCGTATATTCTCTTTTGATTGGCACATCATATACATCTTTTCCAAATGTATTTTTCCAGTGGGAAAGTAATTATACAATCATAATATCAGCTTTGAGTGACAGGCTGCACATAAGTCATTAGTATCTGTCCTTTAGGAGGCTGTCAACCCTATGAAGATAGTGTGGGACTTTCTAGACTCCTTGGAATTTTAACCCTATACCTAATATTATTTCATTTCACTAGAAATTAAATATAGCCTCCTACTTCATTCCATTTAGCAGTTCATTCTACCTTTCTCCTGTCAAAAGGAGAAAGGTTTGGTATGTGCACCAATTATATTTCCTACTAATACCAACTGGGCACAACTATGGCAAAAATAAGGGAGATGTGGTATCCCCCATTGGTCATGGTCATACAAATATTATTTCAATTAGTCCTCAAAAAATGACCCAAAATTTAGTTAGAATTTAATCCTGTAAGGAGCTATGGTAGTGCAATGGTTAAGCACTGGGTTGCTAACTGACAGGTCCATGGTTAGAATCCACCAGCAGGTCCATGGAAGAAAAGATATGGCAATCTGTTCTCGTTCAGATTACAGCCTAGAAAACCCCATGAGGCAGTTCTGCTCTGTCCTATAGAGTTGCTATAGGGTCACTACGAGTCAGAATCAACTTGATGGCATACAATAGTCATTTTAAGTGTTCTGTTTCTTTTTATACAGCTAACAAGTTATAGCTAACTGCTGTGAAGTTTGCCATTCTACAGTAGTTTAAAACACATCTAAAAATTTTTAAGAAGGCTAAGATGCATATTTCAGGTATAATGTATTTAAATGTACCGATTTTAAAAGTATAGTCTTACAAGTCATTCCACAACTACTTGTCATCGAGTCGATTCCGATTCATGGCAACCCCACACATACATCGCCACAAGTCACTAGAGCTGTGTTAACCTTTTCATCTCTCAATAGAATAACATAATAAATTAAAATTGTTTGCTTAAGGATATTGATG
This sequence comes from Trichechus manatus latirostris, assembly GCF_000243295.1. Classification (NCBI taxonomy): domain Eukaryota; kingdom Metazoa; phylum Chordata; class Mammalia; order Sirenia; family Trichechidae; genus Trichechus; species Trichechus manatus. The sequence continues at coordinate 26,320,123 of NW_004443942.1, read as the reverse complement.
TTTTACCTGCCATATCGGGCATACCAGCAATACATCGATCACTAAATTTTACAGCAGCTTCTCTAAGCAATTCCTACGTTTCCAAATTTTCTCTTCCAATTTTTCTACAGCATAATTCTGTCTTCAACTTCAAATATGATACACTAATCTAATTTCTTGTTTCCTGAAGTATTTCTTTTATCTTATTAGGAACAAAACACTGCTACTTCAACAAAATCAATTATGTCAAAGCTTTAAATTGATGATCTATATATGAATTCTGAAAGGTCTCTGGGTTACAAAAAAATTAATACAAGCAAACTCTTAAAATACAAATGCAGAACAAATTACTTCGTGGTTAATACAAAGTAGATCTAAGTTCCATTACTCTAGCTAAAGTAATAAAGGCATTTCAGCAGTTTACATATGGTACAGTTTGAGCTTCATGCTCTAGTCCATTTGTATAACCATAATCCAAGCACACAAAAATCATGAAATGAGGACAGACCAAATGAAGAAGTAAACTAGCCAGCATTTTTTTTAGTGAGGCTCCATCCCTAACATTAATTTAGTTCTCTAACAGGGAGAGATGCAGCTCATTTAATCACATATCTCTCCAATGCAAGAACTCATTAAACAAAACTGAACCTTTAAAACTGCTGCTGAAATAAAACAATTCTGCCACCTGTAGGCTGGATGAAATAAAGCTGAATGGAGCACAGGTAATTTAAAAATCAGCACCACGACACAGAACAATAACACTGCAGCTTTGCATAAAGGCAGCTAAAGCAAACTTCGGGGGCGGGGAGGAGCACATACTGGAAAAATAAGTGCTTCTCATATAAGTTCAAATAGTTATTGTAGTGTGGTACTGGTATAAGAATGCACTTGAAAAGGTCAATAGAATACAACAGAAAAAAACAATATGCATAACAGTTTATGTGAAATTAGCATCTATAGTTCTTGGCACAGTAACAAGCTCATAAAAGATGACCCACAAACAGTACGTAGAACATGTTTCAATTTCTCCCTGTCTCCCTCACACACACGTGAAGATATACTCCAAAATGACAACAGTAGTTCTCTCCAGTTGGTGTTATAAGTGCTTTTATTTTTTTTACCTATATTTTAATAATTTTCCACAATAAATTTATCTAACTTCACTCTGAAAATCAATCCAATCCAATCCAATTCAAATCTATTCAATTCTGTTCCTAACTGCACCTGCAGCAGTTCTTCCTTTGACCCTAATACTACCCAGAGCTAGGTCAGACCTCATAAGTTAAAGAACCCAGTCCTCCAGACTGCCAAGTCTGCCCAAGACTTCAGACACCAGCTTAAAGCTTGGGGGTCCTTACAACACCCTCACTTCTCACCTGCGGGCTACAAATTCAGGGTTTTTCTACTATCCCTCAGGATGCCAGCCATAAGCTCAGGGATCCCCAGGCCTCACTTACTTCTGACCTACTGGCTCACTACTCCCCTTTGGTTTGATAACTTGCTAGAATGACTCACAAAATTCAGGAAAGCCCTATAGTGACAATTACCATTTCATTATAGCAAAAAGGATACAAATGAAAAGACCCATAGGGTGAGGTCTGGGAGGGTTCCCAACATGAAGCTTCCACGTTCCAAAGGACGTGCTACCCTTCCAAGCACCGATGTCTTTCACCAACCAGGAAGCTCTTGGAGCTTTCATGTCCAGAGTCTTTATTAGGGCCTCATTTCATAGGCTTGACTGATTGAACTCAACCTCCAATTCTCCTCCCCTAAAGTTGGGCTGATATCACCAGGTGCTTCTTTCCAGCCTGTCCAGCCACTTTCCAAGAGTCACTTGACTAGGTGTGATCTACAGGGATTATAGTTAAAAGACACTTCAACCATTGGAGAAATTTCAAAGTTCTAGAGGTTATCTCTCAGGAACCAGGGACAAAGACCAAATTCTTTGGATACAGTTAACTGTAAACCCTACACACTCCCTTCCTAAACTTTACCATCCCCCTCACTCCCTCCCAGTTGCCAGCAAGCTGACACTGACTCATGGCGACACTAAGTAAAGAATGTTTTGTTTTTAACCTAAACATACATGAATAGGGAGAAAAAAAGAAAGGACAATGGCACACAATTTTGGAACTTGAAAAGTAAATGGTTAAGTACTAATTGACTAAAGAGACCCTAGAAAGCTAAATCCTAAGGCAGCATTGGGGAAAGCTGAGAATCACTTGATTCATACCACAGACTTCCCAAAAGGCCCAGGAACTGGCAGTACTGAGGGGGTGGAAGAGGGCTAAAATAAGGATTGGGAGAATGCTGTTTGAGATGCAGTTGGAGATCTCCTCCCTCACTCCAGTGCTGGATAAGACCCTGCTCTCACTCAACAGAAGACTGGAGATTGTTTTCTCTGAAGAAGATAAAACCTCCTTGGAATGGAGGTTTAACCTATACAACTGAAGATATATAGAAATTGCAAAAATAAGTTAACTGAGAGATTAATCAGATGTGAATGAAGTTACAGAAATTGTGCAGGATGAATTAGCAATAGGTACAAGGAAAATGAAATATAATTTTAGAAAGGCAAAAATTAACTTTAGGAAAAGCAAAAAGTAAGAAAGGTAACAATCCTAATATGTGACAATATATGGCAATCCTCAGCTGTGCATAATATTTGCTTAGGCAAAACAATGTAAACATTGAATACACTGAATACAGATTGGTTAAATCTGTATAGTTATTTAACCAAGAACTGCAAAATAGCTATATTGGGAGAACGGGGGAGAGAAAACACAGGATGGCATTGATCAGTAGTAGTCCACAGATAATGTGTAAGGTTGAGTATTTAAAAGATAACAGTAAATGCATAGTCTTTAGAAATACGAAGATGGGCAAATGCCAGAAGAAATAAGTAAAAAATTATTGTTGCTAAGGAAGAAGACAGAGGTAGTGGAGAGAGGTGGGGTACAGAACCACTGAATGTAATTCATGATAAGCCTTTAAGGACTATTTGACTCTGTAAACTATATACACTTATTACTGTATTAAAATAGGTATTTTATTATTTAATAAATGTTTTATTATTTTTTAAAAAGTCTTAATGAGAAGCAGCATCCCATAATGATTTAAAGAGTAGACACTGGAGTTCAAATACAGCTCTGACACTTATGGATACTCAACCATTCTGTGCCTCAGCTTCCTCTTTTGTAAAATGGTGAAAAAAATAGATATTTGTAAGGAGTAAACAAGACAGCACATGCAGTTCCTACAATGGGGCCTGGCAAAGAGTAAGCAGGTTTCAAAAATGTTAGCTATTTATTGCTCACAGGCCGTACAGTATATGGTTAAGAGGGTGGACTCTGGAAGCATCCAGTTGGCTAGATGTATCACAATATCCTACTTAACAATTCCTTCCTAGAAAAATGAGATGAATTCACAGCTTCTTTTCACCTTCCCAAACTAAACTTAAGATTTCCTTTTTACTTTCTCTTTTACCTAATCCAGCCTTGTTCTCACAGCTAAAGTGCACTAACTCATAAACTCTGTTTTAACCGTATTTCACATTTGGAAACCAAACTACTATTAATCATGGGCAAATGTTTTACCTTTGGTGCTGCCATACTATTCATCATCATTGCTAAAGGCCAAATTAGGCATTCAACAAATACCTACTGACCTCCGGTTATCCTAGTCCTAGACCTAGACTAGACCAAGGATCTTAATCTCAAAAGGATTAGAGTTTAGATGGGAAGTCAAGGTAAATACACTAATAGAAAGGAATAGGTAAAAGTGCCATGGGACCACCAAAGAACTAAAGAACTGAGTCATTCTAGCTGATCAAGAAAGGAAAAAAAATCTATGCTAGGCAAACAAAACCAGGAGAGGGGATGGGAGCAGAAGAATTCTAGGTGATGGGAACATCCTATGCAAAAATACAGCAGTGGGAATTATAGGTTAGTTTGGCTGAAGAGACAAAGTCCCTGGGTGGCGCGAGTGGTTTGTGCTCAACTTCTAACCTAAAGGTTGGTAGTTTGAACCCGAGTGGTACTGTGGAAGAAAGGTGGAAGAAAGGCCTGGCAATCTGAGTCCATAAGGATCACAGCCAAGAAAACCCTACTCTGTAAAAAATGCAGTTGCCATGAGTCAGAATCTACTCAACAGCAATGGGTTTGGTTTTTGGTTTGGACAAAGAGAAGAATATAATGAAAAGCGCCATGTAAGCTAAAAAAAAAGTACATTGGCATGACATTATAGTACACTTTAATACTCAGTTAATGGGTTTGGTGTTATTTAAGTAGCAACGTGTGAAAATGGTGTGGCATCAGAGCTCATCTAACTTCATAATCGGGGAAGAGAATCATCGTCATCAACCCAAAGTGATTCCCATGAGCTGGAGGTCAGACATACCTCCACTCTCCAACCTTCATACCAGCCATCCCTCCCACAGCACTCTCTACTTCTCTGCTGGGTTTGAAAACTTGTTGCAATGGCCACACAGAACTCAAAAACCATACTCACAAATACGAGGTTTATTATAGAAGTAACAGGTTACAATTCAAAATACAGTACTTCGATCAGGACAGCTTCTTGGCTGTGCCTGCAGGCAGGCCACTCTCTCTCAGCCCTCTGAGGACAGGCTCCTCTCAGCTCTGGCCTCTGCCCTTCTCGGGCAAATGTTACAGTTCTTTAGCCCCGCCGACAAGTGACCAGATGTCCCACCCCATCAGGAAGCCTCCTGCCAGAAGGCACTCAGCTCTCTCACTCCATGGGCTAAGAAGCCCACTGCACCGTCTCGCACCTGTCTCCAGGTTCTGCCGCTGCCATTTGTTTGCTGCTGGATTCTGCTGTGTTTGTTGCCGCTTCTTGCCATCTTGCGCTGTCTCTGGTGTTACAGCCCTCTCTGTCTTCTTGGTCTAGGAGGTTTCTCAGCAAAGGGACCCTTGGTCCAAAGGATGTGCTCCATTCCTCCTCTTCTTCATGCTAGTGAGGTCCCCCTCCACCTTTAGGATTGGCTTCATTTAAGCCTAGTGGGATGGCAAAACTGACCAATCTCCTACAAGGGTTCCACGCACCTTATTTGCATTAGTAAAACTGTCCAATTCCCTTGATGGGCCACCAGAACCTTATTTGCATAGTCCCACCCAATCATTTTGTGAGAGTCACAAGGCCAGGCTAGAAGGGCCATATCAGAGCAATTCACTATACCGCACAATGGAAAGGCAGGATGTGATGCAATGGTTAAGCACTCAGCTGCTAACCAAAAGGTTCAGTGGTTCAAACTCATCAGCCATTCCATGGGAGAAAGATGTGGCAATCTGCTTCCGTAAAGATTTACAGCCCTGGAAAGCCTATGGGGCAGTTCTACTCTGTCCTATAGGGTTGCCGTAAGTCGGAATCAACTTGACAGCAGTAAGTTTGGATTGGTTTTGGTAAGAGAAATAACCACAATAAAAATTGAACTTGTTAACAGTTCCACATATATGGCTAACATTCACAAGGCTGTAATTTACAAAAAAAGAGTCACATATCCTTTGAAGTGGTCACAACTATAAACCTGTGGAAAAGCTAAAATAATGAGCCTTGAGATCCTAAGTACGAAGTGAAGATATCCATGAATGTGTTACCAATTCTCCTCTACTCACTTAGACCATTTGATCTGAAAGACTGAAGGGCACCTAGAGACCAGATCCTTCTAAAAGTCTAGATCTTCTAAAAGTCCAAACTTCATCTCATCAGTGATGTAGAGAGATGGAAGCCTGGAAGTGGCATCATTTGCAGTTCTGAAAGATCACTTCAGGGCACAGGACAGAATGGAACGGAGGAGGAGAAAGACTGATGACAGAAGACCGATTTGTTCACTTGTTCAAAAAATATTTATTCGGCACCTACTGGGTGCTAGTTAGGCATTCTTCTAGAAGTCGGAGATATCAAAGTGAATAAAAACAAAAATCCCTACTTTCATGGAGCTTACATTCTAAAGAAAATTAGAACAAGTCCAGGAGAGCCAAAGTACAACCTTCAGTATATGCCACCTGAATTTAGAGACCATCTGTGGTGTGACTACTTTTACGTGTGGCCTCTCTAGCCGTGGTCTTGTAACTCCTACTCGGTGATTGGGCGGGACTGTGTAATACAGTAATTGTGGCCCACCAAGGGTACTAGTCAGTTTTGCCTTAAGAGAGCCAATTCCAGAGCAGAAGGAAGAGCCTACCACCACCAAGGAAGGAGAGACCAGCAGCAGAGACCTGGCAGCAGGAGACGGCGTGGTGGGCTTCCAGGAGAGAGAAAGCTGAGTGCCTTTGGGCAGAGACTGAGGGCCAGGGAAAGGCATGCCTACAAGAATGGCTGGGAAGAGGCTATCTCGATGGAAGAGCTGTATCCTGAGTGTTCCTGAGCCTGAATTGTAACTGTTGCTTCCCTAGTAAACCTCATAATTGTGAGTATGGTCTATGAGTTCTGTGTGGCCATTGCAATCAATTACTGAACTCAGCAGAGAAGTAGGCGAGTGCTGTGGGAGGGATGGTTTGCATCAGAATTGGTAAATATAGCAGAGAGAGGAGGTGTGTCTGACCTCCACCTCATAGGAATCAGCCTTGTGCTGCTGATCTTGCTTCTCCTTCCCCCTTGTGAAGTTAAAGGAGATTGGATACCACCCCATGCTGTTTTTACACCATCTCAAGAATAGATGTGACACACTGAACACTAATGACTGAAGACCACAGGAGTTGTGGAACAACATGAAGGACATCATACATGAAGAAAATAAGGGTCATTAAAAAGACAGGAAAGAAAGAAAGGACCAAAATGGATGTTAGAAAAGACTCTGAAAGTTGCTCTTGAACGTCAAGTAGCTAAAGTGAACAGAATAAACAATGAAATAAAAGAGCTGAACAGAAGATTTCAAAGAATGGCTCAAGAAAGCAAAGTAAAGTATGATAATGACATGTTCAAAGACCCGGAGTTAGAAAACCAAAAGTGAAGAACATGGTCGGCATTTCTCAAGCTGAAAGAACTGAAGAAAAAATTCAAACCTCGAGTTGCAACAGTGAAGGATTCTATGGGCAAAACACTGAAGGACACAGGAAGTATCAAAAGAGAATGGAAGGAACACATAGTTGCTGTACCAAAAAGAATCGGTTGACGTTCAATCATTCCAGGAGGTAGCATACGATCAAGAACCGATGGTAATGAAGGAAGAAGCCCGAGCTGCACTGAAGACATTGGTGAAAAACAAGGCTCCAGAAATTGATGGAATACCGATTGAGATGTTTCAACAAACAGATGCAACACTGCAAGTACTCACTCGTCTATGCCAAGAAATTTGGAAAAGAGCTACCTGGCCAACCGACTAGAAGAGATCCATACTTATGCCTATTCCAAAGAAAGGTGATCCAACCGAAAGTGGAAATTATCGAACAATATCATTAATATCACGTGCAAGTAAGATTTTGCTGAAAATCATTCAAAAGTGGTTGCAGCAGTACATCAACAGGGAACTGCCAGAAATTCAAGCTGGATTCAGAAGAGGATGTGGAACGAGGGATATCACTGCTGATGTCAGGTGTATCCTGGCTGAAAACAGAGAATAATAGAAAGATGTTTATCTGTGTTTTAGTGACTATGCAAAGGCATTCGACTGTATAGACGACTTGACGCACTTACTGACGAAGATCAAAGACCACAGCCTTCAGTATGGATTACACCTCAACATAAAGAACTCACGACTGGACCAATAACCAACACCATGATAAATGGAAAAAAGACTGAAGTGGTCAAGGATTTCATTTTACTGAACCAACAGTCAAGAAATCAAAAGACGCATTGCACTGGGCAAATCTGCTGCAGAAGATGTCTTTAAAGTGTTAAAAAGCAAAGACGTCACCTTGAATACTAAGGTGTGCCTGACCCAAGCCATGGTGTTTTCAATTGTCTCATATGCAAGTAAAAGCTGGGCAATGAATAAGGAAGACCAAACAAGTATTAACGTCTTTGAATTACGGTGTTGGTAAAGAATACTGAATATACTGTAGACTACCAAAAGAACGAACAAATCTGCCTCGGAAGAAGTACAACCAGAATGCTCTTTAGAAGCAAGAATGGCAAGACTCTGTCTCACATACTTTGGACATGTTATCAGGAGGGATCAGTCCCAGAAGGACATCATGCTTAGTAAAAAGTAGAGGGTCAGTGAAAAAGAGGAAGACCCTCAATGAGATGCATTGGCACAGTGGTGCAACAATGGGCTCAAGCATAACAATGATCATGATGATGGCGCAGGACTGGGTAGTGATTTGTTCTGTTGTACATAGGGTCATTCTATTGTACACAGGGTCGCTATGAGTCAGAACTAGAGGGCAGCTAACAACAACATTCTAAAGGGGGAAGGCAGACACACAAAATGAACAAATAAATAATATATGCCTGGTGATGATATGAACTAAGAGAAAAAAGGTAAGGGGAGAAAACAACAGGGTGGGGAGGTATTTTATTGCTTAGGGAAGATCTACTTTGATAAGATGAGCAGAATTAAATGGAGGAAGGAAGTCACACAAATATCCAATGGAAGAGCTTTCTAAACAGAGGAAACAGCAAGCATGAAGAATGAACAGAGTACGTTTGGTATGCTGAAAATGGAGCAAGGGAACCACTGTGCTGGAGTGGAGTGAGTGAGTGAGGAAGAGACTGATAAGAGTGGAGGACAGAGAAGTGGAGGGCATTTATATCATACTGGCTTTGTAAGACATAATAAGGAATTCAGATTCGATTGTGAGTTCGATGGGAAGTTCTTGGAGGGTTTTCAGCAGAGTAGTGACATGACTTGAATTACAACTTAAAGGGAACACTCTGAAAGCTCTGTGGAGAACAGTTTGTATAATCTGCTGGGAGGATCCTGGAATAATCTAGATGAGAGATGATGGTGGCGTGGACCAGTCTGGTTCACAGTGATAGAGGTGGTTAAGAAGTGGTCAGATTATATTTATTAAAAGGCAGAGCCAACAGGAATTTGTGATAGAATAGATGTGGAATCAGACTTACTGGTCTAACAGAGACTGGAAAAACCCCAAGAGTATGGCCCCCAGACACCTTTTAAGTCAGTACTGAAGTCACTCCTGAGGTTCACCTTTCAGCCAAAGATTAGACAGGCCCATAAAACCAGACTAAATGGGCACACCAGCTCAGAAGCAGGGACGAGAAGGTAGGAGGGGACAAGAACGCTGGTAATGGGGAACTGAAGGTCAAGAAGGGGAGAGTGTTGACATGTTGTGGGGGTGGCACCAATGTCACATAACAGTACGTCTATTAATTATTTAATGAGAAACTAATTTACTCTGCAAACCCTCATCTAAAATACAATAAAAAAAATAGATATGGAATATGAAAGTGAATAGTTTGAGACCAAATGGTCAATAGTTACCCTAAAGCAAAGATGAGAAGGTAATGGGGGCAAGGCAGGGAAACTAGATTAATGGAAACGGAACAACCAGAACAGAAATGAGAATGTTGACACTTGTAAAAAATACAACCAATGTCACTGAACAATGTGTATAGAAATTGTTAAAAGGGAACCTAATTTGCTGTGTACACTTTCACCAAAAAAAAAAAAAAGTGAATAGTAAAGGATGACTCTAGTTAGGAGTAGAAAAAAGGAACTAAAACAAAATTAGATGTCACAGCTTCAAAAAGAAAATTTTTTCTTCCTATAAAAAGTGCTCAAAGAGCCTTATAAGCTATATAGACTGGATTGCTATTTAGCTATTCAAATGTAAGACAGGAAAACTCCATTAAAAATCAGGTCAGTTAAAAAGACCCTGTCCTTACTCTTGCAAAAGGTACTGGCCTAGGGATAGGATGCAGAAAAACTACACTTGATTCTTCCAAGAAATTATACTTGATCCCTCCCCATCCCTTAGTATGAGAACTACCACATATATATACACAATACAGTGCTTAATATTTTAAATGTTAAAGCTGAGGAATAAACAAAGTACAATGATTGATGAGTAAGAGTAAGGTGGGTGTGGAGGGTATCTTCCTTTTGCCCTTCCAGATCTACTCTTCAAACCTCCCCCACACTACTATATGGGCTACACCAACAGGCTCCCTTCTGCTTTGCCTTCCAGTTGAGTTCAACCAACGGGCAGCACAGGCAGGAGACAGATGGGAAAGAGGAGACTGGAGTCAGGGTATATATTTCCACAGCTCCATTCCCTGAGTCACGAGGGGTGGCTGTATTCTTTAACTGAAGGGCAGAGTCCTGTCAGAGCTCCTCCCACAGTCTCTCCTTGCAGTTCCAGTAACTGCTCGCTCCCCTTCGGGCCTAGGGTTGGTGACAGCACCTTGCTCTAACTAGCTCCTTGGTGCAGCACAATCCCTAGTGGTTTCTTTACACTCAGAACTGACTTACAAAAAGGTCACTTTAGTAAACTCTCCTCAAATTACCCAGTTTGAGGGTGCTGTTTGTTTCCTGCCAGGACCCTCTCAAATTCATGGAAAGACTAGGGCAGGTGGCATCTAAGGAATGAGAAAGACTTCAAACCAAAAAGAAGGTCATTTCATTGGAAGGAACAGCATAAGCAAGAGAGAAAGAAAGTACAGATGTTTAGGGAAAGGTCTGATGAGCCTAAATGCACAACTAAATTTAACCTAACCCAGATCTCAATCAAGATTTCCTTCTGACTTACTATGTTGCTGTCACTTATCTAAATGCATCCACTAGTCATTTACCAGTTACAGCTGAGAGGACCTGACCATGTGTGTCAGAGAAGAATAATGCTCCATAGGGTTTTCAACTGCTGATTTTGGGGAAGTAGCTCCCCAGGCCTTTCTTCCAAGGTGCCTCTGGGTAGATTTGAATCTCCAGCCTTTCAGTTACCAGCCCAGTGCTTAGCCGTTTGCATCACCCAGGGACTCCTTACTTACAGTTGGAATTCCTATATTAAAAACATCTTTCTTGTTCTCAGATATGTTAAATATCCTTGCAGGTATCACAACTTTTTGCTGTAGAAAAAGAAAAAAAACGTTTACAGAAATAGTCTGAAGACTAGGGAGTATTTCCAGATAAGTTCAAAGGGGTCTTTGAGGCCCCAGGAATCATATACAAAAGTTTGCATATATGCATTTTTCTGAAGTGGTAAAGCTTTTATCAGTTTTAAATAGATTTGTGCCCCTCTAAAAACCAGTGCTAGTAGATTACCAAGCAAGCACTCCTGAACTATAAACTTATCAACCATAAATTCTTCCTAGCAGTGCGGTGGTGAAATGGTTAAGCGCTCGGCTGCTAACCGAAAGGCTCGCAGTTTGAACTCACACAGCGGCTTCACAGGAGAAAGACACAGCGATCTGCTTCCATAAAGATTACAGCCAAGAAAATCCTATGGGGCAGTTCCACTCTGTCACACGTGGTCACTATGAGTCAGAATGGAATTGAGGTACCCAACGTTTCATTTAATACAAAAAAAGTCCATGATTTACCCAGCTGCAGAAAATCATCAATTTAATCACTGTTGTCTGAAATTTAATTTGCTCTTACAACAAAATGTATAATCTCCTATTATATGTGTTTGTTTATTCTTTTGCTAGACTGTAAGTGGTGTGAGTTTTTTTACCCTTGTCCACGACTGCAAAATGAACTGGGATTCATACAGAATTTCAATTTTACAGTTTAATACTGTCATGGATCGAATTGTGTCCCCCAAAAAATGTGGGTAGCAGCTTGGCTGGGTCATGATTCCCAGTATTGTATGACTGTGTTATCTGATGTGATTTCCTTGTGTGTTCTAAACTCTACCACTATGATGAGATTATATGTGATCTCCTCATGTGTTATAAATTCTATCACTGTGATGAGGTTACACTGATGAGGTTGACAAGATTAGTGTCTTAATGCAATCTCGTTTGAGATATAAAAGAGAGAAGCGAGCAGAGACACATGGGAACCTCACACCACCAAGAAAGCAGTGCTGGGAGCAGAGCGCATCCTTTGGACCTGAGGTTCCTGTGCTGAGATGCTCTCAGACCAAGGAAAGACTGAGGCATCACAAGGACCTTTCTCCAGAGCCAACAGAGAGAGAGAGCCTTTTCCTGGAGCTGATGCCCTGAATTTGGACTTGTAGCCTACTGGACTGTAAAGACAATAAATTTCTCCCTGTTAAAACCATCCACTTGTGGTATTTCTGTTGGAGCAGCACTAGATGACTGAGACAAATACTAAGAAGGCCAGTATTACAAACTGATACCTCTTCTGAAATTTTTGGTTTATTTCACTCAGAGGAAAAATATTCTACAGCCCCAGACTACCTAACAATTCCAGACAGCCTCCTTACAAATGTGCCATTGGATACCAAATGAAAGTGTATGATAGAGTCAACAGATTCCATAAACAAAATGGGGTGTGTAGTGATATATTGTTATACTTGGTAGGCACTACTACATAGGGTCCCTTCGTGGTGCAAAAGGTTAACCAACTCGGCTGCTAACCAAAAGGCTGGAGGTTGGAGTCCACACAGAGGCACCTTGGAAAAAAGGCCTGGTGATCTACTTCTGAAAGATCAGCCATTGAAAATCCTATGGAACACAGTTCTACTCTGACACACATGGGGTAGCTATGAGCTGGAACTGACTCCAGGGCAACTGGTTTAGGCAGTTAATTTACTATGGCTAATTTACAATTTAAATATTACTAAAATTTGTTTAAAAATATACCTTCAGTTCATTAACATTATAGTGGAGACCTACTTAATTTCCCTGAGCCTTAGTATTTTTATCCAACAAAAATGCAAATAAAGCTAACTCTACTAGGCTGTTTGAGAAGTGGATAAGGAGTTCTAGGAGGTGGTAAGCACATTATGTATGTCATAGCTCATAAAAATGCTGCCAACACCTTTCAAGGAAGCCAAAACTCCAAGTGTACTTCCAATTAACAGATTTTTAAATCCTTGAAAGATATGTGAAAAAGGAAATAGTTCAATAAATGTACTTAATTCATATAGCCTACAGATTACCAAATAGTTACTTAGTTTTATGAAACTACGATTTCTACCGAGGTCAAAGAAAAACTGGTTTATATATAAGGGAAGACACTGTAAACTCATGCTTTGTAAAACAAACAGTTTAAGGATTGCCACATGTATTCAGCAGGGCAAAACAAAAATTTGTAGGTCAAAGTCATAAGGAGATAAACTTTGGCTCAGTATAGGAAAAATTCCAAAGTTTACAAATAATTTACGGCTATCCAATAACACAGTGGGCTTCTGTAGTAGGCAGAATAATGGACCCCCCCGCCCCCCACCGCCCACAAAATGTCCATGTCCTAACCTCAGAACCTGTGAATATGTTATGTTAAAAGGTAAGAGGTAAGAGGAGGATGAAGGTTGAAGATGGAATTTAGGTTGTTAACTGATTTCGAGGTGGGGAGACTATCCTGCATTATCCAGGTGGTCCCAAAGCAATCACAAGGGTCCTTATAATTAAGAGGGAAGCAGGAGGGAGTGTCAAGACTGATGTAACACTGAACGACCATTGCTGGCTTTGAAGACGGAAGGAAGCCATGAGCCAAAGAATCCAGGCCACCTCTGGAAGCTGGAAAAGGCAAGGAAACGGATTCTTGGCTAGAGCCTCCAGAGGAACACAGCCCTGTCAACACCTTGATTTTAGCCCATGAGACCCGTTTTGGACTTCTGACCTCCACAACCGTAAGATAATAAATTTGTGATGTTTTAAGCCACTAAGTTTGTGGTAATTTGTTGCAGCAGTAGTAGGAAACCAACATAGCTTTCTTGGGCAGCAACAGGAAACCAACACAGCTTCCTTGGGATGTAATCCCGTGTCCTTACAAAAGATGTTCAAGCAGTTAGACAAGCTGTTTGTGCTGTGTGTGTGTGGTAGGAGGAAGGGGTTAGAAGGCTATGATGCATCAAATAAGGATTGCCTAAGTGAGTTTCTAAAAGCAGGAATCCCTAAACTGGGTCTAAGGAAAACCCCTGAAATTGTATGCATATATTCGTACGTCCCTTTCTCTGTAGAAAGGCTCTAGAGCATTCAAAGATTTTCAAAAGGACCTGTTTCATAAATAAAGAAAACTCTTCCTAGATTATTTCCAACACTGAGCTTTTAATATTCTATGATTTTCTCAGGTAGTATGTCTTAAAGTGTAGTCCATATCAAAACTCAACTAAGGGTGTTTTTAAAACGCAGGTTCCTGGGCTACATCCCCGACAGAATCTTGGGGAGCTATAGAATAATTCAATTTTTAACAAACTTGGGGAAGGGGTAAAAGGGATTCCACTGCTCCAAGGAATATTTTATGAAACATTATGCTGAAGAAACTGAAATAGTTTCCATCATCTAATATTTGGAAACATCACTTATTTTTTATGAGCCTCAGGTAACTCAGAATATGTAGATGATGCCTACTGTGCCTAATTTTTAAAACAAAAACTCTTTCTGTGGAGTGCCAGGAATGATGATTGGCAAGTAACAAGTAGGTCAATCAAAAAAAAACAATCAAAAAAACATTAATCCTATTTCCTTCTGTCCCATGAAAGGAAAAATATTACTTTGCATGCCAATTTCCTTTTGTCAACATCATCACTAAATCACAGTGTTCTACCATAAATTTCTTGATGTGATTCTCTTCCTAACAATGGGAGTGTAACTCAGACCTCTCTCTGTGATGCCGTAGCCATTTACAAACTAAGCCCGTTACGAGTCATCCGTGGGGCAACTCGACTGGCCTCTAAGGGAAAAATCTCCCAATAGAAATGGGCCTAGAGAATGAATAAGAACGACTAACAGTGGCTTTTGGCTCTCAACAACCTGGGTAAGCCTCCCCCAGTACGAGGTGCTTGACAACCCTAAACGAAGGTGAGGCGTGACTAGTTGCGGACCTCAGAAAAGGGCGTTTAGGCCCTCTCTCCGCTGCCTCCCAAATAACCCAAATTTCAAAGCAAGGTCACAGAGAAGTGATACAAATGAGGGACCAGGAACGGAGTCAAGTTCTCCCAACTCCCAGGAAAATCTTTTGCAGCATGCACCAGGCCAAGCCCGAAGAACCCTCCCTGATGAAGAACCAAAAGAACAGGGAGCCTCGGGCACCTCCACACCCAGACGCACGCCCTGAGTTAGCCCTACTCCAGCCCACTGCTCAGCTGCAGAGGCTCTGAGCGAGCCCCAGCCACTCACCGTGCATCCACTGCGTGCTGTGAAACCATCTCCAATTAGCTACGCGGCAGCCAGAGCACCCGGCAGCCCCCTTAACCAGCCCGGGGCTTCGGCGGCCGCGGAAACCCAGGAGACAGCGTAACAGACGGGGATCACAGCCTAGCCTCCAGGAGGCCGCCATTTTCCCGGCCTTCTCACAGGCTGCCCGCTGCACAGCCTGATCGCCCAAGTCCTCAAGGCCCTCCCAGGCCCCGCCTCCAACCTGGTTGACCCCACCCCTCACTGCCAGCCGTGCCTTTGGGTCTCAGAATTAAGAAGCCCTCCTAGCCCCGCCTCCAAACCCGTTGGCCCCGCCCCCTGGCCCGCCAGCCGCGCCGCCGGAACTCCCAGTCGGTGAGGGCCCCTCAGACTCCGCCTCTCGCCCTGTCCACCCCGCCTCCAGGCTGTCCTCAGCGCCGCCTGATTGTATCTGTGGGCTCGCTGTGCGAACGCAGGTGGAGCTCCCGGAGCAATCCCTTACGAAGATCCGAGGCGGCGGGACCCTCTTGTCCAAACTATGTCTGGCTGTCATGGTCCGGAAGGTGACTGTTGCTCGCAGCGATGCCTCGCTCAGGTAGGGGCGATGCCGCAGGTGTCCTTTATTCCGATGAGGCAAGGCGCTGATGGGGCGCTGCGGCGGGAGCTTGGTTGTGGGTCTCTCAGGGTCGCCAGCCAGGCGTGGAGCCCTGGGGCGTGGCTTCGGGCCTTGTACCCTTGCACCCCGCTGCCTCCACTCGCGGAGTTGAGGCCACTGCCCGCGACAGTCGCCGCTACCCCGGCTCTGCCTGGCGGGAGCTGTTCCGCAACATGAAAGAGGAAAAATAACTGAATGAGCAGTGCATTTGGGCGTCTTAAGTATATGTTTTAAAACCACATTTTAGGAAGGCAGGACAAGGAAGGAGAAGTCCTGGAGTGGAACTGAAGCTAACACTTTGAACTCCTCGAACTTATCATTTTCTGCCGTCTGGAGACTATCTCGACGTTTGGCACACAGCAAGCACTCAGGAAACGTTTGTCGAACCGAAGCTATGCCTCAGTAGCTTGCACTTTTCCTTTGAGCAGTTGCTGCTTGCCTACCTCAGTTTAGATTGATTATGGGATGATCATGAAAACGATTCTTCCTTAAGCTGAAGTCAAAGGAACATCTATTCAGACTGCATATATTTTTTATTCACTCATAGATGCCGGTGATCATGATGAGGATGATGCAAACTGGGCATCGTTTCCTTCTGTTGTACATGGCGACCTTATATACAACAGAAGGAGACGACGCCTAGTCCTGTATCATCATGATCACTGGCATGTTCAAGTGCATAGCTGCAGCAGTCGTGCCAGTCCATCTCACACAGGGATCGGTGGCCCTCTACTTCACCAAACATGTTGTCCTCTAGCGATTTTTCCCTTCTAGTGATGAGTTCAAAGCAAGGGAGCTGGACAATGTTCTGTTGTGATCCATAGGTTTTCATTGGCTAGTTTTTGGAAGTAGATTGCCAGACCTTTCTTCTTAAGTCTTAGTCTGGAATCTCCACTGAAACTTGTCCACCGTGGATGAACCTACTGGTATTTGAAATACTGGTGGCATAGCTTCCAGCGTCACAGCAACACGCAAGTCACCACAGTATGTCAAACTGACAGATGAGTGGTGGCATTCACTCATACATGGCAACAGTTTTATAGAACACCTACATTCCCAGGCATTAGAGATACAATGGTAATTAAGACAAATGACCTAGAGTCTAGAGGAGAACTAGACAAGTAAACGATTTTAACACAATATGATAAGCCCTGTTTAAGAGGCAGGGAAATTCCCCTACCTGGAATTAGCTCCCATTATACTTAGGGCTGGAAGCCCCAATTAAAAAATAATAACATCCAGGAGGTTTTATTGCTAAACACTTATCAACTATTATCCTGTTTGACTAAGTGACTCTCCAGATTAGCAAAGAGGACCTTGAAGATAGAATTCTGGACAGGCAATATTTGGATGGATGGGGGAAAGGTCTTGGATGCAGGACAGATAACTCAAGATGGTTCCTAGGCCAAGTGTGCGTAGAGATCGAGGAGAGTGATGGCAACCTATTGGTAGGATCATCGCTAAGCTGTATTAATGCTGCCAATAAATAAATCTTGGTGCAGTGTCATCTAAATGAGCAATAAAGAAAGCTTTAATCAAGGGACCTAAGAATAAACTAGAATTCTCAAACTAGTTGTCTGCTTATCAAACATGGCCCACAGACAATTCAGTCAACTGGCATGTTTTGTTTGCTCCACTGAATGTTCACAAAAAATTTGAGCCAACATTTCAAAATCCGGAAGATTTCTGGCTTCTCTTAAAAATTGAGAACGTCTGGTGGCACTGGGCCCTTATTCCTACAGGACATGTGTTGGACAGGTTGCCAACAGCTCCCACTACTCACACTAGATTTGCGTATAGACTTAAATAGGCTAGCTCCGTAGACATTTGTGTTGCCTTGTTAAACAGACAAAAACAGCAGTAGGAAAAGTGTTAAGAAGTCATAAAATTTCAGTGTCGTTTTAGGGGGTTTGTGGACAATCAAAAGAGAGAGTCTCTTCAGCCTTAAAGAAAGGTAGAATTCAGTTATAAGTGATTAATGAAGCAAATATTTAATGAGTGCCTACTACGTGTCAGTCATTGTGGATTTAACAGAGTGCGAGCTAGATCTAATTCCTTCCCCCATAGAGTATGCTGTGTAGGGGGAGATAAAGTAAGTAAAGAGGCAACGACAGTATGACATTGTACTATGGTGGGGATGTTCAGAGTACCGTAGGAGCACAGCTTTGAATGGGTTAGAGAGGGCTTCAGGAGGAAAAGAAAGTATCAAGTGAGGCCTAAAGGATCAGGATAAGTAACCTTGTAAAATGGAGGTAATACTTTTCTAGATAGAAGAATAGAAGAAATAGCATGTATAGAGTCTTAGAGATAAGGGCATAGTGTGTTCTCTCATTGAGAGAAGTTTGGTGTTATTAGAACATACAATAGGGGCAAGGGTTGACAAGAGATGAGGCTAAAGAGGAAAGCTAGAACCAGAATCTATGGGGCCTTAGAAGCCAAACTTAGAAATATAGACGTTTATTTTAAGGACAGGAAATAGATCACCAGGCCTTTCTTGCTAGTTTGTCTTAGTCTGGAAGCCTCCACTGACAGACAAGTGATGGCTGTGCATCAGGTGCCTTGGCTGGAAATCAAATCCAAGTCTCTTGCATAAAAGGCGAAAATTCTACCACTGAACCACTAATGTCCCCCACCTTAAGAGGTGTATATACCCCATTGCCATTGAGTCGATTCCAACTCATAGTGACCCTATAGGACAGAGTAGAACTGCCCCATAGGGTTTCCAAGGCTGTAAATCTTTACAGAAGTAGACTGCTACATCTTTTTCTCACGGAGCAGCTGGTGGGTTCAAACCACTGACCTTTCGATTAGCAGCCAAGTGCTTAACCACGGCTCCACCATACACCACCTGTGCACTACACAACTCTGATTTTTTTTTTTTTTTTCCTTTGCTATGTTGGAGCGTGGACCCAGTGTCTCAATTCTGCTCTTTTAAGGGAAATTAGAAACTCGTACTTTGTATGAAATACTCTAATTTTTAAATATTGGCTCAGATTCTTTTTAAGTACTCTGTGGACCACATTACTTCCCATGAGCCTGATTTAGTCCACAAGACACCAGTTTATAACCTCTGATAATGAGCTTTTCTTAGTACAAGAGATGTGTTCTTAATTCCACCAGTGTTTTTTGAGCAAAGAACTGTGGTGGGCATCAAGAGCATGTCCCCTGCCCTTTAGGAAATGCTTACACTTGGGGAGATAAAGCAGGTAGGAATTATTTCTATTTTTTTATTTTATTTTACCTTACTGATCACAGTGCCTATGTATGTTAACCCTGAATAAATGTTTGTTCTTTGTGTTGCTGCAACACAGGCCATCCAATACCCTGCCCTCTGTTTTCCCTGACCTCGTCGGTTCTGTTAATCTTTACCTCCCCCCACTCTAGCAACCCATTCCTATGACCATATCCTTCCCTACCCCAGTCCCCACCTTGCTACTCCACACCTCAGGTTTTGGTGAGAGGCTTGTCCTTTTGCTGCTATAGTTCCCTCTGTGTACTTTCTATCAAAGGAGCCCTTGTGGCTCATTAAGTGCTCAGCTGCTAACCAAAAAGTCGGTGGTTCAAACCCACCAGTGCATCTACGGGAGAAAAAACCTGGCGAACTGTTCCCATAAAGATTATAGCCTAGGAAACCCTACGAGGCAGTTCCACTCTGTCATATAGGATTACTATGAGTTGGAATTAATAGGACAGCACCCAACAACAACAACATCTTCTATCAGATGGTCCTCCCCACTATATTTCGAGAAATTGCCTTTACTTGAATGTCTCCCAACCAGGCTGTTAAGAACTGTTCCCAGGGGATGGAAAGATCGATCCCTTAACTGTATGAATTGGTGTCACTGTTACAGTGTCCTCACACAGCTAGCCCCTGAGCATCACGTGGCAGTCCCCTGGGGGACTTCCTTTCCCATTCCCCTAAGTGATTATTATAAAACCTCACTATCTCACATCAAGTCCTCAACTCCAAGCCTGTTTTCCAGATGATCCTGCCTCCAAAATGGAAAAGAAAATGGAGGCTATTAGGTGTGAACTTCTCAACTTTAATTTCTTTATCTTCATACCTACAGTAAAGTGTAAAGTTTAAGAACTAGGGATCTAGAATCAGACTGCCTGGGTTCAAACTTTCGTTCTGCTATTTACTATTTGGGTGGCTTTGGACAAGTTAATCTTTCTTAGCATAGTAGGTTTATTACAAGGATTAAGTAAAGTAATTCATATAAAGCCTTTAGAATAGTCTGGCACAAAGTAAGTACTCAATAAATGTTAGCTATTATTGTTATCAAGGAGCCCTGGTGGCACAGTGGTTAAGCACTTGGCTGCTAACCAAAAAGTTGGCAGTTCAAACCCACCATCCGCTTCGTAGGAGAAAGATGTGACAGTATGCTGCCGTAAAGACAGCCTTGGAAACCCCATGGGACAGTTCTACTCTGTCCTATTGGGTCACTATGAGTCGGGATCTACTGATGGCAATGGGTTTGGGTTTTTTAAATTCTTGTTATCAATACTATTCATGTTTACCTGTATCTGTACTCTCCCTTGGATACCTGGGAGGCACAAACGGTTAATCACTTGACTACTAACCATGCTAAAGTTGACAATTAGAGCCCATCCAGAGGTGCCTCGGAACAAGGGCTTGGCAATTTGCTTTCAACAAGTCACAGCCTTGAAAACCCTATGGAGCACAGTTCTACTGTGCAACACATGGGGTCTCCATGAGTCGGAATCGACTGAACAGCAACTGGTTTGGTTTTGGTTTTACCCTTCCTCCTGTCGAAGGCAAATACTTCCCTGTGCTCCTGGTTCCAGCTCCTTCCATCTCCTCAAAGACTGACCTGTTAATAGTAAAACCTCCAAAAGCCAGAACCTGTGTAAGGCGGAAACTTGTCAGAGAAGGAAAGCTCAAATATTTTCCACTAAAATGAGTGATAGAAAAGTGGTAAGATTGAATCCTATCAAAGGTAGAAAACTTGTGAGACCCGGAAGAACAAGGCAGCCCCGTTGAATTACCACAGGTTTCTCAGTAGTTAGACCTTTACTCTCCTGTATCTTTAATCTCTTCCTGTCCCCTAATTGTATTTATAAGGTTTTCACTGGCTAATTTTCAGAAGTAGATCACCAGGCCCGTCTTCCTTCTTTCCATTGGCCCTTCTTTCCATTGTCAGATACAGTGCTGGAAGATGAGCCCCAGATTGTAAAGCACTCAAATAGGATGGTGCAGGACTGGGCAGTGTTTCATTCTGTTATACGTGAGTTCACCATGAGTTGGAACCAGCTCGATGGCAACTAACAATAACAACAATCTCTCAGTTTTACCCCTTAACATGTAAAACAAACTATTAGCTAGTTACCCCCTTTAACTGTTGCCCTGTCCAGCTCCTCTTCATAGCAGCTCTTATTGAAAGAGTCAAATTTCTCTACTTCCAAGTTTCATTTCGTTCTTAACCCACTGGAATCTGGCTTGTGCACCCATTCTATTGACACAGTTCCTAACTAAGGGCATTGCTGGTCTGGTTTACAAATATAGTTGGCGTAGCAAAACCTTAACCCAGAAGAAACCACCTACCTATCTTCTTTGTGTTTGCACTGAGCAGCTGGACATTGCTGGAAAAAATTATGCAACTGTGCTGAGTGGCCACACTTCATAGTCATGATTTCATCCTCAAATTGGCACTTAACACTGCCCAACAGCCCTCCTGTGTTTCCCTACTACTAGGAATTCTCTTGCCTACTCCCTGAGATGACTATTTTACATCTTTTTTTCCCAGCCTTTCATACCCTGTCCCACACTCTCACTCAGCTGATGACTTCGTGTTATACTTAATTAAGAAAATAAAAATCATTAGATATGAACTTCCTCCCCTTCCTACCTCAAGACCTACCAATCTACCTGAACACGAACCTATCTTTTCCTTCTTGCTTCATAAAATGAAGGAAACCCAAGTCCCCTGTGTTCAAGATCTCTACCCCCTGTCATCTTCTAAAGTCACTTCTCTCCCTCTCCTTGTCTCAGACCATAAGTCAAGTCCCTTTCTGTTAGGATCGTTCTCATCTGCATGGCTTTCAGGCCCGTAGGTGATCTGGACCCTGCCCATTATGGCAAACTCATTTTCTCCCACTCTCACCACTCCCTCGTCACTCTGCTCCAGCACCTGGTTTTCTTTCTGTGTTCCTTACACATGCCAAGCACTACTCACTCCAGGACCTGCACACCTTCCTAAAGCCAGTGTCAGGACAAACTGTGATAGACTTGTCATAGGAATAAAAAAGATTGCCGGGTGTCTGGGGTTATCTTTGAGCTATTCTGCAACTCTGTACATTGTAGAATGCTGATAATAATACAGACGATTATTGTCCATAAAGATGCAGATTGTATTCAGTGGTGATTCAATTTATTATTGTCTTATTAATATTGTCCAGTTTTGCTTTACTTATAAATCCAGCATTTCCTGATTGTTTATATATGCGTGTGTGTTTTGAATATCCTTTGAACCAGTTGTAGCATCTTAACCGGTTTCTTCATTAACTGATGAATTAAATAATATCTGACCCATGTTTATTTTGTATTTGTATGAGACTCATGATTTTACCTTTTAAAAAAAATTATCAAGCTGGCGATAGGGAACCCAAGGTAGAGTAAGGATAGTGTTGATGCGTTGTGAGGTTGTTAACCATTGTCATAGGGCAACGTGTACTAACGGTTTAATGAGAAACTATTTTGTTCCGTAGACCTTCACCTAAAGTGAGAATAGCAGCACAACTGGAAGAGTGTAGTCCGTGTCGCTGAACTGTGCATGTAGAAATTTTTGAAATGGTGTAT
>NW_004443942.1:26242301-26297401 GCF_000243295.1 Trichechus manatus latirostris | reverse complement strand
CAAGAAGGGAGAGGGTTGACATGGTGTGGGGTTGTTAACCAATGTCATAAAACAATATGTGTACTCCTGTTTCATGAGAAACTATTTGTTCTGTAAACCTTCACCTGAAATACAATAAAAATAAAAAATAAAAAAGATTATCTTTTAATACCAGGAAAATCTCTGAGTAGCAAATGCCTCTATTATACTTAAGTTGAAATAAAAGGTAGGGGAGGGGGTCAGAGCCCTTGTCTGTGAGCAGATATCTCAGTGACAGTTGAGTCTGATTTCCTTAAAATGACTAGATTGAAAAATTGGAAAAATAAACTACTGATTCAAAACGTTTTTAGACTTTAAGCTTTTAAATATATCCAAAATGCAGTTAAATATGTTTCTCCCTCACTCTAGAGAACATCTACTGTAAGCAATTTATTCTAATTTTTAGATACATATTTCAAAAACCTTATTCTAATTGAAAATTAAATCTAACAATAGCAGACAAGTAATATTATTGACATTCAGGGTATTACTAAACCTTTCCTTCTTGTCAATTCTTGTTAAAGTATATATTCTGAGTTTTACTTTATCATTCTGACAGTTTCAATGACTGCGTTTTTACCAAATAAATCTATCTTTGTTGGTGCCTGCTGCTAAGTGATTATTTCCCTTGAAATTGTAATTTTGTGGGTTTGAATGATTGAAGGAAAGGTCATTAACAACAGCTACCTTATCATTGTTATTTCCCTAGCATAAGCCAGCTAATTGCTATGATACCTCAGTACTGGAAAAGACAAAAGGAAAAGGGGAGACCCATAATAACAGACCTTTTGCTATATTTGCAACTTGCTGTGCAAATTGATAGTTTTAAAGCATTGGAAAACTAGGAATCTTCCCATTAGCTGTACTTTACTATATAATTATAATATTTTTATCCCTAAAAAAGAAAATAGCAAATTATACGGGCTAATGGCTAGATTTTGTAAGAACAGGTAGAAGAAAAATCAACATAGTTTTATTATTAATATTACTCCAAGAATTTTCACTCTTTAAAATGGGAAAGGAAACTAACATTGACTGTGTCATACGTTATGCTGTGTGCTTTCTGTCCCTTGTGCCTCATTTTGCTCCTCACAACGTTCTCACTTTATAAATGAGTAAACAGACCCAAAGGCATGCAAGCCATAAATGGTGTAGTGCAGATTTGACTTCAAGTCAGCTGACTCCTAAGCCTTTGATGAATAAGACCTTTAAAAAATTTCTACTTTCCCATGTTCCTAATTTTATATTTTGAAGACTCCTCCATCAGTCATTGCTCAGAATACTTATCAAAAGTAAAATGTGCGTGTAAAATATTAACAGTGAATTTGGAAAGCACTGGGATTTTAGGTGTCGAGTTAAGTAGCTGAGCATTCAGTCTATTAAATAGTGATCTCTCTTTGGACTCTTTAAAGGGGGGAAGCTATAGAAGTAAATTGTATTGTCCACTATTTTTCAGGGTAACTCCTGATGAGATTGTATTACATTATATTTTAACAGAATTTTTTTCTTTGTAGGGAATGCTATTTTGTTTGTAGTCAGACCAGCCTAGAAATAACTTTCTTACCAACTTTTGTATCCTGTTTTGTTTTAAAGAATTTCAATTTTATTATAGCAGTTTATCTATAATGTATATTTTGCCCCTATAAAATTTTGCCTTTTGTCCAAGAATTCTAATCTTTTTAAAAACTAAAAAAATAAATAAATAAATAAAAGGTATTTTAGGTGGAAGAAAATATAGCAGAAAAGAAACTTGTAAGAGTGTCCCTCGACTGTGTTAAATGAGTCTGCAAATTGCAATGAACATCTATTAATTTTAAGCATTATGAGATTAAACATTAAGAGAAATTATATAATTTTTAGGAGTTTCAAAAGTAAAATAAATATAACCAGACTCCTATTAAAACTTTTTTTTTTTAGTTATTAAAATGGAAGTCATTTTCCCAAGCAAGCATAGTAAAGTTCCTAGACCCAAGCTCATAAATAACCTGTAGATCAGTTAATTGTTTTAACTTAGAAGGTCAAGAACATAACTGCTATAAATTTAAGAGTGTGGTTGTCCTCACCCCAAATGAATGGGCAGTAAGTCCTTTAAGCCATTAGTTCTGATGGTCACTGGCAGGACTGAGGGCTTGGAGGTGTAAAACGCAGAGGTTCTAGCAGCAGGGAAGGGAGAGTAGGAGATATCCAGTGGAGAAATGAGATTGGTGGCAGGCAGTAAGAAACAAGGTTAAGACTTAGGAATTCTGGGGGAAAATTGCTGCTGGTGATGTTAGAAATAAATCGAGACATTTGAGGTGCCAGGCACTGTTCTGAAAACTTTACAATTATTATTTAATCATCACAGCAGTCTGTGAGGTAGGTGCTATTACTTCATTCCTTTTTCAGACAAGGTAAAAGGTTGAACTGAGAGGTTGGGTTAGTCAGGGTTGCAGCAGAAAGCAGATGGCACACTCAGATTGAGTAATTTAAGGAGAGTTTAATAAAGAGACTCCTTACAAAGTTGTGGGCAGAGTTTAAGAAAATTAACAAGGGATGATGTGGTACTTCAACCCTAAGCCTGAAGGGGCAAGATGGCAAACAGTTATCTGAACCCATAGAGACGCAGCTTCATGGGGAGAGCTGTGTGATAAGCAGTGGCCTTCAGGGGAGGGATATGGCCCACCCACAGAGACAGAGAAGGAAGGGAGCCAGGGGAACAAACATCCCAACCTCACTGTTTCTAGTGTCTGATGCCTCTTTCTGGCCAAACCCACCTGGAAGCTGAAGGGCAACGGAGCCTGTTTTTGTAGTCCAAGTGGTAGCCTCTCAAGGCATAAGTCACAGTGGAGAAGGGTGGAAAATGGACCTGAGGGCCCACTTATGGGTGATAGGGAGGGGAAGCTTTGGCACAGTAATGAGTAGAGGTGGAGACATT
The DNA here is from genome assembly GCF_000243295.1 of Trichechus manatus latirostris. NCBI lineage: Eukaryota > Metazoa > Chordata > Mammalia > Sirenia > Trichechidae > Trichechus > Trichechus manatus. The sequence goes on along the minus strand of NW_004443942.1, from coordinate 26,294,469 downwards.
TGAGGTGCCAAGCACTGTTCTGAGAACTTTTTTCCATCTCTTCTCTCCATTTTCTTACCATTTGCCCCCAATCCCACTAAACTTTCTGGAACTAGGTAAGAAGCAGGGAAAAAGGTGTGGGTAGGAGCAGTGAAGAGGAAAATTTGAATGTCTAAGAGATATCCCAGGGTTAGAACACCGAGATAGTTGTTCCTTAAGATGTGTAGATTATATAAATTGACTATTTACAGTTTGAAACTGCTTACCTTATTTTTATGCAAATAAGGTGCATGTTATATTTTTTTGCCAACCCTACAAACACCCCCTCCCCCATTTTTGTAAGCACACTATGCTGTGTGTTATATGTGTGGGCACATTATTTGTGAAAAATTATGGTAAATGTCAGAATGAGTGAGGCTTTTTAGGACTAATTTCTCCTGAAAATTGGTAGATGGTCTAGAACTATGACGTCCAATATGGTAGTTGCTAGCTATACGTGGCTACTTAAATTTTAATTCCATTTAAATAAAATATAAAATTCAGTTGCTACCCAGGGTGGAAAGGGGGAGAATACTATCACATTGCAGGGATTGCAGCTAATGACACAAAACAATTTGTGTTTAAATTTTTGAATGAAAACTAATTTGTGCTGTAAACTTTCATCTAAACCATAGCCAAAGCTGTTGCTGTGGAGTTGACTCTGGACTCATAGCAACCCTATAGGACAGAGTAGAATTGCTCCATAGGGTTTCCAAGGAGCGGGTGGTGCATCCAAACTGCTGACCTTTTGGTTAGTAGCCAACTTCTTCACCACTTTGCCACTAGAGCTCCTAACTTTCACCAAAGCACAATAAAAATAAAATGTTATTTGGCTAATGAAAAAAAAAATCAATTGCTCAGTCTCGCTAGCCACATTTCAAGTACTCAGTAGTTAGTGCAGTATTGGGCAGCACAGATAATGAACACTTCCATCACTACAGAAAGTTCTATTGAACAGCACAAGTCTCTACCAGGTCTTATGTTTTGACTGAGAACAAGTGGGTATTGACCAACGTTTGAATCCTGGCTTTAACTCTTAGTAACTGCAGGAAAATAGTTTACTGCTTTAAGCCTTAGTTTTCCCACCTGTAAAATAAAGATAGCAGTATCTACTTTTAAGGTTGTTGTGAAGATTTAATGAGCTATTATATATAAAGTGTTATCATATTTAAAGTATTTATCAGCATACAGTCGGGTGCTCAGTAAACACTAGTTAAGTCTTATTAGTCTCTGTTTGGGTAAGCTTTATGATTTGAGTTATATACATAACTCTTTGCAGATCTCAGAATGTATCCAGGAACATTTCATGAAGTCTAAAGAAAACATCCCTCTAGTTATGCCACTGAATGAACTGTGCCTATCTATATGACCAAAAACTATCTTCAAACTAGTTTTTTTTTTTTTTTTTAAAGCATTCCATTTGCCAAATCTCAGTGCAGCCTTCATAGATTCTTCAGAACTAAATGGGACCTCAAAGATACATATAGTCAAATCTCCTCATTGTACAGATGAGTAAACAGGTCCAGCAAGATGAAGCATAACTAGTGAATGACAGAGTCAGAGCCAGTTAATATTCAGATCACATGACTCCCATTTCACTAAAAGGTACTAAAATTGAGTTTAGATGGTACAAAGTCTTGGGCAAGCATTTTTTAAAAAGGTTTTCATTAATGCAATTAGCCTTTTTCTGACTTACAAACTGTTCAGATTTTCCATAGTGGTTGACTAAAAGGGGAAAAGCAAAGACTTAACATGAGGGCTTTGAACGAGAACAGAACCAAAAACCAAAACTTAAAAATACTTCAGTTTTTACCAGAGTGAAACCAAAACCCAAATCGAAAAAAAATGTTTTTCTGAACCTGAACCGAAATCGAAAACCGTTACTTTTTTCGCTCCGCTATTTCTGGTTCAACGATAATTTTTAAGTTGTAAGCAAGACCATTGAACCGTTTGTGTTTGATTTATACCTGGCATCCATGTGTGCTAAATGCTTCTCAGGCACATGGCTGGTTAGGGCACAGTTCATTGTGACATTGCACAGCTGTAGCTATAGGTGACGACTGCTGTTATGCAAGACGAGTCACAGGCCAGTCAGAGTTCGCCATTTCTGTTCCATGCTTGACTCTCTCGCAGTAACCCGAGCTGTGCCTACCAAAAATGTGAGAAACGCTCGGCGATTGAGAACACTCGCTTATAGTCAGAAATCTGAAAGAGATGGTTAAACTGCATTGAGTTCTGAACAGAGCGTCATGTGAACTAAGACATTTGTCAGGTGAGTGTAAACATTTTAAACATACATTATTCACATTTTTAAGTATGATACTTAAATTCAAGAAATAGAAAATAGCATATAATTTTTTGATGGTTCCATTCTTGTATTCATCCTCAATTTAAATGTGCTGCCACACATTGTACTTATATGTTTAAATTTGGTATTTATCTCACAAATTGAAATGTTAACAAACATCAGCAACCATTGGGAAGAAAATTAATGTTTCAGTTGTGATATTACTGTTATTTCACAGAAGATAACTTGATGGCATCACTGTGAAGTGAGATTTGTCTTCAAAAGGTGCTGGATAAATGTACAAGAACGTTGTAAAGTGGGACTTCGAATGGAAGAAATCGGCAAACCTTGTGAATGTAAAATTGAAGTTATTCCGGTTTTTCTAATATACTGACGATACATGGTTAGAAGCATTTTAATATGTAGTGGCTCTAATTCATTTCTACAAATGTATTTATGCATTCTATTCTCTTTAAGTTATCAAAGTCTAAGACTTGTTTTTACTGTAATGTAATATAGTGAATATAAAATATGCCCTAATATTATATTGTTTCTTATCCCTTGAATTCTAGTATGGTACAAACCAGAGGAAATCCATGTTGAGAATTTTTCAAGTATGAAAAGATTGAAAATAAAAGCACATGTAAAATATGCAACATAGATATGGTTGGAGACCATGCAACGGATTTAGAGAGGCACCTAACGTGTCACAATGTGGATGAATACAGTGCAGTGCAAAGCAAAAAGACAAAGAAATTTGAAGAAAGTGTCAAAAGTGTTCTGAATAAGCAACAAAAGACATTAGACAAGTTTTCCATTCCTGAATACCTTAAGGTGAAATTAGATAAACAATTGTCGATGCATGTGTTAAGTTAGTTACTGTTAATGGTTGTTCATTTGAGTTAATTGAGTATTCAGGATCCCATAAAATTTTAAATCCAATGATTGCTTCAATTGGTCAAAATTTTTCAGTCAATTCAGAGAATATTAGGGAAATGATATCTCACACGTCCTTAAAACTTAGCTCCAAAATTAATAGTAAGTCTAGAAAAATGAATATTCTCTTTGAAAGTGAATGTGGCCAGTAGATTCAGTCGGTCAATTCTAGGATTTAATGCTCAGTTCGCACAAGACAGTAAGACAAATCTGTTGTCACTGGGAAATAAAGAATTCAAAGAAAGACACACAGGCCTGTACATAGAGAACACTGTGTATCAAATTTTAGAGAAGTGCATTGATTTACAGCACATTTATTCTGTAACCACAAATAATGGCTCTAATATAATTAAATTTGTTGATTTGCTCAGAAATAATAGTGAAATCAAATGGCAAATGTCAGGGCAGAATGACAATTTTGAAGACTCTAACTTAGCATACTGTGACTTGCAGACATTAACCATCGTAGAGTGCAGTGAAATAGACAAGGTTTATAAGAAAAGATTGGTATAAAGTGTGCTGCACACACACTTCACTTAGTTATTAAAGACGCAATACAGGATGCTGAGCTGGAGGAATTTTTAGGAGAATGTTGTAAACTTGTTCAAATACTTCGTATTCCAACATTGCCTACCAAATTTTTGGAAAATAAGGAAACCTGTACTAAATTGCCCAACAAAATGGAACAGTATATCTACCATGTTAGAAACCTTACTAGGATGCAAAAATCTCTGCAAAATATTAGCTGAGAATAATATGAAAGAGATCCATATTCATGCCCATTCCAAAGAAAGGTGATCCAATGGAATGCGGAAATTATCGAACAATATCATTAATATCACAAACAAGTAAAATTTTGCTGAAGATAATTCAAAAACGGTTGCAGCAGTACATCGACAGGGAACTACCAGAAATTTAAGCTGGATTCAGGGGAGAAAGTGGAATGAGGGATATCATTGCTGATGTCAGATGGATCTTGGCTGAAAGCAGAGAATACCAGAAAGATGTTTACTTGTGTTTTATTGACTATGCAAAGACATTCGACTGTGTGGATCATAACAAATTATGGATAACATTGCGAAGGATAGGAATTACCGAACCCTAAATTATGGTTATGTGGAAGCTGTACATAGACCAAGAGGCAGTCATTCCAACAGAAGAAGGGGATACTGCATGGTTTAAAATCAGGAAAGGCGTGCACCAGGATTGTATACTTTCACAATAATTGTTCAGTCTGTATCTGAGTAAATAATCTGAGAAGCTGGACTATATGAAGAAGAATTTGGCATCAGGATTGGAGGAAGACTCATTAACAACCTGCGATATGCAGATGATACAACCTTGCTTGCTGAAAGTGAAGAGGACTTGAAGCGCTTACTGACGGAGATCAAAGACTATAGCCTTCAGTATGGATTATATGTCAACATAAAGAAAACAAAAATCCTCACAACTGGACCAGTAAGCAACATCATGATAAATGGAGAAAATATTGAAGTTGTTAAGGATTTCATTTTACTTATCTCCGCAATCAACACCCATGGAAGCAGCAGTCAAGAAATCAAAAGATGCATTGCATTGGGCAAATCTGCTGCAAAAGACCTCTTCCAAAGTGTTCAAAAGCAAAGATGTTACTTTGAGGACTAAAGTATGCCTGACCCAAGCCGTGGTATTTTTAATCACCTCATATACATGCAAAAGCTAGACAGTGAATAAGGAAGATCAAGTAAAAATTCATGCATTTGAATTATGGTGGTAGCGAAGAATGTTGAATACACCATGGACTGCCAGAAGAACAAACAAATCTGTTTTGGAAGAAACACAGCCAGAATGTTCCTTAGAAATGAAGATGGTGAGACTTCATCTCACGTGCTTTGTACATATTAGCAGGAGGGACCAGTCCCTGGAGAAGGATATCGTCTCGGTTCTCTAGTGCTGCTATAACAGAAATACCACAAATGGATGGCTTTGACAAACAAAAATGTTTTCTGTCACAGTTTAGGAGGCTGGAAGTCCGAATTCTGGGTGCCAGCTCCAGGGGAAGGCTTTCTCTCTGTGTTGGCTCTGGGGGAAGGTCCTTGTTATCAATCTTTCCCTGGTCTAGAAGCTTCTCTATGCAGGAACCCTGGGTCCAAAGGACTTGCTCTGCTCCTGGCACTGCTTTATTGGTAGTATGAGTTCCCCCTGTCTCTCTGCCAGCTTCTTTCTTTTATATCTCAAAAGAAATTGACTTAAGACACAACCTAATCTTGTAGATTGAGTCCTGCCTCATTAACATAACTGCCTGTAGTCCTGCCTCATGAACATCATAAAAGTAGGATTTACATAGGAAAATCACATCAGATGACAAAATGGTAGACAATCACACAATACTGGGAATCATGGCCTAGCCAAGTTGACACACATTTTTGGGTGACATAATTCAATCCATAACAGATATCATGCTTGGTAAAGTAGAGGGTCAGTGCAAAAGAGGAAGACCCTCAATAAGATGGTGTCTTAGTCATCTAGTGCTGCTATAACAGACATATCATAAGTGGATGGCTTTTAACAAAGAAAAATTTATCCTCTCACAGTCTAGTAAGGCTACAAGTCCAAGTTTAAGGCATCAGCTCCATAGGAAGGCTTTCTCTCTCTGTCAGCTCTGGCAGAAGGTCCTTGTGATGCATCAGTCTTCCCTTGGTTTGGGAGCATCTCAGTGCAGGAACCTCAGGTCCAAAGGACGTGCTCTCCTCCTGGCACCACTTTCTTGGTTCCCATGTGTCTCTGCTCGCTTCTCTCTTTTATATCTCAAAAGAGATTGGCTTAAGACACTATCCAATCTTGTGTACCTCATCAGTATAACTGCCGCTAATCCATTTTATTACATCATAGTGATTGAATTTACAACACAGAAATCACATCAGATTACAAAATGGTACACAATTATACAATACTGGGAATCATGACCTAGCCAAGTTGACAGACATTTTTAGGGGACACAACTCAATACATGACAGATGGATTGACACAGTGGCTGCAACAATGGGCTCAAACATAGCAACGATTGTGAGGATGGTGCAGGACCCGGCAGTGTTTGTTCTGTTCATAGCGTCGCTGTAAGTCGGATTTGACTCGACAGCATCTAACAACAATGACAAATGAGCATATGTCAGATTAATTTTGGAAACTTGAAAACCTTTAAAGGAAGTTACAGTAAGATTGCAAAGTGAACAATTGATCATGAGTGATGTTTTTGGTATGTGGGTAGAAACTAAGCTAATATTAAGAACTCTTAATAATGCATTTGGAAACACATTGATTGAAAAATTTAATGTCAGGGCAAAAGTTATCTTAAAAATGATAACATATTAGGAGCAGTTTACCTAGATCCTCATTATCAAATTTTAATTAGTTCTGAACTTAAGGTGAAGGCCATATTACATTTAAAAAGCATTTGAGAAATGATAGAAAATCTGAAAAGGAGCAATACTGAAAGTGTAATAAATATTCAGGGAATATTCTCATTTCAAATGATGGTGTTGATGAGATGGAATTATTTCTCAGAATGAAAGAAAAAACAATTAAATTGAGATCAGATAACTGTACTATTAATACTAACTCTATATTAACAAGCCTTGATGGTATACAAAGAGTTGAGAGAAAAAAAAATTCTTAAATCTGGGGAAGAAAACCATTCACAATATCCCCAGTTTTATGAAATTGCTATGGTAGTTTTGGGTGCACCAGCTACTCTGATCAGTGTTGAGAGAGCTTTCTCAGGTTTGAAATTCATCTTGCGAGACAATAGGGATAGCTTAAATGAAAAAATGTTAGAGGACGTTCTTTTGATTAGGCATAATTATGGTTTAGTGCAATGATGTTTTCTAAATGAGCTGTGTAATTGTGTGTGAATTAAATCTATATCTGTAATACAGTGTTTATTTTATGTAATGTGATGGCAATTCTTCAGCTTAGGACTGGGGTGAATATTAAAGTATTAAATATTTTATTGTATTTTATCTTTATGTATTGATGTATTAGGTATGCTCGCACGCTTTGTATTTATAATATTTCATGAATAAATTCATATCCATTTTACATTAACTGTTTTTAGAAGTGAAATGTCACTTACCTAAAAATTAAATATGTTTTCATATTTAATATTTAGGTGAAAGTTTACAGTGCAAATGTTTTTAGGCTGTAGTCCTAAAATACTGTATTGTATACAGTATTTTAGAAGTGTTTCTATCACGATACTGTTTTTAAAGTCACTCAGTGCTGCAGTGAATTCTGTTGTTGTTAGGTGCCATCAAGTCTGTTCTGACTCACAGGGACCCCATGTACAACAGAAAGAACCACTGCCCGGTCCTCCACCATCCTCACAATCGTTGTTATGTTTGAGCCCATTGTTGCAGCCACTGTGTCAGTCCAGCTCATTGAGGGTCTTCCGCTCTTTTGCTGACCCTCTACTTTACCAAGCATGATGTCCTTCTGCAGGGACTGATCCCTCCTGATAACATGTCCAAAGTATGTGAGACAAAGCTGTGCCATCCTTGCCTCTGAGGAGCATTCTGGCTGTACTTCCTCCAAGGTGAATTTGTTCGTTCTTCTGGCAATCCATAGTATATTCAGTGTTCTTCACCAACATCATAATTCAAAGGTGTCAATTCTTCTTCTGTCTTCCTTATTCATTGCCCAGCTTTCGCATGCATATGAGGTGATTGAAAACACCATGGCTTGGGTCAGGCGCACTTTAGTGTTTAAAGTGACATCTTTGCTTTTGAACACTTTAAAGAGGTCTTTTGCAGCAGCTTTTCCCAATGCAAGATGTCATTTGATTTCTTGACTGCTGCTTCCATGGGTGTTGCCTTAGATCCAGGTTAAATTAAATCTTTGACAGCTTCAGTGTTTTCTCCATTTATCATGATACAGCTTATTGGTCCAGCTGTGAGGATTTTTGTTTTCTTTATGTTGAGGTGTAATCCATACTGAAGGCTGTAGTCCTTGATCTTCATCAGTAAGTGCTTGAAGTCCTCTTCACTTTCAGCAAGCAGGGAATTCTAGTATATTTAAGAAATAGAATTTTAAAAATAATATATTTTACATCATGTTTTTCTTTGTACTGAAATTTCTTTTAGTTTTATTGTGCTTTAGGTGGAAGTTTAGGAGCCCTGGTGGCTTAGTGGTTAAGAGCTAGGCTGCTAACCAAAACACTGGCAGTTCGAATCCACCAGCCGCTCCTTGGAAACCCTATGTGGCAGTTCTGTTCTGTCCTATAGGGTCACTATGAGTCGGAATCAACTCGACGTCAGTGAGTTTTCTGGGGGGTGCGGGGGGGTTTAGGTGAAAGTTTACAGTGCAAATTAGTTTCTCATTCAAAAATTTATCCGGAAATTGTTTTGTGACATTAGTTGGAATCACTGCGTCGTGTCAGCACTTTCCCTCCTTTCCCTTTACACCCAAGCTCCCCATGTCCATTTGTCCGGTTTTCCTGTCCCTTCCTACCTTCTCGTCTTTGCTTTTGGGCAAGTGTTGCCCATTTGGTCTCATGTATTTGATTAAACTAAGAAGCATGTTCCTCATGTGCATTATTATTTGTTTTATAGGCCTGTCTTATCTTTGGCTGAATGGTGGATTTTGGGAGTGGCTTCAGTTCTCAGTTAGCAGAGTGTCCAGGAGTCATAGTCTCAAGGGTTCCTCCAGTCTCTGTCAGACTAGCTAAGTCTGGTCTTCTTTTGTGAATTTCAATTTTGTTCTACATTTTTCTCCTGCTCTGTCCAGGTCCCTCTATTGTGATCCTTGTCAGTTGGTGGTGGTAGCCAGGCACCATCTAGTTCTTCTGAGCTCAGGCTGGTGGAGGCTGTGGTTCATGTGGTCCATTAGTTCTTTGGACTAATATTTTCCTTGCATCTTTGGTTTTCTTCTTCTCCTTTGCTCTGGATGGGATGGGACCAATAGATGTATCTTAGATGGCTGCTAACAAGCTTTTGAGATCTCAGATGCTAGTCACTAAAGTAGGCTGTAGAACATTTTCTTTATGAAGTATGTTATGCAAGTTGACCTAGATGTCCCCCGAAACCACAGTCCCAGCCCTCAGCCCCAGTAACTTGGTCCCTCAAGGTGTTTGGATGTATCTAGGAAGCTACCATGATTTTGCCTTGGTCAGGTTGTGCTGACTTCCCCTATGTTGTGTGTTGTCCTTCTCTTCACCAAAGTTAACACATGTCTACTGTCTAGTTAGTGATTTCCCCTCCCTCGTAACCATCAAAGATTGTTTTTTTTTCTGTGTGTAAACTTTTTCTTGGGTTTTTAGAATAGTGATCTCATATAATATTTCTCCTTTTGTGATAGCATAATGCCCTCCAGATTCATCCATGTTGTAAGATGTTTCACGGATTCATCATTGTTCCTTATCGTTTTGTAGTATTCCGTTGTGCGTATGTACCATAATTGGTTTATCCATTCATCTGTTGACAGACACTTAAGATGTTTTCATCTTTTTGCTATTGTGAATAATGCCACAATGAACATGGGTGTGCATATGTCCATTCGTGTGACGGCTCTTAATTCTCTTGGATATATTCCTAGGAATGGGATTGCTGAATTGCATGGTACTTCTATTGCTAGCTTTTTAAGGAAGCCCCAAGGAGCCTTGGTGGCACAGTGGTTAAAGCGATTGACTGCTAACTGAAAGGTTGACAGTTTAAAACCATCAGTGGCTCCTCGGGAGAAAGATGTCACAATCTGCTTCCATAGAGATTTACAGCCTAAGAAACCCTATAGTGTTGCTATGAGTCGGAATCAACTCTATGGCAGTAGGTTTTGTTTTTGCCAAGGAGGCCCCATAACCTTTTCCATAGTGATTGTACCGTTTTACACTCCCACCAGCAGTGCATAAGAGTTCCGATCTCCCTGCAACCTCTCCAACATTTGTTATTTTCTGTTGTTTTTATTAGTGCCAGTAATATTGGGGTGAGATAGTATCTCGTTGTAATTTTGATTTGCATTTCTTTAATGGCTAATGATCTCAAGCATTTCTTCATGTGTCTGTTAGCTGCCTGAATGTTTTCTTTGGTGAAGTGTCTGTTCATATCCTTTGCACGTTTTTTAATTGGGTTATTTGTCTTTTTGTTGTTGAGGTGTTGAAGTATCTTATAGATTTTGGAGATTAGACCCTTGTTAGATATGTTGTAGCCAAAAATTTTTTCCCAGGCTGTAGGTTCTCTTTTTACTCTTTTGATGAAGTCTTGTGATGAGCATAAGTGTTTAATTTTTAGGAGCTCCCAGTTACCTAGTTTGTCTTCTGGTGTTTGTGCATTGTTAGTTATGGTTTACATTGTATTTATGCCGTGTGTTAGGGCCCCTAGCGTTGTCCCTATTTTTTCTTCCATTATCTTTTTCGTTTTAGGTTCTGCACTTAGGTCTTTGAATCCATTTTGAGTTAGTTTTTGTGTATGGAGTGAGGTATGGGTCCTGTTTCATTTTTTTTTACAGATGATCATCCAGTTTTGCCACCACCATTTGTTAAAAAGACTGTCTTTTCCCCCATTTAATGGACTTTAGTTCTTTTTCAAAGATCAGCTGACCATAAATAGGTGGATGGATTAGTGTCTGGGTTCTCGATTCTGTTCCACTGGTCTGTGTGTCTGTCTTTGTACCATACCAGGCTGTTTTGACTACCATGGCTGTATAGTAGGTTATGAGATCAGGTAGTGTGAGGCCGCCTGCTTTTTTCTTTTTCTTTGGTAATGCTTTGCTTATCCAGGGTCTCTTTTCTTTCCATATAAAGTTGGTGATTAGTTTTTTCATCTCATTAAAGAATTCTGTTAGTATTTGGATTGGGATTGCACTATATCTGTAGATCACTTTAGGTAGAATAGACATGTTCACAATGTTGAGTCTTCCTATTCATGAGCATGGTATGTTTTTCCATTTATGTAGATCTCTTTTGGTTTCTTGCAATAGTGTTTTGTAGTTTTCTTTGTATGTGTCTTTCACGTCCCTGGTTAGATTTTATTCCTAAGTATTTTATCTTTTTAGAGGCTACATTGAAATGTCTGGAGACATTGATTAAAACTGAATATCATTGTCACTTTAGATTTAATTGTTAATGAATGTGTAGAAAGACTTTAATATTGCTACTTTCAAAACAAATTACAAAATCTTGGAATGAATAAATTCGAGTTATATAAAAATGCAATGTTATTTGCAATATAAGGAACAAATTTGGTAGCCATATTTTTTCAGATGAAATTGCTCCCGGTTATCCATTTGCAGGACATAAATTTGAGATCAAAGAGTGAAAAAACAGGTTCAGACTGGTTCAGTCATGGATGACAAAGCAAAACCAGAATGGAACCAAATTTTTAAAATTTAGGTGAACTGGAACGGAAAAAATTACTGTTTGAAGCACTGCTTGATACTGCTTAGTTAGGACAGTGATTGCTTTTATAATGAACTGCTTGAGTTGTCACTGTAAGATCTCAATTTTTCTGTATAATTTAACTTAACTACATTATATCATTATGTTATTAGAAGAGAGTTGATTGTTTTTAAAGATTTGTGAAAGTTACAGTATTAAAACATTACTAAAATTGAAAAATTATTGAAATATTGCATTACATGTGGTTTTATACTCCTATTCTGCTAAATGCATTGCCATCTTATAGGTTCCTACGATATAGCAGTACTCCACTTTCTGTAAATTGCCAGAGATTCAGTGTTATCTAATGTAAACATTTTTTTTTTTAATTGTACTTTAGGTGAAAGTTTAGAGCTCAAGTTAATTTTTCATTAAAAAATTTATACACATATTGCTTTGTGACATTGGTTACAATCCCAACAATGTGACAGCACACTCCCCCTTTCCACACCGAGTTCCCTGTGTCCATTCCACCAGTTCCTGTCCCTTCCTGCCTTCTCATCATGCTTTTGGAGAGGAGCTGCCCTTTGGTCTCATATATGTGATTGAACAAAGAAGCACATTCCTCACGTGTATTACTTTTTGTTTTATAGTCCTGTCTAATCTTTGTCTGAGGAGTGGACTTCGGGAATGGTTTCGGTTCTGGGTAAACAGAGTGTCTGGGGGGGGCCATCATTTCAGGGGTTCCTCCAGTCTCTGTCAGACCATTAAGCCTGGTCTTTTTATGTGAATTTGAATTCTGTTCTACATTTTTCTCCTACTCTGTCTGGGACTGTCTGTTGTGTTCCTTGTCAGGGCGATCATTGGTGGTAGCTGGGCACCATCCTGTTCTGGTCCCAGGCTGGTGGAATCTCTGGTTCATTTGGTCCTTTAGTCCTTTGGGCTAGTATTTTCCTTGTATCTTTAGTTTTCTTCATTCTCCTTTGCTCCAAGTGGGATGGGACCAATAGATGTATCTTAGATGGCTGCTCACAAGCTTTTAAGACCCTAGACACTACTCACCAAAATGGGATCTAGAACATTTTCTTTATAAACTGTTATGCCAATTGACCTAGATGTCCCCGAATGGTCCCCAGGCCCCAGCCCGAGCTATTCTGTCCCTTAAAGTGTTTGGATGTTGTCAGGAAACTTCTTAGCTTTTGTTTTGGTCCAGTTGTGCCAACTTCCCCTGTACTGTATGTTGTCCTTCCCTTCACCAAAGTTGACTCTTATGTCTACTATCTAGATTTCCCCTCCCTCTTCTTCCCCATCCTTGTAACCATCGAAGAATGCTTTCTTCTGTCTTTAAACCTTTTATAGAGTTCTTATAATAGTGGTCTCATACAATATTTGTCCTTTTGTGACTGACTTATTTCACTCAGCATAATGCCCTCCAGATTCATCCATGCTGAGATGTTTCGCAGATTCATCATTGTTCTTTACTGTTGCATAGTATTCCATTGTGTGTATGTACAATAATTTATTTATCCGTTAACGGGCATTTAGGTTGTTTTCATCTTTTTGCTATTGTGAATAGTGCTGCAATGAACAGGTGTATGCGTATATCTATTCGTGTGATGGCTCTTGTTTCTCTCAGGTATATTCCTAGGAGTGGGAATGCTGGATCGTATGGTGTTTCTATTTCTCGCTTTTTAAGGAAGCACCATATTGTTTTCCAAAGTGGTTGTACTGTTTTACATTCCTACCTGCAATCTCCCCACAACCTCTCCAACATTTGTTATTTTGTGTTTTTTGGATTAGTGCCAGTCTTGTTGGGGTGAGATATTATCTCATTGTAGTTTTGATTTCCATTTCTCTAACGGCTAATGATTGCGAGCATTTCCTCATGTGTCTGTTAGCCACCAGAATGTCTTCTTTGGTGAAGTGTCTGTTCATATCCTTTGCCCATTTTTTAATTGGATTATTTGTCTTTTTGTTGTTGAGGTTTTACAGTGTCTTGTAGATTTTAGAGATTAGACCCTTATCGGATATGTCATAATGTAAACTCTTAATAGAAATATTTTTAGATTTACTAAACCATTTTATTCTTCAACAAAACAACGAGGTATTATTCCTCTTTTGCAGTGCGAGTAAAAATACTTTCTCTAAAATATACTCTAAATTCACCACCCAGCCAAAAGAATAAAACAGATTAATAGAGAAAAGATATTAGCATAAGCAAATTATCATATAACTCTATTAGCAATTGATAGGGACCTTTGTGATTGTTGTGTGCTGTTGAGTCAATTCTGACTCATAGGGACCCTATAGGACAGCGTACAACTGCCCCATAGGGTTTCCTAGGCTTAATCTTCATGGGAAAGGAGCCCTGGTGCCAAAGTGGTTAAGCATTTGGCTGCTAACCGAAAGGTCTACAGTTTGAACCAACTAGCCACTCCTTGGGATAAAGATGTGGCAGTCTGCTTCTGTAAAGATTTACAGGCTGGGAAACCCTGTTGGGCAGTTCTACAGGGTCACTATGAGTCAGAATCTTACTTGACTGCCACAGGTTTGGTTTTTTGTTTTTTGTTTTTTTTTTAATCTTTATGGGAGCAGATCACCAGGTCTTTTTTTCTCGAGGAAGTGCTTGTGGGATTGAACTGCGGACCTTTCGGTTAGCAGCTGAGCACTTAACCATTGTGCCACAAGGGCTCCTTACCTTTGTGATTATGTGAGTTTTCAAATTTTTCACCTTGGTGAATATAAACATCTAGTGTTAATAAAGCTTGATGAACCAACTTAAACAATTAAGAGTGATTCAGAAATGACTGGCTTTTCAGCTTTGCAAAAGTTATTTTTTCATCTCTGTTAGTGTGTAAGCATACATAAAATTTTTAAATTACATGCATTTGGAGCCTACTTGCCCCAGACTTAGAATTTTAACCATATAAAAATCAAATGGCAAATCTGTATGCAGTATGGGTATCACATTTGTCCTGTACTACATTTTAGCAAACCCTTATTGACATGTATTAGCAGTAATCATCCTTTTTATCCATTGAATATATGTAGGTATTAATTCCCCAAAGACTTCCCTCCCACCAGCCTGTTCCACCTACTATTTTCTGCTAGTGTTTCATTATCCCCAGGCTACCTACTCTGCTTGCCAGGGTCTGCCTCAGGGCCATTCCCACCATACACCCCCTCTTTTTTTGCAGGGGGGAGGGGTACTAACTCATTTGGATCCTCTCCTGAAATTATAAACGTAGTTTCCTCTTCCCAACTTAATTTTTAGTTTTTCTTGATTCTGAGTAAGAGTTAACCCCAATCCTGGGTCAGGCTACCTGGAATGGTACACACTTGTTGCCGTGGAGCCAGCCCATATCAAAGAACAGAAATTAGGGATCACGAGGGGTTGTCCATGGGGTCGCCATAAGTCAGGGGCTGACTTGATGGCAGCTAACAGCATCATATGTATTATGACAATTTTTGATACTCTTTGCATAATAAAAAATTAGCTAAACTTGAACTTTTGGAAGTTACAGCCACAGAGTAAGCCATTTTTAAAGAATATGACTGGTAACCATATTGATAAGCTATTGTCATACCATACACATTATGTGGTGTGTGTGTGTCCATCCAAGTACCTACCTCCTAGCTTAAGAAATAGCATATTATCAGTACTTTAGAAGCCCTGTCTGTGTCCCTTTCTAATTGCTTCCTCTCCTTCCCCTGCTTTGTTGTTAGCTGCCATCAAGACTCCCTTACACATAACAAATCCACACACAACAGAACGAAACTTGTGATCCATAGGGTTTCCATTGGCTGATTTTTGGAAGCAGATCACCAGATCTTTCTTCCTAGTCCATTTTAGTCTGAAGATCCTGTTCAGCATCATAAAAAAAAAAAAAATCCCGTTGCTGTTGAGTCGATCCTGACTCCTAGCGACCCCGTAGCGTTTCTGAGGCTATAAATCTCTACAGAAGCAGACTACCACATCTTTCTCCCTAGTAGCCGCTGGTGGCTTTGAACCACTGACCTTTTGGTTGGCAGTTGATCACTTTAACCACGGCACCAAGAATTCTACCACTGAACCACCAATGTCCCTGCTCTCCTACTTAGGTAATCATTACCCTGTATTATGTGTTAATGACTCCATTGCCTTTCTTTATAGTTTATCACCTACATATGTATCCCTGAAAAATAAGTCTTGCTTAGGGGGCTTAGGGTGACTGCACACTGATGGTGATAAAACAATTTGGAAAGGGGTAGGGAGAATGGTTATACAATTTGAAGAATGTAAACAATGTCACTGAATTGTACACGTAGAATTTGTTGAAATGATGTATCCTTTGGTGTGTATATTTTCACAAAAAAATTAAATTAAAAAAATTTGAAGCTCTGGGTCACCTGAGTTTTGCAGATACCCTCAAGGAAATCCTGGCTTTGGAGCTTACTTCCCTCCCAGGGAGTCTCACTCTCGTTTCTTTTATGGCCTCTGTAAAACCTTACATTCTTTTCTTGCCAGCTCAGTGATTTATTTTGAAATACTTTTAAAAAAATAATTTATTCAGCATTTTAATTGTTTGCACAGGAAGGATTGTATATCATACTGGCAACAAGGGAATTCATTGTACTTCTTCTCTATTGTTTTTGTTTTCAGTAATTTAAACTTTAAAAAGGCAGGGGGATATACTGGGCTTTTATTTTTCCTAAAGAACTAATCATCAGACATGTATAACAATAAATCTCTATGTTTATCTCAACAGATACACTCCCACACACACATACCTGCATAGAAGTGGATCTAAAACCAAACCAAACCCGTTGCTGTAGAGTCAATTCCAACTCATAGCGACCTTTAGGACAGAGTAGAACTGCCCCATGGGGCTTCCAAGGAGCAGCTGGTGGATTTGAACTGCTGGCCTTTTGGTTAGCAGCCAAGCTGTTAACCATCAGGGCTCCAGAAATGGGTGTAGCAGGTATTAGTTGTGAGTATTTCTGAGTGTTTTTTGTTAGTTGCTTGATTTTATTTTCCATAATGAGGATATATTGTTTTTGTAATAAAAGCAAACAATACAATTCTGATGGAAAAAATATATTGTGGATAAAATATATTTGAACCAACAACACACAGCATATAAACAGATAACTATCGTAATACCTCTTGCATATGGTGATTTAATTGATTAAGATGTTTGGGGTATAGAAATTTTCTGGACAAACTGAAGCCATGTCCCTCTCAGCACTAGATTCTACTTTCTTTCAGCCGTTTTAGTAGGCACTCTCTAATATACATTGGTCGCCATGAGTCAGAATCGACTCAATGGCAGTGGGTTTGGTTTTGGTACTATACACTGGACATTTCCCCACCTTGTTCTTGCAGCCCTCAGAGGCTTGCAGCCTGTTCTGATGGACTACATGGCCCTATACTGAGTAGCCCCAGATTACTAAGTAATGTAGTAAATTCATTTTCTATGCATTAAAAGCATAAAATATGTTTATAATAGTTATTTTCTTTCTCCATACCCTCTCACTATGGTAGATTTTCTTAAAATTCCTTAAATTGGCCTCTTAATAGAGAAGTCAGGTAGAACAGTCACTTGATAAAATAATGCATATTTTTAAAATATTATCTTCTTTTTAAGGACAAGGAACATCCAAGATACTTGATCCCAGAGCTTTGCAAACAGTTTTACCATCTCGGCTGGGTCACTGGGACTGGAGGAGGAATTAGCTTGAAACACGGGTAAGTTTCCAGCTGACTTTGTTTCTGAGAATTCTCCATATGAGTAGACCATGGGGAGCCTAACATGTATCATGTCCCAAGAATAACCGATGATCAGTTTTATGTGATACTCAAGTATTTAGTTTCTAAAGGGAAAAATGAATATTTGCATAACTGAATGAAACAAGCATGCAAAAGTTGCAGATATAATACCAAAAGATTTAAGAACCACTATTTCTAATCAGAATAACTCAGTCCTCAGTCTTTCGAGTACCCAAGTTAAATAACATGCTGCTAAATATGTTCATATGTTTGGAATTATTAAAGGATCCCCTCTAGGTAGACAAGATTTGTTTCAAAGGTTCAGATACATATTTAATATGCATATTTAAATATAGATTTGTTGTTGTTAGTTGCTGTCAAGTCGATTCCGACTCATGGCTACCCCATGTGTGCAGAGTAGAACTATTCCATAGGGTTTTGAAGTCTGACCTTTTAGAAGCAGATTGCCAGACCTGTCTTCCAAGGCGCCCCTGAGTGAGTTCAAACTACTAACCTTTCAGCTAGTAGTCAAGTGCTTAATTGTTTGTGTCATCCAAGGACTCCTAAATATAGATTCCAAACCCATTGCTGTCGAGTCAATTCCAACTCATAGGGACCTAATCGGACAGAGTAGAACTGCCCAGAGGGTTTCCAGGAAGTGGCTGGTGTATTTGAACTGCCGACCTTTTGGTTAGCAGCCAAACTCTTAATGACTGTGCCACCAGAGCTCCTAAGTATAGATCACTAACCATTAAACATCCTTAAAATTATGTTTATTGAGTCAAAAGAAAGGCAGTGTGTCTTTCCAATCAGGACATGTATCATTATTAATGGACATAGCAGCTGTTGGTCTATAGTTCTCTGAGGCCAAAACAAGAGGTACTGGACTTAAATCATAACAGAAAGAATGAATAGTATGTAAGTGTTCATTAGATTTAATCAGTGTCTTCCAAAAAGATGAAGAAATAAGTAACTTACTAGCAATGAAAATATTGGCACATTAATAAAAGTTGTGGAATCTCATTCTTTCAGGTTTTCTGGAAGAGGATTAATGTTTTTCCTCCTGAAATATTTTAGGAATATTATTGTCTAGAGGCTGAGTGTTAAACGGGGTGACTGCTGATTTATTTCCTTAATTCTGATTCACTCTTTCACAAAATTGGATTACTAAAATATTTATATGCTATTGAGTGTATATAGTAATGCCCCCCAAGGAAGCTGTGTTTGCATGGTAAGGAATGGAATGTATAATCAGAATATTTTGAACAAATGGGATTTTATGGCATACCATGAGATGATGCCATTGTAATTTCATCTGGTTCAAATTACCACGTAACTCAGACAATATTAATTGAACAGTGGGAGATGACAAGGAGGGCCTTAGTCAACAGCTAGCACAGTTGTGGATGTAGGAATGCACGCAGAGTCTAGTAAGGTCACCTTCCACATGTTACATCAGTAAATCCATCCCTGCCTCCTGTTTTACCATCAATCTAGTGCTCATGTGTCATTTCAGTATCGTGCAGTCTTTCAGATCATTTTGCCAAACTTTCTAGTTGGTCTGTATACAGCAAAGCCCTGTGATAAGGGTATTTGTTGTTGTTGCTGCTGCTGCGGCCATTTCATTTATCCATTTAGGAGTTGAGTCCCAATAATTCTAAGTGATCTGATTTCCCAGCAGTATTATTTATATTAAATCATTATCTTAAATGCTACCTTTAGTTAATGACTTTTTATTTGCAAGTGCTATAACAGTTTGTTTATATACAACATAGAGCTTTCTACCAAACTAAGCTAAGATAAAACCATTTCTAACTGGCTCTTGGGGGGAAAAAAAACAGTAAAGTAAAAAATAGGAGAATGCAGATAAAGGGTCATTGAAAATCTCGAGGGAATTTTTTTGATCAAAAAGATGTGAAAAACTATGTTCTTTCTAGCAGAATGTTACTAGTCCCTGCACTGTGATTGTGTGTGGCTACCATAAACCACTCACTGGAGCACCTTTTAAAATTCAATGGCTTTTATAGCATTAAAATCAATTTATGGGAAAATTGCATCATATATGTAAAATGCTTTTTCCTTAGTCAGACTCTTAATGGGCCACCGGTGGCAAGAGCCAGTTTTATGGCACTGCACTTGGAATCTTATCAAATGGGCATTTTGTGGTAAAATCTTTAATTTTTCTCCTGATATTTAAGTGACTTCATAAGCCCACGTGACTAGTATCAGCAATATTATCCACGTGCTGTTAGTGGAAGTGTGGTTTTCTTTGTTTGATGCTTAAAAAAAAAAAAAAAAACCAGACCTGTTGCCATCGAGTCAATTCCAGACCACAGCAACTCTACAGGACAGAATAGAACTGCCCCATTTGGTGTCTAAGCAGTGGCTGGTGGATTCGAACTACAGACTTTTCGTTAGCAGCCATAGCTCTTTTTTTTTTTAATTGAGCTTTAGGTGAAAGTTTACAGCTCAAGTTAATTTCTCGTTCAAAAATTTATACATACATTGTTTTGTGACATTACTTGCAATCCTCACAATGTGACAGCACACTCCCCCTTTCCACTCCAGGTTCCCTGTGTCCATTCAACCAGTTCCTGTCCCTTCCTGCCTTCTCATCCTGCCTCAGGACAGGAGACACCCATTTGGTCTTGTGTATCTGATTGAACTAAGACGCACACTCCTTACGTGTGTTATTTTTTATTTTATAGTCCTATGTAATCTTTGTCTGAAGAGTGGGCTCCGGGAATGGTTTTAGTTCTGGGTTAACAGAGCGTCCGGGGCCATAGTTTCAGGGGTTCCTCCAGTCCCTGTCAGACAATGAAGTCTGGTCTTTTTACATGAATTTGAGTTCTGCTCCACACTTTTCTCCTGCTCCATTTGGAACTCTATGTTGTGTTACCTGTCAGGGCGGTCATTGGTCATATCTGGGCACCATCTAGTTCTGGTCTCAGGCCTATGGAGTCTCTGGTTTATGTGGCCCTTTCTGTCTCTTGGGCTAATATTTTCCTTGTGTCTTTGGTGTTCTTCATTCTCCTTTGTTCCAAGTGGCTTGGGACCAATGGATGCATCTTAGATGGCCGCTTGCAAGCATTTAAGACCCCAGATGCCACGTTCCAAAGTGGGATGCAGAACAGTTTCTTCATAAACTTTGTTATGCCAATTAACCTAGATGTCCCCTGAAACTGTGGTCCCCAGGCCCGAGCCCCAGCTACTCTGTCCCTCAGATTGTTTGGATGTGTTCAGGAAACTTCTTAGCCTTTGCTTTGGTCCAGTTGTGCCAACTTCCCCTGTATTGTGTGTTGTCCTTCCCTTCACCAAACATGATCCTTGTCTACTATCTAGTTAGTGAACTCCTCTCCCCCTCCCTCCCCACCCTCATAACCATCAAAGAAGGCTTTATTCTGTGTTTAAACCTTTTCTTGAGTTCTTATTATAGTGGTCTTATACAATATTTGGGCTTTTGTGACTAACATTTTACTCAGCATAATGCGCTCTGTCATGGATTGAATTGTGTCCCCCCAGAAATGCGTGTATCAATTTGGCTGGGCCCTGATTCCCAGTATTCTGTGATTTTCCTATATGTTGTAAATCCTGCCTCTATGATGTTAATGAGGGAGGATGGGTGGCAGTTGAGTTACTAAGGCAGGACTCAATCTACAAGATTGGATTGTGTCCTGAGGCAATCTCTTGAGATATAAAAGAGAGAAGTGAGCAGAGAGATAGGGGAACCTCATACTACCAAGAAAGCAGTGCCAGGAGCAGAGCATGTCCTTTGGACCTGGGGTCCCTGCGCAGAGAAGCTCCTAGTCTGGGGAAACACTGATGAGAAGAAGGCCGACAGAGAGAGAAAGCCTTCCCCTAGAGCTGATGCCCTGAATTTGGACTTATAGCCTACTTTACTGTGAGGAAATAAACTTCTCTTCATTAAAGCCATCCACTTGTGGTGTTTCTTTTATAGCAGCACTAGATGACTAAGACACCCTCCAAATTCTTCCATGTTGTGAGATGTTTCGCAGATTCATCATTGTTCTTTATCATTGCATAGTATTCCACTGTGTGTATATACCATAATTTGTTTATCCATTCGTCTGTTGATCTAGGAAACACCTAGGTTGTTTCCACCTTTTTGCTATCGTAAACAATGCTGCGATGAATATGGGTATGCATATGTCTATTTGTGTGACACCTCTTATTTCTCTAAGATATATTATTCTGAGGAGTGGGATTGCTGGATCGTATGGTACTTCTATTTCTAGCTTTTTAAGGAATCGCCAAATCATTTTCCAAAGTGGTTGTACCATTTTACATTCCCACTAGCAGTGCATAAGTGTTCCAGTCTCTCCACAACCTCTCTAACATTTATTAGTTTGTGTTTTTTGGGCTACTGCCAGCCTTCTTGGGGTGAGATGGAATCTCATTGTAGTTTTGATATGCATTTCTCTAATGGCTAAATGATCGTGAGGATTTCCTCATGGGTCTGCTAGCTGCCTGAATCTCTTTTTTGGTGAAGTGTCTGTTCATATCATTTGCCCATTTTTTAATTGGGTTATTTGTCTTTTTGTTGTTGAGATATTTCAGTATCTTGTGGATTTTAGAGATTAGACCCTTATTGGATATGTCATAGCCAAAAATTTTTTTTCCCAGTCTGTAGGTTTTCTTTTTACTGTTTTGATAAAGTCTTATGATGGGCATTAATGTGTAATTTTTAGGAGCTCCCAGTTATCTAGTTTCTCTTCTGGTGTTTGTGCATTGTTAGTTATGGTTTGTATACTGTTTATGCCATGTGTTAGGGCTCCTAGTGTTGTCTTCTATTTTTTCTTCTATGATCTTTCTCATTTTAGATTTTATGTTTTCATCTTTGATCCATTTTGAGTTAGTTTTTGTTCATGGTGTGAGGTATGCGTCTTGTTTCATTTTTTTTTGCACATGGATATCCAGTTATGCCAGCACTATTTGTTAAAGAGACTGTCTTTTCCCCATTTAACAAACTTTGGGCCTTTGTCAAATATCAGCTGCTCATAGGTGGAGGAATTTACGTCTGGGTTCTCAATTCTGTTCTATTGGTCTATGTATCTGTTGTACCAGTTCCAGGCTGTTTTGACTACTATGGCAGTATAGTAAGTTCTAAAATCATGTAGTGTGAGGCCTCCCACTTTGTTCTTCTTCAGTAATGCTTTAGTTATCCTGGGCCTCTTCCCTTTCCATATGAAGTTGGTGATTTGTTTCTCCATCTCATTAAAAAATGTTGTTGGAATTTGGATAGGGATTGCATTGTATCTGTAGATCACTTTGGGTAGAATTGACATTTTCACAATGTTGAGTCTTCCTATCCATGAGCAAGTTATGTTTTTCTACTTATGTAGATCTCTTTTGGTTTCTTGCAGTAGTGTCTTGTAGTTTTGTTTGTGTAGGTCTTTCACTTCTCTGGTTAGGTTTATTCCCAAGTACTTAATCTTTCTGGGGGCTATCATAAATGCTATTGATTTGGTGATTTCCTTTTCAAAGCTCTATTTGTTGGTGTAGAGGAATCCAACCGATTTTTCGTGTTTATCTTATATCCTGATACTTTCCCGAAATCTTCTATTAGTTCCAGTAGTTTTCTTGTGAATTCTTTGGGGTTTTCTGTGTATAAGATCTTATCATCTGCGAATAGGGATACTTTTACTTCTTCCTTACCAATTTGAATGCCCTTAATTTCTTTTTCTTGCTTAATTGCTCTGGCTAGGACCTCCAGCACAATGTTGAATAAGAGTGGTGATAAAGGGCATCCTTGTCTGGTTCCCGTTCTCAAAGTGAATGCTCTCAGACTCTCTCCCTTTAGAATGATGTTGGCTGTTGGCTTTGTATAAATGCCCTGTATTATGTCAAGGAATTTCCCTTCTATTCCTATTTTGCTGAGAGTTTTTATCATGAATGGGTGTTAGATTTTGTCAAATGCCTTTTCTGCATCAATTGATAAGATCATGTGGTTCTTATCTTTTGTTTTATTTATGTGATGGATTACTTTGATTGTTTTTCTAATGTTGAACCATCCCTGCCATACCTGGTATGAATCCCACTTGGTCATGATGATTTATTTTTTTGATATATTGTTGAATTCTATGGGCTAGAATTTTGTTGCAGATTTTTGCATCTATGTTCATGAGGGATACTGGTTTGTAATTTTCTTTTTTTGTGGTATCTTTACCTGGCTTTCGTATCAGGGTTATGCTGGCTTCATAGAATGAACTTGAGGGTATTCCTTCCTTTTCTATACTCTGAAATACCTTCAGTGATATTGGTGTTAACTCTTCCCTGAAAGTTTGGTAGAATTCTCCAGTGAAGCCATCAGGGCCAGAGGTTTATCTTGTTGGGAGTTTTTTTAATTACCTCTTCAATCTCTTCTTTTCTTATGGGTTTATTTAGTTTTTCTACCTCGGTTTGTGTTAGTTTTGGTAGGTAGTATGTTTCTAGAAATTTGTCCATTACCTTTAGGTTTTCAAATTTGTGGTAAAACACATACAAGAGCCGAATTTGAAGGAGGAAATGGAGAACCAAGAAAATAACAGCAGTCAAGGCAATTTCAGGATACTCAGCAACTACTGTGTTTAGGTTGGTTCCCTACGTTCAAATTTAGCATCTCCTATTTTTACATTTCAGTGTAATATGTCAGACACACTAATCCTATTGCATGCTATTAGAATTATAATTAATAAGCCCATATTATAGACAAGATATTGAGGCTTAGCAAGATTTAAATGAATTTAAATGATTTTTTAATGGCCAGAAAATAAATATAAATAGATGCAACTTAACCTAAATGTATTATAAACTCTTGGGCTTTGTTCCCTGTTTACCACACAGTGAAAAGCAGGGAGTGTAGAGAAATTAGTTCAAAAAATTAAAACCTTGAAATTCAAAATACTTTTTGTTTGTGGCTTAACGTTATTGTTGTTGTTAGGTGCCGTCCAGTCGGCTCTGACTCCTAGTGACCCAGTATACAACAGAACAAAACACTGCCCGGTCCTGTGCCATCCTCACAGTTGTTGTTATGCATGAGGCTGTTGTTGCAACCACTGTGTCGGTCCATCTCATTGCGAGTCTTCCCCTTTTTCACTGACCCTGTACTTTACCAAGCATGATGTCCTTCTCCAGGGATGGATCCCTCCTGATAACATGTCCAAAGTATGTGAGATGTAGTCTCACCATCCTTGCTTCTAAGGAGCATTCTGGTTGTCCTTCTTCCAAGACAGATTTGTTTGTTCTTTCGGCAGTTCATGGTATATTCAAAATTCTTCGTGAACACCTGAATTGAAAGGTGTCAGTTCTTCTTTGGTCTTCCTTATCATTGTCTACTTTCGCATGCATGAGGCAATTGAAAACACCTTGGCTTGGGTCAGGCATACCTTAGTCTTTAAGGTGATATCTTTGCTTTTTAACATTTTAAAGAGGTCTTTTGTAGCAGATTTGCCCAAGGCAATATGTCATTTGATTTCTTGACTGCTGCTACCATGGGTGTTGATTGTGGATCCAAGTAAAATGAAATCCTTGCCACCTTCAATCTTTTCTCCGTTTATCATGATGTTGCTTATTGGTCCAGATGTGAGGATTTTTGTTTTCTTTATGTTGAGGTGTAATCCACAGTGAAGGCTGTGGTCGTTGATCTTCATCAGTAAGTGCTTCAAGTCCTCTTCACTTTCAGCAAGCCAGCTTGTGTCAGCATGACAAAGGTTGTTAATGAGTCTTCCTGGAATCCTGATGCCCCAATCTTCTTCATATAGTCCAGTTTCTCAGATTATTTGCTCAGCATACAGATTGAATAGGTGTGGTGAAAGGATACAACCCTGATGCACACTTCTTCTGACTTTAAACCACGCAGTATCCCCTTGTTCTGTTTGTAACAACTGCCTCTTGATCTATGTGCAGGTTCCTCATGAGCACAATGAGGCGTTCTGGAATTCCCGTTCTTTGCAATGTTACCCATAGTTTGTTATGATCCACACAGTTGAATGCCTTTGCATAGTTAGGTAAAAACAGGTAAATATCTTCCTGGTATGCTCTGCTTTCAGACAGGATCCATCTGACATCAGGTATGATATCCCTGGTTCCGAATCTTCTTCTAAATCCGGCTTGGATTTCTGGCAGTTCCCTGTCAATGTACTGCTGCAGCCGCTTTTGAATGATCTTCAGCAAAATTTTACCGCGTGTGATATTAATGATATTGTTCGATAATTTCCACATTCAGTTGGATCACCTTTCTTGGGAATAGGCATAAATGTAGATCTCTTCCAGCTGGTTGACCAGGTAGCTGTCTTCCAAATTTCATGGCATAGATGAGTGAGTACTTCCAGGGCTGCATCCATTTGTTGAAACATCTCAACTGATATTTTGTCAATTCCTGGAGGCTTGTTTTTTGCCAATCCTTCAGTGCAGCTTGGTCTTCTTCCTTTAGTACCATCGGTTCCTGATCATATGCTACCTCCTGAAATGGCTGAACATCTACCAATTCTTTTTGGTATAGTGACTCTGTCTATTCCTTCCATCTTTTGATGCTTCCTGCATCGTTTAATATTTTCCTCATCGAATCCTTCAATACTGTGATTCAAGGCTTGAATATTTTCTTCAGTTCTTTCAGCTTGAGAAATGCCAAGCATAGTCTTCCTTTTTGGTTTTCTATCTCCAGGTCTTTGCACATGTCATTATAATACTTTTCTTAGTCTTCTCGAGCCGCCCCTTGAAATCTTCTGATCAGGTCTTTTACTTCATCATTTCTTCCTTTCGCTTTAGCTACTCGACGTTCAAGAGCAAGTCTCCTGTGACATCCATTTTGGTCTTTTCTTTCTTTCCTGTCTTTTTAATGACTGCTTACTTTCTTCACGTATGATGTCCTTGATGTCATTCCACAACTCATCTGGTCTTCCGTCATTAGTGTTCAATGCGTCAAACCTATTGTTGAGATGGTTTCTAAATTCAGGCAGGATATACTCAAAGTTTTACTTTGGCTCTCATGGACTTGCTGTAATTTTCTTCAGTTTCAACTTGAATTTGCATATGAGCAATTGATGATTGTTCCACACTCGGCCCCTGGCCTTGTTCTGACTGATGATATTGAGCTTTTCCATCGTACCTTCCCACAGATGTAGTCAATTTGATTCCTGTGTATTCCATCTGGTGAGGTCCACTTGTATAGTCGCTGTTTATGTTGTTGAAAAAAGGTATTTGCAATGAAGAAGTCGTTCGTCTTGCAAAATTCTATCATGCGATGCGCGGCATCTTTTCTATCACCAAGGCCGTATTTTCCAACTACTGATCCTTCTCCTTTGTTTCCAACTTTCGCATTCCAATCACCAGTAATTATCAATGCATCCTGATTGCCTGTTCCGTCAATTTCAGACTGCAGAAGTTGGTGAAAATCTTCAATTTCTTCATATTTGGCATTAGTGGTTGGTGCGTAAATTTGAATAACAGTCGTATTAACTGGTCAGATATTATCCTATTACTGACACTGTTGAACTTTGGGATACATCTTGAAATTTTTTTTTGACGATGAATGCAGTGCCATTCCTCTTCAAGTTGTCATTCTGAGCATAGTAGACCATATGATTGTCTGGTTCAAAATGGCCAATACCAGGCCATTTCAGCTCAATAATGACTAGGATATCAATGTTTATGCGTTCCATTTCGTTTTTGATGATTTCCAATTTTCCGAGATTCATGCTTCGTACATTCCAAGTTCCGACTATTAATGGATGTTTGCAGCTGTTTCTTCTCATTTTGCGTCATGCCACATCAGCAAATGAAAGTCTCGAAAGCTTGACTCCATCCACATCATTAAGATCGACTCTACTTTGAGGAGGCAGCTCTTCCCCAGTCGTATTTTGAGTGCGTTCTAACCTGAGGGGCTCATCTTCTGGCACTATATCAGATAGTGTTCCGCTGCTATTCATAAGGTTATCACTAGCTAATTCTTTTCAGAAATAGACTGCCAGTTCCTTCTTCCTAGTCTGTCTTAGTCTGGAGGCTCAGCTGAAACCTGTTTGCCATGGGTGACCCTGCTGATATTTAAATACCGGTTGCATAGCTTCCAGCATCACAGCAACACAAAAGCCCCCAAAGTACAACAAACTGACAGATGGGTGGGGGTTGTGGCTTATAGCACCAAGTAAATACTTCACTTTAGTTTTTTGCACTTTTCCATCCTAAAATTAAAGCTCTGTCATCCTTGTATTTTTACCCAAATATCTCTGTCTTTGTAGATTTAAATATATTTTTCTAAAACTTACTTAGCTAATACTTTAGTTACCCAAGTTTATCAAAGTCTAAACCAATTTCCATTTTACAAAGACAGTAGTAAAAACAGATTTAGCATACCAAATCACTTGAATTAACAGAATAAATACCTTGGATTTTCCCATTTTGTAGATGGAGTTTATTTACCAGCAAACTGTTTTATACTTTATTTGGGTCTGTTTCTAGGACTGCATAAATTTCTTACCACACAAGAAGACCTAGAATTCCATTTACCAATATAGGTGACTAGACTTTGGACCACAAATGATCCTAGAGTTTCCTCTATATTAATGCAAAGACAGAAGATTTGGATCCTGGTATTTGTAAAGGACTCTTTTTTGTGATTTTTTAAAAATATATTTTTAGTGGAAGTTTACACAGCACATCAGGATCTTATTTAACAATTTTTTTTACATATTGTTTAATGACATTGGTTACATTTTTCACAATTTATCAGCATTCTCATTATTTCCATTTTGATTGTTCTGTTTTTATTAATCTAGTGTCTCTGCCCCCCCTTACCTTCTCATCTTTGGTCTAGAGTAAATGTTTACTGTTTGGTTTCATTTAGATGGTTACTTAGAGGAGCACAGTACTCATGGGTGATGTTATTTATTTTATGAGCCAATCTGTCATTTGGCTGAAAGGTGACCCCCGGGAGTGGTTTGAGTTCCAAGTTTAAAAGGTATCCCATGGCAATAGTCTTGAGGGTTCTTCTAATCTCTACTGATCCAGTAAATCTGGCCTGTAAAGAAGCCTTTTTAATAGTGTGATCCGTACCCATTCCCACCAGTTCCAGAGGAATGACACTGTATGGTTTTCTTATGCAACAAAGCTCTAAAACAATAGCTACCTCATGAAAGCAAATGCTGGAATCCAACTTACTGTGCTTTGGATTTCACTGACAATATCAGACATTTATTTTCTAGACCTTAATTTATCAATGGAACCTTAAAGGAACTTTCATTTCACCTTACATTTTTACCAGTTCTAAGCCTAGTAACCCCAGCTTTGACAGCTTGATTCAATATAGGCCATCGTCCTCATTTTAACTGTCAAATATTTGGTGTTCATTCAGTGTTCATGTGTCCATGACTCAGTGGCAGAAGCTAGAGTATGAAAATACTGGGATTTCCTTGGTTTTCACGTATGTGGCAGGTCATTGATACCTTCTGGCATCAACTGAAACTTTTAAGTGAGCTAAAGGACTTTTGTTGAAGGTGGAGAGAATTAGGAGAAGATTTTGAAATTAATTTCCAAATCAAATTTGAGAGCACCTTATGGTAAATGGTAGGATATAGCATCCCTCTTTGCACAATATTCTGTAACAGAGATCTCCATATGTATCCATTCCTTTTATATTTTTAACTTTTTATAAGTATTTTAGCTTTAATACCAAATATTATCACAAGGTATATCTCCTCTTCAAATAGGCAGCATACTGTTCTGTCCAAAAGTAGCCAAACATTAATGCTGTAATTTAATAAACTTTCCAGTAGGGGTCTCTGAACTTCATGTTTTATAATATGAGCATTTTAAACAATAAAATTAAACCTGATCATTTACATGACAGAAATCTACTCTTTTGAACTTTGTAAATATGGAATCTTTTCTGATGAGCATGTTTTCCTATGATTAGATTTTAGGATAACTTATATATATAGGAAACCCTGGTGGCATAGTGGTTAAGAGCTACAGCTGTTAACCAAAAGGTCAGCAGTTTGAATCCACCAGGCACTTCTTGGAAACTCTATGGGGCAGTTCTACTCTGTCCCATAGGGTCACTATGAGTCGGAATTGACTCAATAGCAATAGGTTTGGTTTTTGTTTGTTTTCTTTTTTTGTGTATGTGTGTATGTGTGTGTGTATATATATATATGAATAAACTCTGCTTCAGAGTCCCTGGTTGGCACAAATAGTTAAGCAGTTGGCTACTAACCAAAAGGTTGGCAGTTCGAACCCATCCAGAGGTACCTCAGAAGAAAGACCTGGCGGTCTGCTTCCAAAAAATCAGTCATGAAAACCCTATGGAGCACAGTTCCGCTGTGCAACACATGAGGTCTCCATGAATTGGGGGCCAACTCGACAGCAGCTAACAACAACAACCAAATAAAAGCCTGATTACCATTGGTTTTGCACTGTAAAAAGAAATAAAGAAAAGCATATATACATGAAAACATGAAAAACAAAAAGCAACTACCAACTTTTTACTGTGTCAACAGCATTACAGTCATCAAAGTAATTTGGCATTCTTTATATGCAGCCTAAATCATTAATTAAATCAAGCAGCTATTTGTATGACTTGATTATAAAGAATATTAATGATTGAACTGCAAGGCTAGACAACAAACACATTTCTTTGTGCAAAAGCAGCATATTAGAGTGAAATAAATACAAATTTCTATATTTTGTGTTACCAGCAATGAAATCTACATTGCTCCTTCAGGAGTACAAAAGGAACGAATTCAGGTATGGTAAAGGGATACTTCTTAAACCTAAATGTCATTTCTTCTTTACTTAACTCTTGTTTTATGAAATGGAATTAATTTTAAAATATAATTAAAAGAAAATGTTGGGTTTGAAGGTTGATTATATTGTGATAATTTAAATAACTAATCGATGAGCACTTACTGAGTAACTGTATTTTGTTTTCTTTTTTTAGGTGATAAGTATTCTCCATGCAACCAGAATATATTTTGCAATCTCATTATACCTGTAGAGGGCAAAAGAGAGTAGTTTATTTTTAGTTGTAATAATAAGTGATTGTAACTTTGCAGAATTATAGCGCCAGCTAGTGGGGTAATCGGAGCCCTGGTGGCGCAGTGGTTGAGGGTTCGGCTGTCAACCAAAAGGTGGGCAGTTCAAATCCACCAGCTGCTCCTTGGAAACCCTGTGGGGCAGTCTACTCTGTCCTATAGGGTCACTATGAGTCAGAATCGACTCAACGGCAATGGGTTTTTTAATTGGTTTTAGACCATCAAACTGATGGTCTCAAATGGACCTAAATATCAAGTGCAGCTTCTTACCAGTCTAAACTATGGCTGACTCTTATTTAATAATAGCAAAGCTATTCTAATTTAAAGTTATGAAACTTTATTTCAAAGTTTTGAGAAGACCCATTCTGTATTAATGCTGTAATAATGACCCAATCTAGTTAGAAAAATAAACATACAATTAACTTGTATCTAAAGCAAGAAAAGCCGCTTCATTAATGAAACATTTATATTAGTTTCCGTAATAAATCCTGGTAATGAAAGTTAAAAGCAACAAATATACATGCATTACTAAGAAAAAAATCTGTAGATCTACATAATTCCTTAGTATGTTAAGAATAATATGCCTTACTGAGATTAGTCTTTCTGGGTACGGTTAAACTTAAATTTCTGAAAGGTTAAGAAAATTTTACTCTATGCTTTTTCTTTAATTTTATGAAATGTGAAGAAATAGTTTTAACACCCCCATTTGAGAATGCTAGTTTCTTCATATTCTCTCTCTGACATAGTGTTGCAAAATTAGTGGGCAGAGTTAAGAAGCTAAATTGATGAAATGACAGCAATACCATTGCATACATGTTAATTTTCCATATCAATTTTTTCTCCAAGCTCTAAGGGAAGGTATTTTTAACTCTTAAGATTATTTTTATTAGTAGAAAACTTTTTTTAAATTCCTCCTCAAAATGATTAAAATGTTTTGAGAGAGAAACTATAATTATATGAATATTTCAAATGTGAGTTAAACATATCTACATATATATTAGCACTCTGTATGTATGTATATGTATAAGATATGTATACAAGAAAGGGGGGCATTTCTAATTGGTATTGTGTAAGCCTTCTTTTATTCCTTTTCTCCCTGTATAAATAGCCTGAAGACATGTTTGTTTGTGACATAAATGAACAGGACATAAGTGGACCTCCACCATATAAGAAGCTAAAAAAAAGCCAGTGCACTCCTCTTTTCATGAACGCTTACACAATGAGAGGTATGCAGAAAATGTGTTCAACGTGAAGAGTATTTGCTAAGTAGGCTCCCCTAAATAATAGTAATTACTATTTTAGCTAACATTTATTGAATGTCTACAATATGCAAGAACTTTAAACATGTTAACTCATTCAGTTTTCACATCAATCCTTTGAGGAAGGTCCATTATTATTCCTTTTTACATATGAGAGAACAAGGCTCTGGGAAGTCAAATAACTTTCCCAAATTAAACAGCTAATGAGTATCGGAGCCAGAATTCCAACCCGGTCAGTCTGACTCCACTCTGACTGGATTATCAAATTGACTATAATTATCTCAAATCCCAGCTCCTAGGTTAAAAGATATTTTTTGAGCATGTGTAAAGTATTGTGCATTGTCCTCATGCTGGATAAATTTGATGTTTTTATTACCTTCCAATTCCTCTATTAGTATTTCCCACCTCCTACTGATCTTCCTAAGGAGCCCTGGTAGGGCAGTGGTTAAGTGCTTGGCTGCTAACCAAAAGGTCAGTGGTTCGAACCTGCCAGGTGCTTTGCAGGAGGAAAGACCTGACAATCTGCTCCTGTAAAGATTTCAGCCGAGGAAACCCTATGGGGCGGTTCTACTCGGTCCTATAGCGTCATTGTGAGTTGGAATCAACTCAACTGCACACAAGCACAACAGCACTGATGGACCCCCTACCCTTCTCCCCACCATGCCAGGAAAAATAAGTCTATCACCTTATGTATATATATACATACACATATGTATGTATAACTTTAAAAGGTATAATGTAGCCTTCATTGAGCACATGACTTTATTCTTCCTCCTTCAGGAGCTGGCGCAGTGATTCACACTCACTCTAAAGCTGCTGTCATGGCCACCCTTCTCTTTCCAGGACAGGAGTTTAAAATTACACATCAGGAAATGATAAAAGGAATAAGGAAATGCACCTCAGGAGGGTATTATAGGTATTTATTTTTTTATTTTCCTTCAAGAATTCACAGAAGTATTTTTCATTCTTTTGATAAATAAGATACTGATCTTTTTATTGATTTAATGAGATGTTGTGAGTCCTGTGTTAAAGAATATGTCACTTAATATAATGCTTCCAAATCCATTCTCGGTGACACCAAATCAGATGGCCCCCCTCCTCCCTTCCTGCTGACATAGTAAACTATTAGCAACATGAATAACGAAATGTTTGTCACAGTAAAATGAAAAAACCTTGGCTGGGATTTCTACAGAGATGGAAAGATGATGTTTCTTTATTGACGCACCCAAAGAGCAAGGTCTCCCTACCCTCACTTTTCTTCAGAAAGTTTCTCCCTGACTAGCAGTGGCTAAGCTCTTGGCTGCTAACTGAAAGATCAGCAGTTCGAACCCACCCAGCAGCCCTGTGGGAGAAAGACCTGGCAATCTGCTCCTGTAAAGATTACACTCTAGAAAACCCTACGGGGCAGTTCTACTCTGTCACATGGGGTCATTATGAGTCAAAATTGACTCTATGGCACCTAACAACAACAAATTTTGATTTAATTAAGTATTTGTGGAAATGTTTTCATGTTTATAAAAGTTTTATAACTATTTTAATTAACTAGATCTCTAGATTTTTATAATTTTTCAGTTTGAAAGGTGGCATAGCTAGTATAGAACAGGGTGACCTGCTAGATAAGTTCAGATAAATCTACCAACCCACAAAAGTGTGGTTAATTATAATCTGGAATTTAGTGATATGAGGAAACATGTTCTTAGTACTCATGTACAAGCTAAGCATTGCATTAGAACTTAGCATACTTATTCCTGAGCCCTCACCCTCGTTAATCTCCTAAAGGGCCTGGAAACTTCTTCCTTCCCTGGTTCAGAGAGAAAGGGTGCCAGTTTTTCTTACAGTGTTCTTACAGCAATGCTATATTGTTACTGCATGTAATAGAACGTACATGTTTTAACTAGTGTGCTGATAAATTGATTTGATTTCAGTTAATATTTATTGTGTACCTAAAGCATTCCTCAGTACTGTGAAATACCTAATTACAAAAGTTAAATACTTAAATTGTAAAAACGGAACGTAGTAAATGAAGTATAGCCCCATAGTGCCATTTACATATCTGGGTCTTGAAGGAGAGGCAGTATATGTGCTATCAGTGTCATAAGGCATTTGATGGCTTTGGTGAAGAAATAAAATTGGTCAGAAGAAAGTAGAAAAGGGTAGGTAGAGGAATAGAGCATAAGAGAGAGCCTTTGGAATTTTGCGACATAAATGACATAAATGAAAAGATGCCCTTTGTTTTGCATCATAACATACACATTTTACGTATTATTTTGAATGTTTCAGAATTTAAAGAATAAAAAAAATTTTAAGATGTCCTTTCCAGTTCCATTTGAACCTGGCTGGGAAATGAGTAGCAGCTCGTTATCACAGTGATATTCTATAAAAATTAATTGAGAATCCTAAGATTTCAGGCAAAAGAAGGGGCAACGAAGATTGGATGAGACAAGATGAAGAAAACTCTAAAAGATGGAGTTTTGATCTTCCCTACTCTATTGCAAAAACGTCCATCTGGAAAAAAAAATTCTAATAGTTAATTCTTACCAGGAGGAGGTTAATATGTCTAAATATAATTGTCCTTCCTATTGGAAGCAATCTATTTTGTAAGCAGTACAGCCAAGAATGCTCCTTAGAAGCGAGGATGGCGAGACTTCATCTCAAGTACTTTGGACATGTTATCAGGAGGTACCAGTCCCTGGAGAAGGACATCATGCTTGGTAAAGTCGAGGGTCAGCGAAAAAGAGGAAGATCCTCAATGAGATGGATTGACACAGTGGCTGCAACAATGGGCTCAAGCATAACGATTGTGAGGATGGCGCAGGACCGAGCAGTGTTTCATTCTGTTGTACATAGGGTTGCTATGAGTCAGAACTGACTTGATGGCACCTAACAACAACATTGGAAACAACAGGCCTATATTAGAGTGAAAAGAACGTGTTTGAGGGTCAAAAGACTATCTTGGCTCTGCTCTTCATTTAACTTCTCAGGATCAGTCTCCTATCTATAAAATGGGGGCAGTGGGTTGAATTTGCTTCCGGTCTTACATTGCTGTGGAATTCTTTTGCATCTGAAATTGTTTCTGACTATTTGGTGTATGCTAGAGGAAAACATAAGTTGTGGTTCTTCTTGTCAACATTAGGAAAGATTTGGGGACAGGAGTTCATCCATAGTGAAGAAGCAAATGTTACATTTTCAGTGCAAGAGAAATTCATGTAAAAAGGAAAACATTTCTGACTTTTGATTGGTAACATCTTACATATGACAGATAGTTAATTTTATCAGTAACTAAGTTATTTGCTTGAATCTTATTACATGAAAAAGAACAGCATATTATTTCTGAAAATATTGTCATACCTTTAATAGTTATTTCCAGAAAGTTCTTGCATCCCGGTGCCACAAATCACATTGCATTTATTGGTTTGTCTATCTGAGGCATTTTGGGGTTTTGTAGAGATGAAATAAAATGATTTTGTATTGTTGGGAAATTCCTAATTAATAGTTTAATTATTAATCTTTTCTACACTTCTGATTCTGAGATTTATCATTTCCCATCTCCCGTTAAAAATATTATAATTGTCTCTGCTTTAAAGAAATACTTGTATGATCTTGATAATTTCTTTGTTGGGTTTTGGTATACTGTACAAATTTCTGCCACTTAGGATTAGAACAATGCCTGCCAAATTCTTAAGGCGTCTTTTGGTACAAATATTTATGCAAGATACACAGAATAACATGCAACATCTTGTTCATAATTTGGAGTGGCTTTCGGACATAAAGAGAATGTCTAACTGGTTACTTGAAAAAATGATAAATCTTGTATATGAATACATTTATTTGTTTTAATGGGGAAAAAATGGCCTGTTTTGTCTTACAGATATGATGATATGTTAGTAGTGCCCATTATCGAGAATACGCCTGAGGAGAAAGACCTCAAAGAACGAATGGCTCATGCAATGAATGAATACCCGGACTCCTGTGCAGTGCTAGTCAGACGTCATGGAGTATATGTATGGGGAGAAACATGGCAGAAGGCCAAAACCATGTAAGTGTAAATCAAAGAACAAGTCACCACACTCTTAATATGAAAGACAACAAAGTAAGTTTTATGATTTAAAATGAAGTGTGAATTTTTTTGTTATTGCTAAATTGGTTTAATTTTAAATAGTTTATTATTATTTCTAGATATTTTTATTATGTGCTCATTCACTCAGAAATATTTATCGGATGAACTATTATTTAGCATGGCCCTCTGTACTTTGTTACAAAAAGGAAAGAGGCACAGATCCTGTTCTCAAAATTTAAGGCTGGTAGGGAGAATAAAGCTAACTCAAGTAATATAATAATTCGCTACATTTATTTCAAAAAGTGGAACATCGTAAAAAATGTAAGTTTATGTATACAGTTTATTTTAAACTCTCTTTTATTTCCTGAGAAGTATATAATATGGTTGCATGATTCAGTATGAATCATTTCCATGTTTTAATGTCAGGGGCAAAATGAGAAACATTTGATCTACAGTTGAGAAAAAAATGTACTAGGAACCAGGCAGGGTTAACTTGATGGAGAGGAGAAATAAATTATTTAGGATTGGCTAACTCTGTTTCCCTGAATACCTTCCATTCTGTTTGCTTTTTCTTTTATAGGTGTGAATGCTATGACTATTTGTTTGATATTGCTTTATCAATGAAAAAAGTAGGACTGGATCCTACACAGCTTCCAGTTGGAGAAAATGGAATTGCGTAAACCAATACGAAGTTTAATTATATACAGAGATAAGGCGAAACTTATTACTGAAATGAAACTCGACTGTTTTTTAAAACGAATTGAAAATTTCCTTGAAGCATACTATGCTATTAATTTGTCACTAAGTACCACAGGGAGACCCTGGTGGCATAGTGGTTGAGTGCTACGGCTGCTAACCAAAGGTCGGTAGTTTGAATCCACCAGGCGCTCCTCAGAAACTCTATGGGGCAGTTCTACTCTGCCCTATAGGGTCGCTATGAGTCAGAATCGGCTCAACAGCAAGAGGTTTGGTTTTTTTTTGTTGTTGTTGTTGTTTTTGATGAAGTACTACAGATGAGCACACTTAATCTTTTCTGATACTGAATGGTATTTGCTTATATTGTTGTAATTTTAAATTACAGTGCAGTGGAATAAAAATTTTATAATCAAGATTTTTTGTTTATTTTAAAATTCTTAACAGCAAAATATTTGCCATTATTTTGATCTCTTTCTTATATACACTCTTAGAATTCCTCTTTATCTTTAAAGTAAAGCTGCTAGTGATAATAGAACTCATTGGGGAATTTCCACTTAATTATGTAATGAGCATTTCTTGTTTTAATATTGGTATCATAAAATTTATGTGAAAAATTAAGGCCAAACCTATCCCTCAGTGTTAATATCAAAACGATTTTAAAGATTTCTTTTATAGTATATATAGGACGGTCATTTCATGTTGGGATTGATTGTGAAATTCAAGTCAGGTGATACTGACTCAAATTCTCCTAGCCAAATAAACCCTGACCATATCAGTGATAAAACAGAAAGTGCTTTTATAATGTAGCCAAAAGCAACATCAACTTGATTGTAAAGGTTTTGTTTGGTTAATGTTTTCTTTATTTTTTAGTTGGGAGGGAAGAAATGAATAATAATTACACCACATCCAGAATCTCGATCTCATGCACCCACCTCTCAGATTATCATCTTCCACTTTTGAGCTCATTTAGCCCAGTTCTTCCAGCAATTCTCTAATGTCATCCAGATTTCTAATCCCTTGATTTTACCATTTTTCATTATCTGTTACTCCCCTTTTGCCCTTACTTCCTTACAAAGCATAGATTGCATGGTCCAGTATCTGAACCACTTCATTGCAAACATCCTAACCCTCTTGTATCTTGCTCACCTGGCAAAGACCTCAATCCTTGTTAAGCCAAATTTTCATTTACTTGGTACCTGCATCCAAGCAGTAAGAACTAATAGAGAAAAATTACAGAACCACGTTGACTGATCTTACTTGATATTTATGATCACAAATCTCAGGTGGGCACTCCATACTGCCAAACAAACCGATAATTCTGTAGTAAATTCATTTTCCCAAATTCTTTACAACTGCTCACCCTTCTTTCATCAAATCTCTAACATCCTTTCCCCACCAGCTTTCAACTGAACCTCAGCTCACCTCATACTCTGTACAATTCCTCTTCTCCCTACTCTTGAAGCCACTCCAGTCAAGCTTTTGTCCGTTCCAATCGGGCTTTTCTCCAAACCAATCGGGCTTTTCTCCAAACCACTCTACTAAATCTCCTGTTATCATGGTCTCTGAAGATGACCACATTGCTAAATCCAGTGATCAGTTCTCAGTCTTCATCTTACTTAACCTATCAGCATTCAACATAATCAACCCTCTCCTGTCAAACACTTTGTCTTCCAGGTCACTACACTCTCTGGTTTTCAACACACCTGACCACTCCTTCTTAGTCTCTTCCTCATCTGCTCTGCAAAGTTGGGAGTGCCCCAGGGGTCAGTCCTTGAGCAACTTCTTTTCCCTATCCTCACTCCCTTGGTGATCTCTCTCAGTTTCATGGATTTAAATACCAACTATACTGTGGCAACTCATAAATTTATATCTGCAGCTCACATATTTTCCCTGGTGTCCAAACTCACAATCTATTTGATATCTCCACACAAATGTCTAGTAGGCATCTCAAACTTAGTATGTCCAAAAGAGAATTCCTGATTACCGTATCTGTCTCTTCCCCCAACCCCTAAACCTTCCGGAAACTTTGCACAGCTCAGTTAATGGTAACTCCTTCCAGACACATAGATACTCAGTAAATATTTGTGGTAGGAACAACAGGCATTCTTCTATGCATACCCTTGTGACTGTTGTTCTCTCAATTATTCCTACTTTTTTTTATGGGAAGGGAGGGGAGGGTTAATTATGAATGAAAGATTAAACTGGTAAGAGATCTGGATCAAACATACTTTTTATTTCATTAAGTGCAGGACATTGCATTCACTCTCAGATTGAATAAGGGATTAACGTGTTTTAGTCAAAGGTGTGTCATTTGTTTCTCAAATGATTTTAGAGC
Organism: Trichechus manatus latirostris; assembly: GCF_000243295.1. Taxonomy (NCBI): domain Eukaryota; kingdom Metazoa; phylum Chordata; class Mammalia; order Sirenia; family Trichechidae; genus Trichechus; species Trichechus manatus. The sequence continues at coordinate 26,255,766 of NW_004443942.1, read as the reverse complement.
CTTTTGGTTCCACCCAGCTCACTTTTGTGGGAAGTACTTCAAAATAATATAGTTCCCCAGAGAGTGTCCCAGTCAAAAAGGTGAAGTCAATCTTGAGGAGTGTTTCATCTTATATTTCAATTTGTTGAAATACTTATCTTTTGATGAAGAGAAAACTTTGCCAAGTCTCATGAGTTCTAGTCAAGGTGTTCAGATATGGGGATGATAATATTGATATCACCTTTCAAGAAACATTTAAAATTCTCCCGCCAAGGTTCTTTAGAAAAAGAACTTATAAGATAAAGAGAATTTGATTTTCATTTCATCTGCTCTGTAATCTCTAATCACTGAATCATCAAGTTTTGGAGATAATCTCTAGAATAAGTAGTCTTAGTATTTTTCTGTTGCAGTAAGTTACAATTGGTATTCATCTTTGTCACAATTCTAATTATGTAATTTTTATTATTTGACAGTATGTTTTCTGAAAATTAAACATGCATGACTTAAGAAAAAAATATATATATAGTTTTCCTCTATTTACTACATCCTTGTTTAAAGTTCTTCAAGTTTTTAATTGGTGGACTTTTAGAAGCCAGAGAATAGGCAGTTCTTACCATAAATGCTATTCATCTCCACCTATCATTGTTCTTGAAACTCCTTGATTTAGAGATCCTTAAAAATTATGAAGGTAAAATTAATTTATTCATGTTAAGTCATTAGAACAATGCACAGTACAGACCAAGTGCTCACTAAGTGGGAGCTATTATGGTCATTGTAGTAATCACATTGTTGTTAGTTGCCATCCTGTCAGCTCCTACTTAATGGCGACCCCATGTAAAACCTTGCTGAGTCCCTTACTCATGATCATTGGCATGCTTGAGTCCATTGTTGCCTTTCAACCTATGGGGCTCATCTAGCACTATATGAGATGACATTCTGTTGTGGTCTATAGAGTTTTCATTGGTTAATTTTCAGAAATAGATCACCATGCCTTTCTTCCTAGTCCGTCTTAGTCTGAAAGCTCCAGTGAAACCTGTTCAGCATGGATGACCCTGCTGGTATTTGAAATACTGGTAATATTGCTTCCAGCATCATAGCAACACATAAGCCACCACAGTATGACAAACTGAGAGACAGGTGATAGGTAGTAATCATAGCAGCCTCTATCTATTGAAAAGCTACTACTATGTGCTATAGGGTCACTGTGAGTTGGAATCACCTTGACGGCAATGGGTTTCGTTTTGGTTTGGTGCTACTATGTGCCAGGCAGTATGCTAAGGACCTTTCAACACATAATCTCCAATTCTTGTAGCAACGCTTAAAGGTATTATTACTCATTTTACAGACAAGGAAAATGAAATTCAGAGGTTAAATTATCCAAGTAGATAATTTACCAAGATCATCCAGGAAGTCCTTTGCACATCCCCACACTAACTCAACTTTACCTCATTTGTTATAATACTAATTGCTCTTGTGAGTGTAAACGGAGTGTCACTGTTAAAGCATATTCTGTTTCTGATATAGAATTAGGGACTTAGGCCTCTAATACAAGTTTCATTGAGTTGAAAAAGAAGCATCTTTGAGGCTACTGACCTATTTCCCAAAATTTTGGGGGGACCATTAATTGATGCATTGGATTTTCATTTATTATTCAAGTGTATGATTAATTTTTATCTATAAAAAATAAATATAGGAACCTATACTTTTAATAAGTACGTTTTACCTTCCCTACTTGATACTGTTTATTGCAATAAAGACCACATCTATGCAAATGAAGTCAGAATTGTTTCTTTTGCTATACAATAGAGCTGCATCTTAGGTTTGAAAGTTAATGAGTAAAATGAAAATCTCCAATAGTCAAAATTACCTTAAAAATCCCTTAAATTAGGGGACCTCATACCATCAAGAAAGCAGGGCCAGGAGCAGAGCGCGTCCTTTGGACCGGGGTCCCTGTGCTGAGAAGCTCCTAGTCTGGGGGAACACTGATGAGAAGGCCGAGAGAGAGAAAGCCTTCCCCTGGAGCCGACACCTTGAATTTGGACTTTTAGCCGACTTTGATTATGAGGAAATAAACTTCTCTTCATTAAAACCAAAAAAAAAAAAAAAAATCCATTAAATTATAAAGTGTAGCACTGAATATGTGATTTGTGGATGTAACTTACACAGTTTCATCCTTTCAATATTAAGTGCTTATCTGTGGCCCTCAATCATACTTTGTTACCTTGCTCAAGAATTGATCAAGCCATCATCACCAATCACTTCTTGACTACTTGAACAATGTGTTTTAAAATCATTAACAAATTTTCCCACCGGTTTCACAGCTATTCATTGATGGTTTCAAGCCTAATTGCATCCATCACCTTTAATGTAATTAAGGAAAAAGGATGTTGATGGTCTGTGATGGTTAAGGTTGTGTGTCAGCTTGGCTGGGTCATGATTCTCAGTGGTTTAGCAGTTATGATGTAGTTTGGCACTTATGTAATGATGGAATCAACTCATGATGAGATTTTCTATAGGCAGTTAATCAGTTGAAAGGGTGTTTCCTTGGGTGTGTGGCCTGTCTCTAGGATATAAACAGATGTTCCCGTAAGGCTTTCGCTCTGGATTCTACATCTGGCTCATCATCTAACCTCTGGTTCTTGGGACTTGAGCTAGCAGCTTATCTGCCAGTCTTGGGATTCCTCAGCCTCCACAGCCTGTGAGCCAGAGGCCTGCTGTCTGACCTGCCATTCTTGGGTTCATCAGCCCCTGCAGCTACATGAGTCAGGAGAAGCCTTCAGTCTGATGCCTGACCCATGGACTTAGGACTTGCCAGCATCTACAACTGCAGGAGCCATTTCCTTGAAATAAGTCTCTCCCACCACCCCCCATATATAGAGTCAGAACCGACTCAATGGCAGTGGGTTTATATGTATACATATATGTTTTTGTTAGGTGCTGTCAGGTTGGTTCTGACTCACAGCGACTCTGTGTACAACAGAATGAAACACTGTCCAGTCCTGCACCATCCTCACAATTGTAATGTTTGAGCCCATTGTTGCAGCCACCGTGTCAACCAATCTCATTAAGGGTCTTCCTCTTTTTCACTGACCCTCTACTTTACCAAGCATGATTTCCTTCAGGGACTGGTCCCTCCTGATAACATGTCCAAAGTACATAAGATGAAGTCTCGCCATTCTCACTTCTAAGGAGCACTCTGACTCTATTTCTTCCAAGACAGACTTGTTCATTCTTCTGACAGTCCATGGTGTAGTCAATATTCTTGAATATACCAACACCATAATTCAAAGGCATCAGTTCTTCCTCAGTCTTCCTTATTCATTGTCCAGGTTTTGCACACATATGAGGCAATTAAAAATAGCTTGGGTCAGATGCACCTTCGTCCTCAAAGTGAGATCTTTACTTTTTAACACTTAAAAGGGGTCTTTGTAGCACATTAGCTCAATGCAATATGTCGTTTAATTTCCTGACTGCTGCTTCCATGGGTGTTGATTGTGGATCCAAGTAAAATGAAATCCTTGAGAACATCAATATTTTCTCCATTTATCATGATGTTGCTTATTGGTCCAGTTGTGAGGATTTTTGTTTTCTTTAATGTTGAGGTGCAATGCGTATTGAAGGCCGTAGTCTTTGATCTTCATCAGTAAGTATATATATATATGTTGTTGTTAGGTGCTGTCAAGTCAATGCTGATTCATAGTGATCGTATGTACAACAGAATGAAACACTGGCCAGTCCTGTGCCACCCTCAGAATCATTGCTATGTTTGAGCCCATTGTTGCAGCCGCTGTGTCAATCCATCTCATTGAGAGTCTTCCTCTTTGTCACTGACCCTCTACTTTAATGGATGTTTACAGCTGTTTCTTCTCATTTTGAGTTGTGCCACATCAGCAAATGAAGGTCCTGAAAGCTTGATTCCATCCAGATCATTAAGATCGACTACTTTGAGGAGGCAGCTCTTCCCCAGTTGTATTTTGAATGCCTTCCAACCTCAGAGGCTCATCTTCCAGCACTATATCAGACAATGTTTTGCTGCTGCTATTCATAAGATTTTCACTGGCTAATTTTTTTCAGAAGTAGACCACCAGGTCCTTCTTCCTAGACTGTCTTAGTCTAGAAGCTCAGCTGAAACCTGTCCACTATGGGTGACCCTGCTGGTATTTGAATACCCACGGCATAGCTTCCAGCATCACAGCAACATGAAAGCCCTCACAGTACAACAAACTGACAGACGTGTGGGGGATATATACATATATATATATATAATATACACACACATATATACACACATACACATTTTTTTTATATACACGCTTCATTGGTTTTGCCTCTCTAGAGAATCCAGCTTAAGACAATGTCCCTTGAAAATTACCTCTAAAAATGATTCAGTGGTGCTGTAATTGGAACTCACTAGCTAGCTAGGAGTAGCCCTGGTGGTGCAGTGGTTAAAGTGCTGAGTTACTAAGCTAATGGTCAGCAGTTTGAACCCACCAGCCACTCTGCAGGAGAAAGATGTGGCAGTCTGCTTCCATAAACATTTCAACCTTGGAAACCCTATGGGACAGTTCTACTCTGTCCTAGAGGGTCACTATGAGTCAGAATTGACTCTATGGGAACAAGTTTGGCTTTTGGGTTTTTGGTTTTGGTTTTGGGTTTTTTTGTTTGTTTTTTTGCTAGCTAGGATCTGTTCTCTTTCATTATGCATGGTTAAACTTTCCAATTAACAAACATTTCTTTCCCATGCTCTAAATATAGAAAGATTGTATAGTTTGTGTGTGTTATTTTAGGATTGCATTATTTTATAAAAACTGGATAAAGAACAAAATACTCTATCCCAGGAAATTCATTAGTGTAACAGGTATACTCCTGAAGCAGTCAGTTGTGTTGGCATAAAATGTAAGGCTCCCAATCAAAGCAGTAATGACTGTCTGCAAGCTTATCTGTTTGATATAAATGGTCTGAAAGATATCTCAAGAATGGTACAACAGGCAAGAGAATGGGAGTAGACATCCCCAGGGCACTGAATGTGTCTGCCCAATACTGGGTGGGAAATCTTTACCCCTCAAATGATATTGCTGCAAACCTAGGTTAATAATGTGTCAATAAATGTTGAATAAATGAATCTTGACCCTTCAGCAGTATTAAAGCAGATGTGTCTACCTCACCTCCTCCTCCCAACTCCATTGTGGGAGAATTGAGCCTAGAAAGAATGAATGTCATGCTAGCTTTTATGTTATGGGCCATAATTGGTCATTGTGGTTAACTGAGTCGGACTGGAAAAGTCTTAAATTCCCATTTGGAAAAGAATGGGGGGATTATAAATAAACAAATCAATGATATATTACAAAGGAAGGTGTTTAGATGGACAGGATTGAAAGATTTTGCTTAGTCAAGAAAGCTTATCTGATACCTCCTTTTTGAATGTCTATTTTTATGAGTCTTCTCATTAGCAAACTATGAATCAATTTTTTCAGTAACTGTACTTCTTAATAATAATTGCATAAAATCTTATAGTTTAGTAAGTAGTTTCATCTTCTGATCATCTCAATAATCCTGTGACTAAAGTGTTATCATCACCTGCCAATAGAATATAAGCTTCTGATGAGTCACGTTCATGTCCTATCTATTTCCATAGCCCTTGTACCCCACACATAGTTGTTGTTAGGTGCTCTCGAGTCGATTCCAACTCATAGTGACCCCATGCGCAACAGAACAAAATACTACCCAGTCCGGCACCATCCTCATAATCATTGCTAAGGTTGAGCCCATTGTTGCAGCCACTGTGTCAATCCATCCCATTGAGGGTCTTCCTCTTTTTCACTGACCATCTACTTAGTAGACCTACACATAGTAGATAATCAAATATATCTTGTTTGTTTGTTTTTTAATAAATCCCCATGTTACAAATGAAGATAAAAGTTCAGAAAGATGAACTTGCCCAAGACCTGTGAACACTAGAGCTGGAATTTGTCCCAGGCCTTTGGCCTCTAAATTCTGTGACATTTGCCTGACATAGATGAACAATTATCTCTCATCAAATGTAGCTGCAGATCTATGCATTTGATTTGTGCATTTGTACATTGTTGGAGATAATGTACATAGGGACAGTTCCAGGTTGAAAACTGCTTTGATTCCTTATGTAAATGTCACAGGTATATTCTCTGTGACATTTTAGTAACACTGCATGTATCTATTAACAATATTCAGAGGTGATTAAAATCACAATGTTAGAATATTTAGACATTAAAGAACAACTATTTTCCTATCTCCCTCTACAGTTTTTAAGAATGAACTATACAAACTGATAAGCCTGCACATCTCTGCTTTTTCCACTTTGTTCTTCGTGCATATGAGGATCCTGATAACCTCTGGCTCCTATGCTGATTCTGTTTTAAATTCGCATTTCTGAGGGTTTTGCATCTAATTAACATTGTCCAATAATACTTTCAAAGCCATTCATTTTACAGGGAAGTCAGATGTAATTCTGCCCTTTAAATTCCCTTGGTTTCAGTAATTATTGCAGTTAATTTAACTTTATGGTGTCTCTAACTAGTGATCTTATCACACAATATAATGAATTAACTCATTGTCATCTACATTCATCAGTGTCATATCAGCAATCAATGTGTCATTTTAGAAACACTCTTTCATCTTCCTAAATTTCAGAATTTATTATCATTTTATCCTTTATCTTTTTCTCCAGAAAGCAAAAGTGAACTCTTACAACAAGTGGCTAGTTTCTGTTTCCAGCCAAGAATGACGTTAAAAATCTGGCCGTTGTGAAAGCTGGTATTGTAAAGATATTGCTTTTGCCCCGGGTAACTTTTAACTTTTATCTTTTATAATATTCTGACTCACCAAGCTTACAAATAAGTGTGATTTTAACCTAAGCCTTAACTACTTCTGTTAATCTTCAATCACTCAATGCCATTCAAATATTCTTCAGGAATTTTTTCTATTTACTTAAGAAACAGGTCACCACCTATAGTTCCAATACGAAATAGAAACCTTACAGTAAACCAGATCCACAATATATAAAGAATCTATTATCACCCATTATCTTTGTTAATATTTTCACACCTTGGGACTAGGGTTTTTCTACTAAACCCAAACCAAACCCATTGCTGTCGAGTTGATTCTGACACATAGTGACCCTATAAGACAGAGTAGAACTGCCCCCCCATAGGGTTTCCAAGGAGCGGCTGGCTGGTGGATTCAAACTGCTGACCTTTTGGTTAGCAGCCATACTCTTAACCACCTCACCACCAGGACTCTGTTTTCCTACTAGTCTTCCTTTTTTTCACTTCTTTCTGTGCATCCATTCTTAATTAGGGAGAATTTATTCATTGCCTTATTTTTTTCTTGTCTTTTCTTTATTTCTGTTTCTTTTTAGGCTTTAAACATCCACCTTTTGTTTTATTCTCTTAATCATCTGCCCTGACTTATTATTTTTGTCTCCCCTGACATCTGTTTTCTCTAGCTGTGTGTTACATGGGTGACTCTTTTCTCTAGTCATACGTTACTACCACCATTGCTATTGAGTCAATTCCAACCCATGATGACTCCATGAATGACAGAGCAGAACCATGCTCCATAGGGTTTTCATGGCTGTCACCTTTCAGAAGCAGATCTCCAGGCCTTTCTCATGAGGCACCTCTGGGTGGGTCTAACTGCCAAACTTTCCATTAAGTTGCTCAGTGCTTAACTGTGTGCCACCAGGGACTCCATAGTTATATGTTAACCCTTTTAATATTTTTACATTAACCTTGACAATATTTCGGTTAACATTTCCTAAGTGTCTTTTAGCTCCTAATTTCAGGTTGTCTTCCTTTATACTCAGATACAAGTATATGTAGTTTGTGTCTATCCAGTTCCCCTCATTCATTAGACATACTTCCTCCCCACACCCAATCCCATGAAGTTCTAGAATCGCTATCTGTCACAATGTCCTGCCTGCCTTCTGGCTGCAGGCATAAGAATGTGACCAAGGCTGGCCAATCATGGCACTCAATTTTTCTGCACCCGCTCCCTGCCCCCACTGTTGCATGTTTTAGACTGCTGATTCAGGGAGGGCTGCCAGGGATCGTCTTCTTACTACATGGAGAAAGACTGTCTGTGGTAGAAGAGAATGAAATCAACACACAAAGCAAAGCCACAAAAGCAGAGCCAAGATATAGAAATAGAATCCTGACCACACTGTTTCTGTACCCTAGACTTTTGAATTAGAAGGAACAAATAAATTTGCTTTTTTTTTTTTTTTGGCTTAACTTATTTTGAGATGATTTCTTTCATAAGTCTTAACTAACGCAACACCTAGTAGTATATTAAACTAAATACTATGCAATCGCATAAAATAGAAGGATAACTCACATTAGTGTTGATGAGACTAATCTTTTATGCACATTTCTTCATACGGAATTGGTTGGCAGAAGAATGCTAACACGGAAGTTGTGCTGGTTCATATGTAATTTTTCTCAGCATATAGTTTTAGAGCAATCAGGGACAAGCTTTCTCACAATTTAAAAGAAAGCTTTAGCCATACATGAAAACCTTGGGGGCAAAAGCTGAAAACCTGCAGAAGTTCATTCTTTTTTGCAAGAAAATGGCTGGCTTAGGAGCTGCATGGGCCTCCTGTATTGCTTGCTGCTAAGCTATCTGAGGCAGGAGGGATGAAGACACTAAGACATTTCCTCCTATATAAAAGAAGGGAGCAGGCGGGATCAGATCGTAAAATTGGATGAAAATAGAGTCTATCAGAAGCAAATGCCCTCTGAGACCAACATCTTAAAGGGGGAAGCCCAAGCTCAGGATTTAAGGAAGCCCATGATTAATTAACGGTGACGCTAGATGCAAATGCTAGAAGAAAGCTAGCTGTGGTAACACTTTTATTAGGAATATTATCGTTTTTATTAGTGCTCTGGTTACATGGTTGCATAAGTTTTTAGTGGTCTGCTGCAACCCCGTCTAGCCCATAAAATCTGTTGCCATAGAGTCAATTCCGACTCATAAGGACCCTATAGGACAGAGTAAAACTGCCCCATAGGGTTTCCAAGGAGTGGCTGTTAGATTCGAACTGCTGACCTTTTGGTTAGCAGCTAAACGCTTAATCACTGCGCCACCAGGACTCTGTCTATCCCATAAGCCTTGTTATTTTTAGAACAGCAGGGAGTTTTCAGGAACACATGTATGGTGTCATAGCATTAATATTTCATTTATGTTTACACATCCTCATTCTGAAAAGGATTTGAAGTCCATGTGAAACTTTATATAATATGATTTGGAGGAAAAGGTAGGGAAAGGAAGAAATAGAAATATATTAAAGTTGAAGGATAAGATTAACACATAAAATGAATGTTGTAAAGTTATGTATTTGTGATTATACTACTCAGATACTTGTATAAAATAAGGTAGCAATTGCCTAATAAACCAGTCCGTCAAAATTATTATTCATTTCATACTACCCAGCTGGTTATGTTGGTTTAGATTGAAAATAAGGACATAAACTTGGGAGAGGAATTTAAATATTTTTACCCATTTGGGTAACACAGGGGATGTGGTAGACTTGTATGTAGATCCATGAAAGCAAGAGTATTGGCCTATTTTTCACTTTGAGATCTCTAGGATCTTGAAGAGTGTTTGGCACATAATAGGTGCTCGATACATATTTGTTAAAAGAATAAATGAATACATTTTAAAAAACCACTTTACATCTGCATGTTCTGAATTGTTTGTTAATTTATTTCCATATTGAGTAGATTTTTAAAATATATTTGATTATTTATTTAGACCCAAAAGAGGGAGACAAGCATTTCTAATAAAATTTGCTAATATGCAGAAGTGGACTTAAGCTCACACCAGGGCCCCTTTGCCTGACTGTTGTATTGTCAGCTGATGAACAGGAGCAATTTTGTTTAATTTTCAGAATAAGGGAAGTTAGTTTAAGTCTTTAATTCTTAGAAAAGTTTTTGTTCTATTTCTATTTCAAACAAATACACAAAAATGGTTCCAATTACAAACAACAGGTCAACTAATTCATTCACTGAAACTCTTGCGGCTCCATTTTGGCACAGTTCCTTTGGCCTCTTTTGCCTCTGATGGGACATCTGTTGGTATCTGAAGTCAGTAGCTCTGAAGCAACATCACAAGTACACTCATCTCACACCTAGGCAGTAAATCTATTGCTTTCTTTGAAATTTTTCATTTTTATGTGTTCCTGCCATTCTTACTGCCCACTCTGGGTAGATTCCATCATCTTGAATTTGAACTATTGGAATAGTCTTTCTGGTTTCCTCTTCACTTCAGTACATCCCACACGTTGACCTAAGCTCCTAAAATACTGACTCAATTTTGTTTTGTTTTGTTTTTATTGTGCATTAGGTGAAAGTTTACAGAGCAAATTAGTTTTCTATTCAGTAGATTGTACATAAAGTGTTCCATGACATTGGTTTCATTGCCCACAAAGTGTCAGCACTCTCTTCATTTCCCTCCGAGCTTCCCCGTTCCCTTTTGTCCTGATTTTCTACCCTTTCCTGCCTTCTCACCTTTGTTTTTGAGCAAATGTTGCCCTTTTGATCTCATATAATTGGTTTTTCTAAGGAGCATGTTCCTCTGGGGTGTTATTGTTTATTTTATGGGCCTGTGTATGGTTTGGCTGAAAGGTGGTCTCCAGGAATGGCTTCAGTTCCAGTTTAGAAGAGTGTTTTAAGGTGACAGTCTCAGGGGTTTCTCCATTCTCTGTCAGACCAGTAAGTCTGGTGTTTTTTGAGAATTTGATTTTTTGTTCTACAATTTTTCTTCTGCTCTGTCCGGTACTCTCTCTTGTGATCCTAGTCAGAACTGTTGGTAGTGGTAGCCAGGCACCATCTAGGTCTTCTGGTCTCAGGGTCATGTAGACTGTGGCTCATGTGATCCATTAGTCCTTTGGACTAAATTGCTCCCTTGAGTCTTTGATTTTCTTCACTATCCTTTGCTCCAGATGCTAAGAGACTGATAGTTGTATCTTAGATGTCCACTCGAAAGCTTTTAAGACCCCAGACACTACTCACCAAAGTAGGCTGCAGAACTTTGTCTTTATGAACTATGTTGTACCAATTGATGTAGATGTCCCCTAAGTCTATGGTCCTGCACATGTCTGTCAGTTTGTCGTACTGTGGGGGCTTGCATGTTGCTGTGATGCTGGAAGCTATGCCACCTGTATTCAGATACCAGCAGGGTCACCCATGGCAGACAGGTTTCAGCAGAGCTTCCAGACTAGGAAAAAGGACCTGGCAGTCTACTTCTGAAAAGAATTAGCCAGTGAAAACCTTACGAATAATAGTGGAACATTGTCTGATATAGTGCTAGAAGATGAGCCCCCCCAGATTGGAAGGCATTCAAAAGATGACTGAGGAAGAGCTGCCTCCTCGAAGTAGAGTCCACCTTAATGATGTGGATGGAGTCAAGCTTTTGGGACCTTCATTTGCTGTTGTGACACGACTCAAAATGAGAAGAAATAGCTGCAAGCATCATTAATAATCGGAACATGGAATGTATGAAGTATGAATCGAGGAAAATTCGAAATCATCAGAAATGAAATGGAATGCATAAATCTTGACATCCTAGTCGTTGGTGAGCTGAAATGGACTGGTAGTGGCCATTTTGAACCAGATAATCATATGGTCTACTATGCTTGGAATGACAACTTAAAGAGGAATGGCATTGCATTCATGGTCAAAAAGAACATTTCAAGATCTATCCTAAAGTACAACGTTGTCAGTGATAGGGTAATATCTATACACCTACAAGGAAGACCAGTTAATACGACAGTTACTCAAATTTACACACCAACAACTAAGGCCAAAGATGAAGAAACTGAAGATTTTCACCAGCTTCTGCAGTCTGAAATTGACTGAACATGCAATCAGGATGCATTGAAAATTACTGGTGATTGGAATACGCAAATTAGAAACAAAGAAAAAGGATCGGTAGTTGGAAAATATGGCCTTGGTGATAGAAATAATGCCAGAGATCGTATGATAGAATTTTGCAAGACCCATGACTTCTTTATTGCAAACACCTTTTTTCACCAACATAAACAGCAACTTAACACATGGACCTCGCCAGATGGAATACACAGAAATCAAATCGACTACACTTGTGGAAAGAGACAATGGAAAAGCTCAACATCATCAGTCAGAACAAGGCCAGGAGCTGACTGCGGAACAGACCATCAGTTGCTCATATGCAAGTTCAAGTTGAAACTGAAGAAAATTAGAACAAGTCTATGAGAGCCAAAGTACAACCTTGAGTATATCCCACCTGAATTTAGAGACCATCTCAACAACAGATTTGATGTGTTGAACACTAATGACCAAAGACCAGACAAGTTGTGGAATGACACCAAGGACATCATACATGAAGAAAGCAAGAGGTCATTAAAAAGACCGGAAAGAAAGAAAAGACCAAAATGGATGTCAGAAGAGACTCTGAAACTTGCTCTTGAATGTCGAGTAGCTAAAGCAAAAGGAAGACATGATGAAGTAAAACAACTGAACACAAGATTTTAAAGGGCGGCTTGGGAAGGCAAAGTAAAGTATTATAATGACATGTACGAAGAGCTGGAGATAGAAAACCAAAAGAGAATAACATGCTCGGCATTTCTCAAGCTGAAAGAACTGAAGAAAATTCAAGCCTCGAGTTGCAATAGTGAAGAACTCTATGGGGAAAATATTAAACGACACAGGAAGCATTAAAAGTAGAGGGAAGGAATACACAGTCATTATACCAAAAGGAATTGGTCAACGTTCAACCATTTCAAGAGGTAGCATATGATCAGGAACCAATGGTACTGAAGGAAGAAGTCCAAGCTGCACTGAAGGCATTGATGAAAAACAAGGATCCATAAATGCTGGAGAGTTATGGAGAGACTAGAACACTTATACACTGTTGGTGGGAAGGTAAAATCGTACAACCACTTTGGAAATCGATTTGGTGCTTCCTTAAAAAGCTAGAAATAGAAGTACTATAGGATCCAGCTATCCTGCTCCTTGGAATATATCCTAGAGAAGTAAGAGCTGTCACACGAATAGATACATGCACACCCATGTTCATTGCAGCACTGTTCACAATAGCAAAAAGATGGAAACAACTTAGGTGCCCATCAACGGACAAATGGATAAACAAATTATGGTGTATCCACACAATGGAATACTACACAACGATAAAGAACAACGCTGAAGCCCTGAAACATCTTATAACATGGAGGAAGCTGGAGGTCATTATGCTGAGTGAATTTAGTCAGTCACAGAAGGACAAATATTGTATAAGACCACTATTATAAGAACTCAAGAAAAGGTTTAAAACAGAAGAAAACATTCTTTGATGGTTATGAGGGTGAGGAGGGAGGGTGAGGGTTATTTACCAACTAGATAGTAAATAAGAATTATCTTGGGTGAAGGAAAGGACAGCACACACTACAGGAGAAGTCAGCACAACTGGACTAAACCAA
>NW_004443942.1:26210576-26241598 GCF_000243295.1 Trichechus manatus latirostris | reverse complement strand
AATCATCACAACTGGACCAATAAGTGACATCTTGATAAATGGAGAAAAGATTGAAGTTGTCAAAGATTTCATTTTACTTGGATCCACAATCAACATCCACGGAAGCAGCAATCAAGAAATCAAAAGACGCATTGCATTGGGCAAATCTGCTGCAAAAGACCTCTTTAAAGTGTTGAAAAGCAAAGATGTCACCTTGAAGACTAAGATGCGCTTGACCTAAGCCATGGTATTTTCAATTGCATCATATGCATGCAAAAGCTGGACAGTGAATAAAGATGACTGAAGAACTGACACCTTTGAATTGTGGTGTTGGCAAGGAATATTGAATATCCCATGGACTACCAAAAGAACAAACAAATCTGTCTTGGAAGAAGTGCAACCAGAATGCTCCTTAGAAGCAAGGATGGCAAGACAACGTCTTACATACTTTGGACATGTTGTCAGGAGGGATCAGTCCCTGGAGAAGGACATTATGCTTGGTAAAGTACAGGGTCAGTGAAAAAGAGGAAAACCCTCAATGAGATGGATTGACACAGTGGCTGCAAAAATGGGCCCAAGCATAACAACAATTGTGAGCATGGCACAGGACCGGGCAGTGTTTCGTTCTGTGGTACATAGGGTCGCTATGAGACAGAACTGACTCAACGGCAGCTAACAAAACAAGTCTATGGTCCTTTGCCTTGGAGCCTAGGAACTTCATCCCGTAAACTGTTTGTTTATGTTTAAGAAGTTGCCCTGACTGTGGCCCTTGTGTGCTCTAATGTCTATATTAACATATAAGCAGCACCCACAGTTATGTATGTAGAAATATCCACCACCAAACCTATATCTACAGGTGGGTGTGTTCCCTTATACCCTCCCACACCTCTTGGCATACCTATATACCTATCAATCCATTCATAAATTAGTGTTCATTAATACTATTGTTGCAGGATTGTCTATGCTGTAGTAACTACCGTTGTCGCCCTTTGTTCTTGCATTCCTCTCAGAGTCTTCCCATGCCTTGGTCATGTTTTGCTGACTTCTCCCATGTTGTGTATTGCCTTTCCCTTCACCAATATTAACATGTGTCTTCTATCTATTCGTTCATTTTCCCTCCCTAACCCTCCCATCCCTAATAATAACCATTAAATAATGTTTTTTTTTCCGTGTGTAAACCTTTTCTTGTTTCTTTATAATAATGGTCTCATGCAGTATTTGTCCTTTTGTGATTGACTTATTTCACATAATGTCCTCAAAATTTATCCATATTTCACAGATTCGTCATTATTCTTTATCGTTGTACAGTGTTCCGTTGTGCGTATGTACCACTTACTGAGTGGATTTTTAAATTGAAATTCAAGTTTGCAATGTGCATATATATTTAATATAGTTTTAAAAATTCACAACTTACAGAAGAGTATACCCTCAGAGTAATTCTTCTTCCCACTCCGCTCTCCTGGTCGCCTAGTTCCCTTCTTTTGAGGCCACCACTACTGCTAATTTCTTGTGTGTCCCTCCAGAGATAGCCTATGCAAATAGAAGGATATGTCTGTATACATTTGTATTGGACAAAGGGGTACACCACCAAGGCCTCTTTCATGGAAGGACTTGTTGCCCCAACTCCTAGGGGTGCTGTCAGCAGACAACCTTTAGTGGCCAGCCCCGTTCAGAATGGTCTCAGCTGCAGAACTACATGTCCAAGGCTATGGCCTTCTCACATCCAGTGACTGAGGGAGCAGTAGTATAAAGGCCCAGCCATGTCAGCCCTGTGCTGGACAAGCCCGATGGGCCAGTTTCATTCCAGAGCTCCCCATGGGGTCGGCTGGCCATCAAGCCTGTATTACACCTCAACTTCTCCCTCCACCCAATCCTGCTTCTGCCCCCTCCCTTCCACAGATCCGAGTTTTCCTGGGATGCGTAGTATTGAGTAATACATAGTATTGAGCCATTAATTTCTGTATTGGAAAGTAGGCTCAGAAACAGTTCACCTGGATGTTTCCCAGGATGCTGAATCGTCAGTGCTAAAATCAGGAACACCAGGAATAGAATTGGTCACTATTCATGTATGTTGATCCCATGGATACTCCCTAATAAACACTGCATACACTAAACTCATCTGAGAGTCTCCTTCCTGGAGAATTCATCCTGCAACAACTAGTAGCAGGAGTGGCCTGAGAAAGCAGGTGATAAGATGGACTTTGGAGTCCCTGGGTAGTGCAAATGGTTAATGTACTCTGCTACTAATCAAAAGTTGGAGGTTTGAATCCAGAGGTGCTTTGAAAGAAAGCCCTGGCAATCTACTTCCAAAAAAATCAGCCACTGAAAACCCTGTGGAGCACAGTTCAGGGGCCTGATACAGTAACTTTTTCCATCAGAGGAAATTAAGGATGGATGATTAGGAGGCTGAGGACGCTCCCCAATAAAAGTCACAATCTCTTATCCAACTTCAACTATTATTTGGAACCAGAACTCGTTAAAGAAAAGGCCAGTACCTAGGTGAAAGGACTTTGCAACACCATGGTAAGAATACAGTATATTGATTCTCCCAGTCCTCTCCTCAACTGACCTATGGCCATCTCCTTGAATAACTCTACACTGGGAAAAGGGTGAATACCCAAGTATTTCAATTATTGTTGTACACTGGGTTAAAGGTGACACTGATAGCAGAGACTCAAAGTGTCATCATGACCTATCTGTTAGAGTGAGGGCCAATGGCGTCAGGCCATAAATTGACTTCTGATCAAGGTCTGGCTCACAATGGGGCCGGATGGGTCCCTGGACCCACCTACTGGTCCTTTCCAAATGAATAGTTGGAATAGACATACTTGGCAGATGGTGCATCCCCCACATTCAGTCCTTGACCTGTGGGCTAAAAGCTATGTAGAGAGGACAAGTAGAAACATCTGAAACTGCTGCCTCCTCCCATTCCACTCTCAGACAAGAGAGTAAAAAAAAAACAAATTCACATCTCCTTGGAGGGACCGCAGAAATTAATGCCACCCTTAAGGGTAGAGAGCCCCATTTTATCTCCATTTAATTCTCCAGTTTGGGCCCTTGCAGAAATTATATAGATCTCCTGGAGGATGAGAGTAGACTACCACAAACCCAATTGCAGCTGCCATGCCAGATACGGAATCTTTGCCGGAGCAGATTAACATGGTCTCGGGTACATAGTATTGAGCCATTAATTTCTATATCGGAAAGTAGGATCAGAAACAGTTCACCTTCATGTAACAGTTATAGTTTTCCTCAGGGCTGTGTTAGCTCTCACTCTCAAAGTCTAAGAGATTTGGACTGCCTGCGTATCTCACAGCTCATCACACCGATCCACTACATGGTGGGCCAAATTAACAAGAAGTGTCTAGTACCTGCTCCAAAGGATGGGATAAATCCAGTTAGGTTCAGGGGCCTGACACATCAGGAAAAATTATAAAGGTCCAGTGGTCAAGAGCATGCTAGGATATTCCACACAAAGTAAAAGACAAATCATTACCTCTTGCACTTCCCACCAGAAAGAAGGAAGCACAACACCTGGTCAACCTCTTTGGGTTCTGCAGATAGCATATGTTACCTCGGAAATATTACTCCAGTCCATATACTGGGTGCCTTGAAAGGCTGCCAGCCTTGAATGGGACCCAGAGCAAGAAAGAGCTCTGCAACAGTTCCAGTCTCTGGTATAAGCAGCCCTGCCACTTGGCTCAGACAAACCAGAAGCTCCTATGATATCTGAGAATCTGAGGTGGGAAAAGATGTCGTGTGTAGTTTATGGCATGCCCCAGTAGGAACATCACTATGCAGGGCTCTGAGATTCTGAAACAAGGCCATGCTATCTGCAGTGGAAAATTATTTGCCTTTTGGAAAACTCTAGTGTGCTACTTGACCCTGATAGAAATGGAACTTGACTATGAGACCTCAAGTTACCGTGCATCAGGAACTGTTCCTCATGAGTTGGTTTTTGTCAAATCCATCAAGTCGTAGTTCAGACAGGCCCAGAAATAATTCATTGTAATATGGAGATGATACATCTGGGGTTGAACATGAGCTGGACTAGAGGTCACAAGCAAGCTGCAATAGCAGGTAGCCCAGGCTTCCATGTCACTCCTTATCTTTGCACCAGCACTCCTCCCTCTGCTCACACCTATGACCACATGGGGGAAATCCTTAAAACCAGACAACAGAGGAGGAAAAAACCTGAGCTGGGTTTATGGATGGGTCAACTCATGCTGTGGGTGCACGCTGCGAATGACTAGCATCTGTACTATATCCTCACTTAGGTGGCTTTGAAAGATAGTGTTGAGGGAAAACTTCTTCCAATGGGAAGAGTTTCAGGTGATGAATCTGGTCATCCACTTTTCATGGACAAAAGAAGTAACACAGGGTTAAAATATATACAGACTGGCTGACTTGTCAGTAGCCAGATTGGAAAAATTGGGATAAAATTGGCTTGGGAGATGGAGGGAGGATGGACACATGACAGCAGATAGGAAGTATGAAAAATTTTTGAATTACATGTTAATGCCCACCAGAGAGCACACACTACAGAACGGGTATGAAACAATAAAGTGAACAGGATGACTCAGCCAGTAGATATCATCAACCTTTAAGTCTCTCTCTGTTAATCCCTCCCCAAAGAAGTCATTTGATTAATTATTTCAGACAGAAAAAATCCTCAGTGGACCACACCCCTAGTGACTAAGGACAGCCACAAATTTGGCATTCATGGCCAAATTTTATGGGAATATTTCAGGACTCACAGCAGGAGGAGGCAACTGAGAGACAGATCTGATAGGATCATGCCTCTTCACAACTATGAGCTCATTATTCTTCCATGCCTAGACTTGACCTGGAACTGTCTCTTTGGGCACTCAACTCTAGGATACATTTGCCCAAACGAATATGATGATATTGTCACCCCCAAATGAGCTACCAGTCACTTCAGATTCAGGGCTCCTTCTGCATCTAGGTCTACTTAGCAGGCTGCAGTGGAACCCCACTGGCTGCAGTGGGACCCTCTCAAAAGAGCCCAAATCCACATCATTGGAAGGATCCCAGTTGCAGCTATTCTCCTCTGCAGAAGTTCCAAGATCCACCTTGGTAATACAGCTGCCTCCAAAGGGAAAAATGATAGAGTCCAACTAGTATGGCAGCGATACAAAACTGTTGAAACCCTCAATGGTTCCACAAAACTTTTGCCACCATTTCACAGCAATGGCAGGACACTCAAGGTAGAAATATTCAGTAGGTAGCTGGAAATATGAGGAAAAGAATATCTGAGAATTCTCAGTAGATCAGTGATTCTTTTATCCATCTATTCATTTATTCAAAAATATTTATCGAACACCTACCATGTGCCAGGCACTTTACAAGATGCTGGTGTTTGCCACTAAAGGTCAAATCTGGTCTCTGTTCTCCTGGCACTTACAGCCTGGGAGGATTATGGAAATGTTAATTGAAGCCATGAGTATACGTAAACTTTTCAAGAGTGTTAAGAAACACTAAGCTCTAGGGTACATTCAGGAGTGTAGCAGAGGGAGAAGAAACCAGCAATGGAAATAGAGAAAGAGGAAGTAGATGGAAAACTAGAAGTATTTAGTTTAAGAAGGGAGAGTTTCAAAAGGGAGAGAGAAGTTAAAATATCATCTGCTACTAAAAAATCAAGAAAAAGAATAAGAAACAAGTGTGGCATAGCACTGTTAAGAACATAGACTCTGGCTTCGGGAAAACCTAACTTTGAGTCCTATCTCTACCATTTACTGACCACACGACCTCGGGCAAGTCTTTTCTTCACCTATAAAGGGATGAAAATACATCCATGAAGGGTTGTATAAATGAGATAATGTATGCAACGTATACTTTGCAAAAGTATGCAAAATGTATGCAAAGTATACTTATATGTACAGTAGACTTCATAGTCAAGAATACCCAAAAACCCACTGCTGTCAAGTCCATTCCAACTAATAGCAACTCTAAAGGAAAGAGTAGAAATGTCCCATAGGGTTTCCAAAGAGCAGCTGGTGGATTCGAACTGCCGACCTTTTGGTTAGAAGCTGAGCTCTTAACCACTCCACCACCAGGGCTCCCTAGTCAAGTATACTGCTTAATAAATAGTAGTTTCGCCTTTTCTTTTGTTTTCTTTTGTTTGTTTGCATCCTTGAATTGGGCAAAAAGGACACAATTTGTGCACTCTAAGAGATTTGTCTAGGGGACATTGGTGATTCACTGGTATAATTCTCACTTTCCATGCAGGAGACCCCCTTGGATTCCACACCAATGCACCTCATGGGCAGCTACCGCCCGTCTGTCAGTGGTTGCTTATTTGTTGCTCTGATGTTGAACAGCTTTTAGCGGAGATTTCAGACTAAGATGGACTAAGAAGAAAAGCTTGACTATCTACTTCTGAAAATCAGCCAGCGAAAACCCTATGGATCACAACAGTCTGATACACAACCAATCATGGGGATGGTGCAGGACTAGGCAGCGTTTCGTTCTGTTGTGCATGGGATCGTCATGGATTGGGGGCCAACCCCACAACAGCTAGCAACAAAAACAACAGGATATTTGCCTAAAGTCCTTAAACCCTAAAATCCAACATGTTCTTCTTCACAAAACCTTCCTGTGTTTGTGTATCTCAGACCAAAAATCTTCCATTATTCACCCCTCCAATAAAATGCAGGAAGAAGAGCAATAAAAAGGGACTTTGGTGACAACAATTTAGGACAACTGTTTGGTACCCAGATGCCTCAATTTCCCACTATCTGGGAGGATGGGTCAGTCATGTCACATAGCTGGAAATTTAAGCAAAATATATATCTGGCTCTCACAATTCAGAACTTCGGGCTGAATTGGATTTTGACTTTTCCACAGCCATTATGACATATGAATAAATCAAGCACCAGATTCACCCTACATTAGAAGGATAAGATGTTTTCTTCTTGTCCTTACTTGAATTTTGGAGGTAGGGACAGTAGCAGGGAATCATCAAAGGGAGCAGCAGAGGCAACCACGGGAAGTGCCAACAACCTAGTTCCGACAGGAGAGATGGCTCAGCCTGGGGAAGACAACAAATAAAATGGAAATCAGACGTCAGAGCCTTAAGGGGAAGACCTTGAGGAGCACACACAGACCACTCATTGCAGACTTTTGTTAGTGAAAAGATGGAGGAATAGGGAATTCCAGCTATGCCACCATTAACCTCAGCCCAAGCTAAGATCAATTACTTAAACTAAGTCCTGTCTGATGAGTTGCTTTCTCAAGCAAGCCCTCTGTCTCAGCTATTTCTCAGAGCCTGGCTTTCTCGTGTTTCATAAGCAAAGAGGATTGTAATCCTGCTGAGAAGTTATTGGGGCAGACTCCACTTTCTAGCATGCCCAGCCTGCAGATAATGATCTTGATTAGACGATTGCAAGGTAGTTAAAAGCAGTTAAGGTGCCAGGTCACACTGTCCTTATTTTAGCTGGTGAAACATCATTCTTTCTAAGCCTTATCTTAGACAAATAAAGAAATAATTAGAAGTTCTACTCCCTGCAGTGACACCAGGTTTTATGCCAGGTCCCACTCTAGGATGCAGGTAGGGCAGTATCCGGGTCAGTCTGTCTGGATTTGACCATCCTAGGTCATCAACAGACTATGGATTAATTCCAGGATTTCATTTTACTTGTATCCACAACCAATGCCCATGGAAGCAGCAGTTAAGAAATCAAACGACATGTTGCATTCGACAAATCTGCTGCAAAAGACTTCTTCAAAGTGTTGAAAAGCAAAGATGTCACTTTGAGGACTAAGGGTGCACCTGATTCAAGTCATGGTATTTTCAATCGCCTCATATGCATGCGAAAACTGGACAATATATAAAGAAGATTGAAGAAGAACTGATGCATTTGAATTACGGTGTTGGTGAAGAATATTGAATAGCCCATGGATTGCCAGAAGAATGAAAAAATCTGTCTTGGAAGAAATACAGCCAGAATGCTCCTTAGAAGCGAGGATGGCGAGACTTCGGTTCATGTCTTTTGGACATGTTATCAGGAGGGACCAGTCCCTGGAGAAGAACATCATGCTTGGTAAAGCAGAGGGTCAATGAAAAGAGGAAGACCCTCAATGAGATGGATTGACACAGTGGCTGCAACAATGGGCTCAAATATAGCAACGATTGTGAGGATGGTACAGGACTGGGCAGTGTTTCCTTCTGTTGTACATAGGGTAGCTATGAGTCAGAACTGACTTGACGGCACCTAACAACAGCAGGTCCGTGACAAACTATGGATTAATTTTAGGGTCAGAATATTTTCTCCAGAGTATGACTGGCCCATGATGGGGGCAGAGGCTATGGTTTGGCTAAAAAGTCTTTAGACACTTCCTATGTAAAATCTGCTTCAGAACACCTTCTACTATGCCCCAGTTTATCCTAACTCTGACCCAATACTACACAAAATTCACAGACCCTAATGAACTTAGGGCAACTGGACCTTCTGTCTCTGCATCTTTCACTCCCAACTCCTGTCCTGGCCTGCTGGCGTGGCTCTCCCAGGCTGTGTCCCAACCTCTGCCTTTGGCCTACTGTGTGTGCCTATGTGCCAGGCAGTAAAGTAAGGGGGATTGCCAGAATACCTATCCTAATGGTCAGAAAGCATGATGACCAAACTCATACAGTGATGTCTGGCTGGTATATTTCAAAGCCCCTTAAATTTTGAGATCCAAATTTTAAGTTACTCTATGTACTACCTTCATGGCCATACAAAATTTCAAGAGAAGTCCTTACTAAGACTCCAAGGGTGGGGTTTGGGAGTGAAAGATGCAGAAACAGAAGATCCAGTTGCCATCAGTTCACAAGGCTACCTTCTGAGTACATTGGTACTTGGTGTAGTAGTTCATTGGCTGGCATGGGCCAGGTGAGCCTCTCAAAGTGATAAGATGGTATTATTCTTTAAAAGATTTTTATTGTTGATTTAAATTTAAATAAAATGTTATGATATTAGATTTGCTGGATGGGGAGCACAGGAATAAAGCAGAGTATTCTGTGTTCATTCATTTGTTTGACACATATTTGCTGAGCACTTATTATGTGCTGGGTACTATGCTAAGTGCTGGATGTACAGTGGGAGCAAAAGCAGTAGGGTTCCTGCCCTGATGGAGCTAGAAGAAATTGCTCAAATAATCTTACAAATAGATGAGAAATTATAAGTATTAAAAAAAGAGCTATGGCATGCTATGAGAATGTATGGTCTTAGTGGTGGTGGTATGGTGGAGTAAAGGAGGGAATCTCTTAAAATTTAATTCCTAAGAGCAAACAGGACATTAACTACTACTCATATTTGCTAGCCTTGTGAAAGTCTTAACTATGGGAAACCTCCTCTATTTTTCTGCAGTTGTTCCATGTTTCCATTTGGATGGAATGGGAGAGTAGAAAGTTTTCTCATATGTTTCAGGAGTGGGTATAGATAAAGAAAATGTTCCTAGGTGGTACAAATGGTTTGCGTTTCTCTACTAACCTAAACATTGGTGACTCAAACCCACCCAGTGGTACCATGGAAGAAAATGCCTGGCAATCTGGTTTCATTAAGATTATAGCCAAGAAAACTAGATGGAGCGGTTCTACTCTATAATGTATGGGGTCATCATAAGTTGGAATTGACTCGACTGCAACTTACAACAATATGGTGGATAAAGAAATAATCCAATATGGAAAACATGATTTCCTATTTTACTAAATTCAAGGCAGACTATCCTAGTTGCCACTTCCTAATGAAAAACTATCGGGTAGAACCATAAGAAATTGATTATATTCAACCTTTTTTATCTATAAAAGTAGCAATGTCATATAGTTCAAGCTAATATGTATAGAACCTTCAGATAATCCAAGATCTTTAAAGTGATGATTTTGAAGAACGTCACTGACCTTCAACCAGACAATGAGGAATCACACAAAAATAGACTTTTTGCAATACACACAGGTATCAGGAGACTTTGGCTCTAACCACAGCAAGACCACTAACATTTTCTCTGTGGCTTTGGGTAAGTTGCTTTTTGTCTCTGAAGCAGTAATTCCTCGTCTGTGAAATTATGGGGCTTGACCTATGATATTTAAGTTTTCATCCCTTCGAAACTCTTTCTTTGCTCCTTGCTATTCTAAGTTGCAAGATCTGGAGTAACAACTTTCTATAACCACAGCTAAGAATCTATCATTTCTGATGCCTCACTGTATGGACAGCTGCAGCCAATGGCAGGAAGGCCATTCTTGCCTGTCTGTCCCATGTGCTAGGCTCCACATGGGCCAAGATAGGAATGGGATTCTCCTTTATTGGCCAGATGATTGGTGAGTTAAGGGCTCAGATTTGGATCTGAGCTAAAATCAACCATTTACCACCTGTGTAACCTGGAGTAACTTACTTCAGCTCTCTGAAACTTATTTGGCCATCTATAAAATGGATATGACAATCATCACCTCAACAAGGTTGTCATGTGTCTGGTATATAATAAATAGAGGCAGAATGATTTTGAGGCTATGCACTGAAGTTCTAGAGTCAGACTCCTGGGTTCGAATCCCACTTCTACCACTTACCAGCCCTTGTCAGGGCACTCAACTTCTCTTGCATTTCACTTTCCAAATCTGTAAAATGGACATGATAATTAGAGCACTGTGGCAATCAAATACAATAATATCTGTAAGCACATAGAATAGCACATGATTCTTCATTAGAACACAATAAAAAGTAGCCATTATTATTAATAGAGCCCTGGTGGTGCAGTGGTTAAATGTTCAGCTGCTAACCAAAAGGTCACAGTTCAAATCCACCAGCTGCTCCTTGGAAAGCCTATGGGGCAGTTCTACTCTATCCTATAGAGTCGCTATGAGTCAGAATTGACTCGATGGCAATGAGTTTGGTTTGGTTTTATTATTATTAATGGAGTCCCTCGGTGATGCAAACAGTTGAGTGCTTGACTAGTAACCAAAAGATTGGTAGTTCAAACCCACCCAGAGGTTCCATGGAAGAAAGGCCTGGTGATCTACTTCTGAAAAATTAGCCATCAAAAACCCTGTGGAGTATAGTTGTACTCTGCCGCACATGGTGTCATCTGGACAGCAACTGATTTGGTTTGGTTTGTTATTATTACTAATAGATGGTAGCTAGTACTTTGGAGTCCCTAGGTGGCACAAATGGTTAAGTGCTCTACTACTAGTCAAAAGGTTGGCGGTCTGAACTCACCCAGAGGGACATAGGAAGATAGGCCTGACGATCTGCTTTCGAAAGGTCACAGCCTTGATAACTCTATGGAGCACAGTTCTGCTCTGCACACACGGGTTCGCCATGTATTGGAATTGACTCAACAGCAACTAACAACCGCAAGCTGGTATTTGTTATACAGTAGTACATATTGCACATCAAGGATGCAAACACTCAGTAGTTGTGTGCTGCCAAGTTGATTCCAACTCATAGTGACCTTATAGGACAGAGTAGAACTGCCCCATAGGGTTTCCTGGGCCGTAATCTTTATGGGAGCAGATCACTAGGTCTTTTCTCCCACAGAGCTGCCAGTGGGTTCAAAGCACAGACCTTTTAGTTAGCAGCCAAGTGCTTAATCACTGGGCCACCAGGTGTCCTTAATTAAACACTCAGTAGGAAATTATTACTGAGGACATTACTCAAAGAATCAGAAACATAAATGACCTAACCACCGGCCAAAGCAAACACAAATTAATGATTTTTGCTTTTTACCGTTCTTGAAAATAGGGATAGTATTGCTCAGCATTTAAAAGCTGAATCCAAAGGATTCCAAAAAGAAATGCTATCTGAAGTCCAGCATGGCCATTGGCACACATAGTCTTCACTCTGCTGACTGGCGTCACCCTGTGCCAGCAGCCAGACTCTCACGTCTCTCAGCAGAAGGGTAAGAGGTAGCCCCATGGGGCTTAGGCTTGGCTGAGTGGTTGCCTGGAAGTGAGGTCATGCTTCACGGGTTCGATCTGTCAAACAGTGCTGACAAAGACACACTGTTTTCCCTGACAGTACAGAATCATATTACTGCACACACAAGTGTCTCACACCTGGGAAAGATGAAATTACACTGAGCTTAATCCTCCGAAACCAGCTCAGCAAGAAGTCACTTAAACATTTAGGGTAGGAGTTGTCTCCTGACAAAGAAAATATTGCAAGGTAACTGGGCAGTTTTCACTAATTAGAAGGGCCTGGCCTTGTCAGTTGAAATCATTTTTGATCCTTGATTCCTCTTATTAATTATTAATTGAGTGGCCTAAACACAGTCTCTTTTAAACGGGCACTTGGGTTTTCTGCACTCATTCACTGAGGAAATTAGTCCTTTGGTGAGGTTACATAAGCATATTAAACCAAAGAAGATGGATATCAGATACTTCACTAAAAACAGATTTACAAATCATCCCTTTCAACAAAACTCAGCTTCACTCCAGTTAGGGTCAGTGAAGATTATTTGCATACCAGAATGTGTCAGTGAGCACATACCCACGGCTGTAACCAAAACTGAGGTCAGACAGCAGTTTTGCATCCTTTATCTCTGGGTTTAAGTAACCAGAAAGCCAGGAATTGAAAAGGTGTTTAACCCAAAGTCTTCCAATGAGCTCTCCTGCACACCTTCTCCCAGAAACATGTTCTCTCCCTGGCACAGGCCAGACCATCTGATCTGGCTTCACACCAGGAGATGAACAGAAGAAGAACCCTCCTTGAATCATCTTCCACCTGTAGCTACCGCATATCGTGGCTGCACTCTTCACTCTTCCCCCTTCTCCAAGATGCTAACTTGGTTTGGAGTTTTATGGAAAATTAAGTCCATGAAACATACATCAATTGACCCACCTACCAAATGCAGAACATAAAGGCAATAGGAGATCAACTGATATTTTGAAAATGAGCTTAAAATTTTAAAACCGTGTAGTATATGGCAAAAAAATAAAATCTAGAAACTAATAGAAGACTTTAGCAAAGTGGCAGGGTACAAGATCAACATACAAAAATCAGTTGGATTCCTCTACACTAACAAGAACTCTGAAAAGGAAATCAAAAAAACTATAACATTTACAATAGCCCTGAAAAGGATAAAATACCCTGGAAAAAATCTAACCAGGGATGTAAAAGACTTATGCAAGGAAAACTACAAAACACTACTGCAAGAAACCAAAAGAGACCTACATAAATGGAAAAACATACCATGCCCATGGATAAGAAGACTTGTTGTTGTTGTTGTTATTAGGGGTTGTCGAGTTGGTTCTGACTCATAGCGACCCTAAGTACAACAGAATGAAACACTGCCTGGGCCTGCACCATCCTCATAATCTTTATGTTTGAGACCACTGTTGCAGCCACTGTGTCAATCCATCTCGTTGAGGGTCTTCCTCTTTTTCATTGACCCTCTACTTTATAAAGCATGATGTCCTTCTCCAGAGACTGGTCCCTCCTGAAAACATTAAAGTCTCACCATCATCGCTTCTAAGGAACATTCTGGCTGTACTTTTTTTCAAGGCAGATGTATTCGCTTTTCTGGCAGTCGATGGTATATTCAGTATTCTTCACCAACACCATAATTCAAAGACATCAATTCTTCTTCAGTTTTCCTTATTCATTGTTCAGCTTTAGAATGCAGATGAGGCAATTGAAAATACCATGACTTGGATCAGGAGCACCTTAGTCTTCAAAGTGACATCTTGGCTTTTTAATCCTTTAAAGAGGTTTTTTTCTTTTGCAGCAGATTTGCCTGGTGCAATACGTCGTTTGATTTCTTGACTGCTGCTTCCGTGGGCATTGATTGTGGATCCAAGTAAAATCCAATCCTTGACAACTTCAATTTTTTCTCCATTTATGATAATGTCGCTTATTGGTCCAGTTGAGAGGATTTTTGTTTTCTTTATGTTGAGGTGCAACCCATACGGGAGGCTGTGGTCTTTGATCTTCATCAGCAAGTGCTTCAAGTCGTCTTTGCTTTCAGCAAGCAAGCTTGTGTTATCTGCATATCACAGGTTGTTAATGAGTCTTTCTCCAATCCTGATGCCCGTTCGTCATATAGTGCAGCTTCTGGGATTCTTTGCTCACCATACAGATTGAATAAGTATGGTGAAAGTATGCAACCCTGATGCACACCTTTCCTGACTTTAAACCACGCAGTATCCCCTTGTTCTGTTCAGTTTTGTTTTTGTTCTGGAATTCTCATTCTTCTCAATGTTATCCATAATTTGTTATGACCCAAACAGTCAATATGCCTTTGCTTAGTCAATAAAACACAGGTAAACATCTTTCTGGTATTCTCTGCTTTCAGCCAAAATCCATCTGACATCATCAGTGATATCTCTCATTCCACATCCTCTTCTGAATCCAGCTTGAATTTCTGGCAGTTCCCTGTCCATGTACTGCTGCAATTGCTTTTGAATGAACCTCAGCAGAATTTTACTTGCGTGTAATATTAATGATATTGCATTCTGTTCAATCATCTTTCTTTGGAATGAGCACAAATATGGATCTCTTCCAGCTGGATAGCCAGGTAGCCATCTCCAAATTTCTTGGCATAGATGAGTGAACATCTCCAGTGCTGCATCCATTTGTTGAAACTCCTCAGTTGGTATTCTGTCAGTTCCTGGAGGCTTGTTTTTCATCAATGCCTTTAGTGCAGCTTGGACTTCTTCCTTCAGTATCATTGGTTCTTGATCATATGCTACCTCCTGAAATGAAATGGTTGAACATCAACTAATTCTTTTTGGTACAATGGCTCTGTGTATTCCTTCCATCTTCTTTTGATGCTTTCTGCATTGTTCAATACTT
The DNA here is from genome assembly GCF_000243295.1 of Trichechus manatus latirostris. Lineage (NCBI taxonomy): Eukaryota > Metazoa > Chordata > Mammalia > Sirenia > Trichechidae > Trichechus > Trichechus manatus. The sequence continues at coordinate 26,226,836 of NW_004443942.1, read as the reverse complement.
TCCCCTTAGAATCCTTCAATATTGTAACTAGAAGCTTGAATTTTTTCTTCAGTTCTTTCAGCTTGAGAAATGTTGAGTGTGTTCTTCCCTTTTGGTTTTCTATTTCCAGGTCTTTGCACATTTCATTATAATACTTTACTTTGTCTTCTGGAGCCACGCTTTGGAATCTTCTGTTCAGCACTTCTCCTTCATCATTTCTTCCTTTCCCTCTAGCTACTTGACTTTCAAGAGCAAGTCTCTTTTGAAATTCATTTTGGTTTTTTCTTTCTTTCCTGTCTATTTAATGACCTTTTACTTTCTTCATGTATGATATCCTTGATGTCATTCCACAACTCGTCTGGTCTTCAGTCATTAATGTTCAATGCATCAAATCTATTCTGGAGATGGTCTCTAAATTTAGGTGGGATATACTCAAGATTGTATTTTGGCTCTCGTAGACTTGTTCTAATTTTCTTCAGCTTCAACTTGAACTTGCATATGAGCAACTGATGTTCTATTCCACAGTTGGTCTGTGTCCTTGTTTTGACTGATGATATTGAGCTTCTCCATCATTTCTTTCCACAGATGTAGTTGCTTCAAGTGGTTATATAGGTAGATATGTATGCTATATAGATTTGGGAGGGTGTATGGGTGTACATGCATGTGTATATATAGGTATAGTTGTGGGCATCTGTATAAACATATTTATGTGTGTTGCATATATATTCATATATATAATAAAGCACATGGGGGCACTGTTATGAAAACTTTTTAGACATATTCAAACATCTCATTGGACTGAGTTACTAGGCTTGAGGGCTGGGGACCATAGTCTCAGGGGACATCTAGGTCAACTGGCATAACATAGTTCATGAAGATAATGTTCTACATCCTAGTTTGGTGACTAGCATCTGGGGTCTTAAAAGCTTTCAAATGGCCATCTAAGATAGAACTATTCGTGTCTTCCCTTCTGGGACAAAGGAGAGTGAAGCAAATCAAAGAGTCAAGGAATGAATTAGTCCATAGAACTAATGACCCACACAAACCACAGACTCATCTAACCAGACACCAGAAGAACTAGATGGTGCCTGGTTACCACTAACAACTGCTCTGACCAGGGACACAACAGAAGCTCCCTGTTAGAATGGGAGAAAAATATAGAACAAAACTCAAATTCATAAAAAAGGCCAGACTTACTGGACTGATAGAGACTGGAGAAACCCCCAAGACTATTGCCCTAAGACACCCTTTTAACCTGGAACTGAAGCAACTCCCAGAGGTCACCTTAAAGCCAAATAATAGATTGGCCTATAAAATAAACAGTAACACCCGTGAGGACCCTGTTCCATAGAACAATCAACTATAAGAGACCAAACAGGCAACATATGCCCAACAGCAAAGATGAGAAGGCAAGGAGGGGCAGGGAAACTGAGGGATGGAAATGGGGAAGGCAGGGTGGAAATGGGGAGAGTGTTGACACATTGCAAGGATAGCAACCAGTGTCACAGAACAAATTGTGTGTAAATTGTTGAATGGGAAACTAATGTGCTGTGTAAACTTTCACCTAATACACAATAAAATGTTCAAAAAAAAAAAAAGACTGGAAGATGAAATATATATATATAAAACTAGCTAACACATGGCAAATAATTCAAAAGACACCAAAATTGTACGATAAAAAAATAGATCATCATCCTTCTCTCCCGAGCCACTCAGTTTTGTTCCCTGGAGGCAACCAGTGTTATTAACTTCCTGTGACTCTTCCAGAAGTGTTTAATACCTGTTTAAGCCTATATGCATATATTTCCTTATAGGTACATACACATGCAAATAGTAACAAAACTGACCCATTGTTCTGTACCTTGCTTTTTTCACTACTTGTTGGAGATTCTGCCACACCAATATATATAGGAAAGACTTACTCCTTTCAAAGGTTGCAAAGAATTCCATGAACTCAACCAGTCCCTTAATGAAGGGCAAATGGCTTTTTCACCCAATCATTTGCTATTTCGAACAATGTCATAACATACATATTCTTGTATGTAAAACATCATATCTATGTGTGAATATACCTACAGAGTAAATTTCTTGGAAATTTACTGGAATTGTGAGATTAAAAAATATGCACAAGCTTCATTTTGATAGATATTTACTGATTGCCCGCATAGATGTTGTGCTGACTTACCCTTCTACCAGTACTGTATGAGAGTGGCTCTTTCCCCAAACTCTGGCCAGCCCAGTGTGCTACCAAACTTTTTGATCTTGACCAAACCAACAGCGACAATGACTTTTTTTTTTTTTTAGTTTGCATTTCTCTTTTACTGTAAGTAGGCAGATCACCTTTACATGTGTTTTCTTTAAATTGCCTATTCACGTCTTTTGTCTCTTGATTGGTTGTTTGCTTTTTCTTACTGATTTGTAGACACAGTACATTAAGAAAAACTGAATACAATGTGCATTTTTTTTAATATTTCATCTTAGTTTGTTGTTTGACTTTTGACTCTCTAGCATTTTCTTCCATACATATTTTTAAAAGTCTGTGTTTTGCATACTTGAGTTTATTAAATGTTTCTTTTACGGTTTTTGAAGGGTAAAAGTGGGAGGAAGCAATTAACATTCAACTGACCGAAGTCAAAACTGACCAAAACTCAAATTCCTCACAATGACCAACAAGATTGTTTTCCTTGCTTCCCTTTCAAGTTCTGTCTCTATCCATCCTTTCTAAGCAACTAAGTTCCAGCCCTATAAACTATTTGCATCTTGCACGACAACTCATGGTATTTGCTTGTTTGTTTGTTTTATACATATAGACTATGGCATAGGCTATTCATTCTACTTGGAACGCCCTTCTCAATCCTGTACTCCAAATTTATCCGTCAGGCAAATTCCAGATTCATATAAGCAGCTCAAGTATCACCTCTTTTGTGAAGACCTCCCTGTCTGTCTCATCTTCCCTATGCAGAATTCATTTTGTAGTATTTTGTTTGAACTCCTATTGGTACTGGCCATGTGGTTCTGTGTATACCTTAAAAGGCAGCAACATGAGTTCTGGAGTCAAACAGTCTGGGTTCAAATCCCGGTCTGCTACTTATTTTCTGTGCAACTGACCTTGAGCAAATTTACTTCTCTGTGCCTCAATTTTCTCCTCTGTAAAATGGGGATATTAATAATACATCATAGGACTGCTTTGAGAATTAAGGGGGTTAATCTTTGTAAAAGTGTTAAATAGCTCCTGTGTTGTAAACAGTACCTGCCACACAGAAAATGCTTGTTAAATAAATAAAAACACCTTGAGCCCAGTGCCAGTGTAAGCAAGAGAAAGTTAATCTCCAGAAAGAATTGTGCTATAATTTATCTGCCTTCTTTTCTATCTTCTTTTCTAGACTGTGAATGTCTTTAAGGAAGAGACCAAATATCATACTTAACTTTATATCCCAAGCTGCTAACACATGGTGGTTCTGTTGAATGAATAAATGAATGAATGAATGCTTCCCCTTCAGATACTCGCACTTTATTTTTTTATGATGAATTTTTTTTTTTAATTGTACTTCAGGTGAAGGCTTACAGAACAAATAGTTTCTCATGAAACAGTAGTACGCATATTGTTTTATGACATTGCTTAACAACCCCACAACATGTCAACCCTCTCCCTTCTCGACCTTTCTTTTTTGGTGAAAATATACATAGCCAAAGATACACCATTTCAAAAATTTCTACATGCACAGTTCAGTGACATCGACTACGCTCTTCCAATTGTGCTGCTATTCTCACTTAAGATGAAGGCTTACAGAACAAAATAGTTTCTCATTTAACAGTTAGTACACATGTTGCCCTATGACCATGGTTAACAACCTCACAACACATCAACACTATCCTTACTCAACCTTGGGTTCCCTATCACCAGCTTTCCTGTCCCCTTCTGCCTTCTGGACCTTGTCCCTGGACTGCTGTGCCTCATTAGTCTCATTTGGTTTTATGGGGCTGTCCACTCCCCGGCTGAACGGTGAACCTCGGAAATGACTTCACCACTGAGCTAAAAGGGTGTCTGGGGGTCATACTCTCGGGGTTTCTCCAGTCTCTGTCAGGCCAGTAAATCTGGTCTTTTTTTTGTGAGTTAGAATTATGTTCTACATCCTTCTCCAGCTCTGTCCAGAACCCTCTGTTGTGATCCTGGTGAGAGCAGTCAGTGGTGGTAGCCGGGCACCATCTAGCTGTACAGGACTCAGTCTGGTGGAGGCCTTGGTAGCTGTCGTCCATTAGTACTTCGGACTAATCTTTTCCTTGTATCCTGTTCTCTTCATTCTCCCTTGCTCCCAAAGGGATGAGACCAGTGGAGTCAGATACTCTCACTTTAGTTGAAATATAACATAAAGATATAACAAAGATTTAAGAAAGGCCTCAAAATAAAATATAGTAACATTAAGTTGTCAGTAACACAAGCAAATACAAAATCTCTCTCTGTTTCATTGCTAAAGAAATAGATCAGAGGAGCCCTGGTGGGACAGTGGTTAAGACCTCAGCTGCTAACCAAAAGGTCAGCAGTTCGAATTCACCAGCCACTCATTGGAAACTTTATGGGGCAGTTCTACTCTGTCCTATAGGGTTGCAATGAGTTGGAATCGACTTGATAGCAAAGGGTTTGGGTTTTTTTGGGTCTACGTTTCATTGGTAAATAAATAGAGAGATCACGACGAGTAGAATTAACTAAGAAAAAGTACTCGGGGGAGTTTTCTTTAAATGTTTAAACCAAGGAAAGAACATGGTTTATAGAGACAAAGAGAATAGCCCAAAGAGGGGAAATGACCCCTATACTGGGCCATCTGGCCACCCTCCTAGGTACTAGGTAGCTCCACCCATATCTTACCAAACATATTCAAATGCACTCACATTCCACATGAAACATCATCTGGGGACAAAAAAAGGTTTTTGAAAGGCATTTCATAACTTGGCTTTTGAAATTACTTTTTTATTAGTAATTCCTTTGATTCACATTTAGGCATGATTTCTCAGTAATTATTGGATACCAGTGAGAAATCTTAAGTGAGAAAACATCCACAAATTACTTTTAACTGTAACGAGACGTTTATGAATATTATTGATTTCATCATTGATGAAGGTAACAAATGTTTAAATTTGTAGCTATGTCACTAAACATTTTAAAATTTTGATATCACAATTTCCGTATTTTGGAACCAAAACATTCCTTTCTTTTTTTTTTTTTTTTTTTTCAGGTCTCAGGTATTTTAATCAGCTCTTGAAATGTTCTCGGGCCCTAGCCTAGGCACTAGGCATATAGTTCCTAATGGGTAAATCAGCCCTGCTTGTTTGAAGACCTGGAGCAAGTGTAATCAAGTTTTATGCTGAATATGGCAAACGTATTTGCTCTGTTGAAGCCAAGTATCTATGTGGAGGATTAGTTGAATTTATGTTTCCTAATGGAACCAGCTGTTTTTGTATGTAAAGGTCTGTTGCAAAAGGAACAAAGACACTTATGTAGGTTGTGGGGTGGGGAGGACACCTTGCCTTTTTTCATCACCTGCCAGGAACACCATGTCCTCATTTCATTTCAAGGTCCTAGTAACACTCAACCCTGGACACAAGATCTGAGACCTAAAATGCTATTTCCACCACAAAGCCAGTCCTCTCACCTTTTCAGAACAAGTGTCTCAGTCTCTTTGGAGCACAACAGAACAGAACATTTTCTCTTCTTTGCTTTCCAATTTCCCTTGTGCCAGATGTTGCCTATTACAACCCTTGGTACTAAATGAAAGGTCTCATCTTTGAATGATGGACAAGAAAAGGTAAAAATAGACTAAAGAATAAAAAAATTCATTTAACCTGAACCAGGTGGTAACAAAAGAATGCTAGAATGGAATGGAAACCCTGGTAGTGTAGTGGTTAAGTGCTATGGCTGCTAACCAAAAGGTTGGCAGTTAGAATCCACCAGGTGCTCTTTGGAAACTGTGGGGCAGTTCTACTCTGTCCTATAGGGTCGCTATGAGTTGGAATGGACTTGACGGCAATGGGTTTGGTTTTTCAGGTTAGAATGGAATATTCAGCTGGAAACAAACATTGTTTTGGCAGGCAGTTGTGTGAAGGGCCACATTATAAAGGAATTAGGATCAGTGCTTTGCACAACTCTACAGGGCAACATTCAGGTTGTATTCTACATTCATGCTGCTCCATGGAGTTGTGCAACCTCAGGGTCTGAAACTAACAGTCATACGCCTCCTATTCCCAAGGAAATGGGTAGCAAAAAGGCCCAGGAAAAGAGAGAGCATTCTAACAAGTTGCATGCAAGCTACAAGCATTCCAAAACTACCCTTGATTTCATGCCCAACTCTTGTTCACCCAAGATTTGCATAACCCAGTACTGGGGATGTTTGGGGGGAAAACCAGGATTCTACTCCTGAACCCAGGCCAAAACTTCAGTGATTGGAGACTGGGAAAGCTGCTTTTTTTCAAATTTAATCTAGTTTCTCTTTCCCAATAGCACTTAAAGGACAAACGTGTTCTGTTCTGCAGCCCTGGAACTCAATATTCATGGCTAAGTCATTACCTGTGAGGGCTTTATAAGGGTTATTGAAAGTTTAGCTTTACAGTAAATGTAGCATAATCTGCACAATAAAATGTAGTCCTTTGCTTAATTACTTACCTCACCTGTTGGGAGTTTTTCTCATTTCTCGGATCAAGGTTTCAATTAGGGCCATAACTATGGGGTTGATTTTGCTCATGAAATACTTTTGAACCCCTCAGAATGAAGGCCTCTTGACTACACCTAAAGAGCAACTTGCCAAAAACAATGAATGGTGTTTCACAATCTGAGTGGGTGTACTTCATCTAACTAATATGTAAACAAAGGAGTGGCGAGTTAACAGCTCAGTACCGGAGAGGCCTCTCAGGAAAGCTCAGCTACTAGAAACCAAGGGCAACTTCCCTCAAATCCTGTGACACTGTGTGGAACTGAGGCACAGCAAGGTGCTTGGGCATGAACCAAGGAGAGGTCGAAAGGCTCCTTTCTTTCTCTGGAGCTCTCCCATGTCCGGAGAGATGGAATGCAGGAGGTGGGACTTGAGAACCAATTCTGAATCCTCTCACACAGTTGCTATTCCTGACTTTTTTTACTTACTTATTTTTCTGTTTAAAGTGACCAGAGAATTACGGATCATCTCAGAGAGGAAACGATCAAGCTTGCACCTTCAGCTTGCCTTTGGGCTCACACTAGGGTGAAGGCCCAATAGGTCAGCATGGCCTAAGGGAGCAGAACTATCCACCCCTAACCAGACAGGAAAACAGGGACCTTGCAAGAAAAGCAATAATATTTGTAGATACTAATGGAGTCACTCACTATAATTATCAAAATCCAAATTTCAGTAGCTAGCACATGCCTGCATTACTTAAAGATGGGACCTTATGCCCTGGCAAATTCTGCCCACCCTCCAAGGTTTTCTAGGAGTCCCCAGGTAACGTTTCACAGGTATTTAGGTCCAGTCCTATTGCTTCCCATTCCAGCCTCTCTGTCGATGTCCTTCCAAGCCCTCCATGACAATTATGGTATCTGGACCAAGGCTGTGTCTCATGGTGCTGCCAGAGCTGCTAACCCAAAAGGGACCTTGGTACCATCTTCCTACCTGGGCATCAAAGCATCCCAGGTCTCACAGAGCCCCTGTGAAAACAACTCCTTCTGCTTTTGCTGGGTATTCCCTCTCTCTGGGGGTTCAGACACGAGTTCCAAGGGGTCAGACTGGTCCATTTGGGAATTGATGTCTGAGACAGATATGATTCTTTTCTCTCCACCTTATCTCTTTCTTTACCCTTCTCTCCACAGCTTCCTCCTACCCATTCTGTTTCAATACATCAGCTGACCCCAATAATCTACATTTTAAAGAGCTCTCAAGGGGACAGACACCATGTTCTGAGAAGCAACACTATGTTCATAAACAGGCAGAATAATCTGGTGACTAAAGCTGTGAAGTCAGACCAGGATCTAAGCACAGGCTCTACCACTTACTGTGTCCTTGAGCAAGTTATTTAACCTCCTTGTGGCTTCGTCTCCTCAATTATCAAATGGAAATAATAATAGGACTTAGCTCATAGGGCTGTGGCTAGAATTCCCTGAGATCATTCATTTCTTCCTCGTATAAATACCTCATTGAGGGCCTATAATGTTCCAAGAACTGTTCTAGATGTTGTTCTAGAACAAAACACACAAAATTTCTGTCCTGATAGAACTTAAATTCTAGTTGGGGAGACAGACAATAAACAGATGAATAATATACTATAATGTTGGGAAGTGATAAATTCTATTAAAAAAATAAAGCTTGATTAGATTATAGAGAGAAAGACCAGAGGCTACTTTACACAGAACAGCCTGGAAAGGCTTCCTTGAGGAGATGGCATATAAGCAAAGATTTGAATGCAAATACTTACCTTAGTTCAAGCACAGAGTGTTCATTAATATTACTTTCCAAGTTTTCATCTTCAAGATGCCACAGACTATGTGTCTGGAAATGTGGTAGGTGCTTTATTTTATTTTAAAAAATACATCTTAAAAACATTTTAAAACATCATCATTCCATTTCACACACACACACACAATTACTCTTATTTTAATTCTCATATCTCACTAATTCTCAGCCTCCCATCCCTGGTCACCTTACTACTGAAAGTCAAAGCAAAGTACAGAACTGGGTGTTTTGACTTCTGGTCCATTACCCCACAAAAAGCCTTTCAGGAGCTAAGAGGGGTAGCAATACACTTTCTAGAGTGGAGCCACCATTTGTTTGCTTTTGTGGAATCTGGACTATAGATGGGAAGGAAAAAATGAGGAAGGGAGAAAAGCTCATTAGTGGACAACACTATATATTACTTAGGAGCATAATTCTGCGGTGATGGGTAGGCCAGCATGGATTATCTCAAATTACCCAGTAACCACTGAAATCTAGTATTGCTGTAAAGGCAGACTTTTCCAAAGTATGTTCCTGGCAGGGCTTTGAACCAGTTCTTCCTGATTCAGTCACAGACAAGGAAGTGACACCAGAACAGACCCGAATTTTTAAAATTTGAGTAAACCGAAATGATAACCAGAATGGAAAAAATTATGGGTGGAAGCTCTGCTAGAAACTTAATCTCTCTCTTAGAAAACAAGGGTAGCATACACACTGCATAGTAAACAAGTCTCTTGCCTGTAGGATTTTGAGCAGAGTCAGAAACAACACTGCCCAGTTCAAAGACGGCAACCGACCTTGCTGCTTTGAATATATGCCGCTCTCCACAGAACTGTGTATAATCCCATCTCACACATTAACAGACATTAACAGATTAAAGGGCTTGAGAAGTTCTGCAGTAAATAAACCTGACTAACTTTAATTGACCCAAACTTCTCTGACCACAGAACTCCTTTCTTTCTTAACACTATTAAGCTGTACTTTTTGAATTGCTACTGTAAATTAAGGACACTACATTTTAATCAACTCACCACAACTTAGAATTCTAGAACCTTAGAAATTGCACAGGGAGGCTATCAATAAATATGAAATGAATGACTGAATAAAGCTCCTATCACATGCACATTCAACTTACACTCAAACTTATATATACAATTGAGTAGTCTTGCTTCAAGTATTCAAGTATTGCAGTGATGCTTGCATTATTACAGAAAGATCTTAGAACTCCCTTTTTTTTTTTTGGCCAAATTTTCAGAAACTAAAATTTTGGAGATGGAAAATAGTCTTAAGGAGCATTTTTAACCATTAGTTCTGAACTATGTTGTCAAGACACATGGTTTGTTAAAAGTAGTTGTATTTAACAAATTATAGTACTATAGATTATAAATAATGTTTTAAAAAATGAGTTGGAATAGAGTCAAGGTTATCCCTACCATATCATCCCCCTTTTACCCTATTGCATTCCAATATCCTTTCTTGAGTAGAAGGGAGAGGTGGGGTTACAGCCAGCTTGCTGGGAATTGCACATAACCTGCAGCCTTTCTTACGGGTGTGTCATGCATGTAAATCATGTCTGTCATGTCTGTTATCTGATGGAAGAAGGTTAAGAAATGCTGAACTAACACAGACTCAACATTTTACAAATGAGAACATGGAGGCCTAGAGAGGCAAAGTAACATACTTAGATCACTCAGCCAGAAGAAAACTCAATAGGACTAAAACCCAGATGTTCTATCTCTTAGCCCTACAACTCATGATGATCAGGGTCGAGTAACCCTGACAAAATGGTTACCCCTCGCTGTGCCTGCTGGTCTAATGGTACGAGGAGCCTAAAGTAAAGCGACCAGGTAGCAGCTGAAATGTTAACTATAGTGGCACTTACTGTGTCCCCTGATGAAAGTGATCCCCTCTAGAGCTCAGGATCTCTAAAACCGGAGTCTAAAGTGGAAGGAACAGAAAGCACAAACTCCCCAAGTAGGTCATGGGAAATGAATGTCAGTGGGGACACTCCTTGATTCCTAGACCTATGTATTCTACTGCTGGGAACACAGCATGACATGATTTTTGTTGTCTTAAGATATTACAGCATCCTGAAAGATAGTGTCCTATACTTTCAGGGTATCAACTACAACTGGTGTCTTGTTAATTTGGCTCGTGGTGACCTTACGTTTAACATTGCCATGTTCTGCCCATCCTCGCAACTGTTGGTATGTTTGAGCCCATTGTTGTAATTATTGTGTCAGTCCATCTCATGGATGGTCTTCCCTCTTTTCACTGACCTTCTACGTTACCAAGTATGATGTCCTTTTCTAGCAATTGGTCTTTCCTGATGACGTGTCCAGAATAAGCAAGGCGCAGTCTCCCCATCCTCACTTCTAAGGAGCATTCTGGCTATACTTCCTTCAAAATTGATTTGTTCATTTTTCTGGCAGTCCACAGTATACTCAATATTCTTCAACACTACAGTTCAAATGTGTCAATCATTCTTCAATCTTCCTTTTTCATTGTCCAGCTTTCACAAGCATATGAGGTGATTGAAAACACCACGGCTTGGGTCAAGTGCACCTAAGTCATCAAAATGACATCTTTGCTTTTCAACACTTTAAAGAGATCTTTCACAATAGATTTTCCATTTCAATATGTCATTTGATTTCTTGACTGCTGCTTCTGGACATTAATTGTTGATCCAGTCAAATGAAATCCTTGACAACTTCAATTTCTTTGCCGTTTATCATAATGTTATTTATTGGATCAGTTGTGAGAATTTTTGTTTTCTTACAACTGTCCAAAAAAAAAAAAAAAAGCCAAACCCATTGCCACTGAGATGATTCCAACTCATAGTCACCCTATAGGACAGAGTAGAACTGCCCCATAGGGTTTCCAGGGAACAGCTGGTGGATTCAAACTGCCAGTCTTTTGGTTAGCAGTCATAACTTTTAACTACCAGGCCACTGTTTTCCCCCATGATCCAGTTTTCATAAACTAAATGAGAATATTATGGGGACCATCACCCCTATGTCCTTTATGTCTTTGAGGGTGGCACTAATCTTTGCCATTCCCCACTAGGATGGAGAGGGTTTTGATTTACTATCTTGGCCAAAAGGTGCAGTTCTGGGAACTTTCGCATGGTCTTGCCTATTGCAAATTACTCTTATTCTACAGGCCAAAGATTCAATGTAAGTATTCTGCCAGCTGATAAGTATGTTCAATCCACGTATGTTCAGTCCATCTGAGAGCTAAGGATGCAATGACTGGGTGGGTCCATGGACCCAGTTCAACAATTGAGAGACAGATCTGGGTCAGGACTCCACTTATTACTTGACCCATATACATCTCTATTCTAATAGAGGTCATGATGGCTCTTTGAGTTGTCATGTATCAGGCTCACCTCTGACCTTGTATCCAACAACCATTGAAAGAACTGGGTATTCCCTTTTCCCAGTGTATGGTTACCTGAGTAAATGGTCGTAATCTCTTTGGGGAAAGACTAGGTGAATCACTATAGTATATACTTGTTATGGTGCTACAGTATCATGCTACCCAACCCCTCTTTTAGTCAATGGACTCTGGCTGTGAGAATTCAGGTTTGGAAATGGGAAATAGATCCTGATTTTCTACTGGGATGGCTGGCCTTAGCCTTCTGTTCATCTGTTATTGATTTATTTTGATTTTATGTATTAAGCAATATTCTGATTGGCTATAATCTATGTTGTCCTTAGGAACAACATGAACTATTAGGTATCTTCATAAACACCTGCAGATCAGATCTCCCTGGGTGCCATTCCAATGTTGCTGCCCATTACAGTAATTACATCCACCTTGCTTCTGATAGTTTAGGGCTACCACCTGACCTCTGCTATTACGTGAATCCTATTATCCTCATTGATACTAGGGAGCACAGTTCTGGAATAGCATCTTCTGCTGTTGACCCCAGCCTCAGAGAACAGCCTCTATTGTTATTAACGGTTCTGGTGTCTTCCTTTAAGCCCCTCCCAGTGCATTCCTTTTCACCTTGGTAAATGGAGTGTTCTCTGGAACAGACTGAGGAACGTAGTTAGCTGGTGGGTTTTCCTCTCGTATAGAGTTAGCCCATTCTAGCATGCTCAGTTCTCTGAGACTTTTCATCCCTTCCTCCATCTGTTTACAGGCCAGTCTGGTATCTCTATTTTTATTTAATGCAATCTGTCATTTTTTCTAAACACTAAAAACTATCCTAGCAGTATATTAAACATATCTCTTGAGCAGGGCTTTGAACCACTTTCAACCAGTTTAGTCATGGCCGACAAAGGGAAACCAGAACACACCCGAATTGTTACAACTTGGGTGATCCGAAATCATAATGCAAAGGGGAAAAACTACAAGTCAAACCACTGGAATGGGAAACTCAGAAGAGGCATAGTGAGCCCTTTCAGGAGCCTGATGTGTGAGAATGGATTATTGGCAGTACTATGGAGCACAACACACATTCAAAGCTGTGGGGTTGGCTGCCATCTTTGACTGGGGCAACGCTGTTTCCACCTCTGCTGAAAATCTGATGGGCAAGAGATTTGGTTGCTATGTAGCACATACACTGCCCTTATTTTCTAAAAGGGAGATTAATTTCCAGCAGGGCTTCGACCCGTAATTTTTCCTATTCTGGTTCACCTAAATTTAAAAAATTTGGGTCTGTTCCGGTGTTGCCCCCTCAGCCATGACTGAACCGGGAAGAACCAGTTCACAGCCTTACTCGTAAGGCCGTTAGCCCTATATTGGTAAACTTTCCCTTATCCTCCCACCATAATCCAGTGTCCTCAGTATCCACTTTGAGGCGTGCTTACCCAGTACCTCCTGGTACATATTAGCCAGTTTCTGTACCTCCTTTGACGTATCAGCTCTCTCTCCCTTTATCAGGCTCAGCACTGCCCAGTGGAGTTATACTGAGATGCGACTCTGATTATAGGTTGGGTGGTCAGGAGGGAAGGTGGTGCTGGAAAACTCATTGCCGTCAAGTCAATTCCGACTCGTAGCGACCTTATAGGACAGAGTAGAACTCCCTCGTAGGGTTTCCAAGGAGTGGCTGGTGAATTGAAACTACTGACCTTTTGGTTAGCAGCCAAGCTCTTAAACACTACGCCACCAGGGCTCTGCAAGAAGGAAAAGCATTGTCTTATAAGGCATTTGCCTCACTTGAGGCCTCTGAATTATCTTCAGGAAAGGAAAGAGGGACTTACCTTCCAACAAGGGGGAGTGGGTCACTTCTGCATGCCCAGAAGATCCAGGGGAATCTGAAATTTGAAGGTTCAAGGTTCTCAAGTACATTTACCCATATATCTGTATCCCAAGTCTCAGGGTTTCAGTCTTTTCCTATTAGTGTCTTGTCTTTGGCTTAGGATATTTGCCGAGGCTGAGAATTCAGCCTGATTTAAAGTTCTACTAACCTTACAATTAGGTTCAATGCTTGCTCTTCGGCTCTGTCTGTTGTCTGGCTTCAGGAGATGAGTGTGTCTAAGTGCCATCAAAGAGTTTCTCTGACTCTCACACTTTGCTTTCAATTGCTGATTAATAGATTACAACCTTGCATTTTCTTTCTCCAATTAATAAACGGCATTTAGCAGCAGCTTACCAATTCCACAGTTTTAGGTTTACTCTTTTCTCCATACCTCTCAAAGCCTAGAGATCTTTCATCCCTTTCCACCTGTATCCTGTTCACCATGGGTGCAATTCTTACCATTGCACTGCGATAGCGTCATAGAGACTATCACTACCCCACATACCATCTTCTACTCAGCTAGGGATCCATGTCAAGAATCCTATCCTTAGAATTTATTTCCTTCAATCACTTTTCCTTCGTTCCTTTCTTTTTCTTTTTTTTTAATTCAGGGGAAAGCACAAACAGTCCCCCCTAGCACAAATTATGCAATAAAGTTTCCCATGTATGGGGAAGTTGCAGGGGTCAGCTCATCCTCAGTATAATGGATGATCCTTGCCCTGGGAAAACCACCTTCATGATCACGATATTTCCCCTCCCAGGTAGGTATTCCTAGGACCACTTTTGATACTGACTGTATTAGGTCAAGTTCCCTAAACACAGAGCCTGAGATGGGGACTCTCATGAAAGTCATTTTTTAAAAAGCACTCTCAGGGGAAGGGAAGTGAGGGAAACAGGATAGGGCAAGGGGAAAAGCTAGGTAAGGATATAGTCTCGGCTGAAGACTAGCATCAGTCTGGTCCCACAGAAAGCTTCAGAGAACAAATTGCACAATGTTGTTGGTCCCACCTTGAGACAAGGATATACCCCTGTGTCTATCAGTCATTGGTCACTCACTGCCTTGGGCCATAAGGGAGTGCATAACCTATAAAGAATGCCACTCTTGTTCAGCAGAGGACAATGCTCTGAGGAAGGGGCAGGCATGGGTCATCAGCAGCTATTACTCAGAGCGCCTGGGGGATGGGTGCACCAGCCAGTTGAAGGAGACTGTAGGCAAGGCACCAACAGTCTCTACTACAGATAACTTCTGTAATGATAATTCTTACTCCCTTGAGAGTAGACTTGATAAAAGCAGACAGTCAAAACTTATTTGAAGCCAACCTGAAAAATAAAATTCTTTTTATAAATAAAAATAACACTTTAAAAGTAATAATAATGCTTTATACAAAGAACTTTCTCTTTTCCTGTGTGGTTTATAAACTACTTTTCATGCAAGCCCCATAAAGGAATTCCAAATCTCTTTTACCAAAAGGTATTATCATTACATTGTCTAAGTAATCCCTATGAAGTGGGCAATACTCACTTTGAGATATAAGCTCTGGAATATGTGAATAAAAATCAAAAGAGGCCATAAAAATGAGCAGACAATTTACACTAGAAGAAATATAAATGGTCAGGGAAGATTTTTAAATGACGTTCAACTTCCCTAGAGATTAAGAAAATGTCTGTTAAAGCAATGAGCTCTCCTCTGCTTATCATGTTGGCAAAGACATCAGCGAGGATGCAGTAAGACAAGAGCTCTTCAAATTTTGATGATAGGGTGTGAACAAGTATAGACCCTTTGGAAAATAATAATTTGGCAATATGCATCAAAAAATTGCTAAATTAAAAAATTGCTACCCCCTCAACCCAATAATTCTCGGAGCTCAGGAATTCTAAACTCAAAGCTTAGAATTGATTACAAGGAAGAATCATGTAAGATTCTAAGACTTGATTACAAGGAAATAATCGGTGATTCCAACAAAATTCTATGTTCAAGGTGCTCATATAGTGCTAGTTCATATTAGTGAAGTATTGGAAACAACTTAAATGTTTAAAAATTGTAAAATGGGTACATAAATTCTAGAACATATAGATGATGAAATACTGTGCCTTGGTATTGCTAGGTTTGTTAATTCTGTCTTTCCCTATTTTTATAATCCTTGGCAAGTTGATTCACATCAATTAATTTTTTTAAATGGAGATTATAATAGTTCCTATCTCTCTTAGTAATCTAGTGCTGCTGTAACAGAAATACCACAAGCGGATGGCTTTTTTTTTTTTAATCGTTGTAATGAAATGAAGTTTACATTTCAAGTTAGTCTCCCATACAGATATTTTTTTTTTTAACATACATTGTTATGAGACCCCAACCGCTCACCCCATTCTGCGACGGTACACTCCTCCCCTCCGCGCCTGATTCCCCATGAACATTCAGCCAGCTCCTAACTCTCTCTGCCTTCCCCTCTCACCTCTGGACAGAAGCTGCCCCTTTGTTCTCTTGTATCTACTTGTCTAAGAGGCACATTCTTCACAAGTATCACTTTATGTCCCACAGTCCAGTCCAATCCCTGTCTGAAGAGTTGGCCTCGGAAATTGTTTTAGTTC
>NW_004443942.1:26209193-26210476 GCF_000243295.1 Trichechus manatus latirostris | reverse complement strand
AGAGGCACATTCTTCACAAGTATCACTTTATGTCCCACAGTCCAGTCCAATCCCTGTCTGAAGAGTTGGCCTCGGAAATTGTTTTAGTTCTGGGGTGATGGAGAGACCAGGGGCCAAGCTTTCCGTGACGCCTCCAGGCTTAGTCAGACCATCAAGTCTGGTCTTCTTACTAGAATTTGAGTTCTGCATCCCATCGTTCTACTGTTCCATCAGGGACCCACTGTTGTGTTCCCTGTCAGGACTTTCACTGGTGGTAGCCGGGCACCATGTAGTTCTTCTGGTCTCAGGCTGATGAAGTCTCTGGTTTATGTGGCCCATTCTGTCTCTTGGGCCAATACTTTCCTTTGGTGTTCTTCATTCTCCTTTACTCCAAGTGGTTGGGACCAATTGATGCCTCTTCGATGGCCCCTTGCAAGCTTTGAAGACCCCAGACACCACTCACCTAAGTAGGATGCAGAACATTTTCTTAATAAGCTTTGTTATGCCAAATGACATAGATGTCCCCTGAAAGCATGGTTCCCAGACCGCTACCTCTGCTACTCTGTTCCTCAGTGTTTGATTGTGTTCACGAAACTTCTTAGCTTTGGTTTAGTCCAGTTGTGCTGACTTCCCCTGTAGTGTGTGCTGTCCTTCCCTTCACCTAAGATGATTCTTATCTACTATCTAGTTAGTGAATAACCCTCACCCTCCCTCACCACCCCGTAACCATCAAAAAATGTTTTCTTCTGTGTTTAAACCTTTTCTTGAGTTCTTAGAATAGTGGTCTTATACAGTATTTGTCCTTCTGTGACTGACTAAATTCACTCAGCATAATAAGTTCTAGCTTCCACCAAGTTATACGATGTTTCACAGCTTCATCATTGTTCTTTATCGTTGCATAATATTCCATTGTGTGGATATACCATAGTTTGTTTATCCATTCGTCTATCGATGGGCACTTAGGTAACTTCCGTCTTTTGGCTATTGTGGACAGTACTGCGATGAACATCGGTGTGCATATATCTATTCGTGTGATGGCTCTTGTTTCTCTAGGATATATTCCAAGGAGCAGGACAGCTGGATCATACGGTTCTTCTATTTCTAGCTTTTTAAGGAAACAACAAATCGATTTACAAGGTGGTTGTACCATTTTACATTCCCACCAACAGTATATAAGTGTTCCAGTCTCTCCACAACCTCTCCAGCATTTGTTATTTTGTGTTTTTTGGATTAATGCTAGCCTTGTTGGGGTGAGATGTTATCTTATTGTAGTTTCGATCTGCATTTCTCTGATGGCTAATGAT
>NW_004443942.1:26207903-26209093 GCF_000243295.1 Trichechus manatus latirostris | reverse complement strand
GTCAAGAGCTTTATCTTCAATGTCACTAATTCTAACTTCTACCGCCTCAATTCTGCTCCTATGACTTTCTATTGAGTTGTCTAATTCTGAAATTTTATTTTTAATCTTCTGGACTTCTGATTGCTGTCTCTCTATGGATTCTTGCAGCCTATTAAATTTGGCATTATGTTCTTGAATAACTTTTTTAGGTTCCACTACTTCTGTGTCTGTATGTTGCCTGGCTGTTTCTGCATTCTGTCGAATTTCCTTTCTTATTTCTACAAGAGTTCTGTATATCAATCTTTTGTATTCTGCCTCTGGTAATTCCAAGACGTTCTTTTTCTCCAGAGAATTTATTGATTCTTTATTTTGGGAGCTTGCTGAAGCCATCATGGACTGCCTCTTTATATGACTTGATATAATTTATTATAATTTTATTTTGTGTTTGCTTAGTGAGACCTAGATTCTTTTTTTGTTTTGTTGTGATATGCCCAAATAGGCTGCTCATGTGCACTAGTTTGATTTTTGACACCTTTTGATCTCTAATGTCCTGTCACCAGGTAGTTAGTTCTGTAACTAAGTATGTGCACACTGGAGTCCGTTAAATTTTCTTATATGGGATCAGCTCGGGTGTGCAGGCAGTCAGTCTCCAAGTGTGTGATGCAGGCTTTCACCCCCAGTCCTAGAGAGGCATGGGTGATTGGTGCAGGCATTGGACTCTGGCTGTGGTCGGGGATCACGCGCTGAGCCAGGAAGGGTGCTGCCCCTGAGAGTCTGAAAGAAAAGTGTGTCCCTATTCTCTAGGGTGAATATGTAGGTGAGTTTTGCAGCCGGGCTAAGAGCACCCCACTCTGTTGGTTGTAAAGACTCGAAGGCACCACTTTTTCTTGAACTCCTATAGCAGGTGACTAGGCACTTTAGGAGCTACCACCAGTCCTCAAGACCCTGCTGCAGATTGATGAAAGTGCCTACTTGAGGGGCAGGGCTGTTTCCAGGGTCACAAATCTGCCCGTTCACAGCTGAAGCAGTTGAAGTTAAACTCAGATGTTTGCCCTGTTGTACTGTGGCAGTGAGGGCTAATGCTGTTGAGATGGATCCCCACAAGTCTAAGGTGTAAGGCACTCAGAGTCTGTGGACCCCTGATTTCTGTGGCCAGCAAAGGAGCTGTGCCGACCCGGTGTTCCTGGCCTAGGGGAGCCAGCAGCTTATTT
>NW_004443942.1:26199282-26207446 GCF_000243295.1 Trichechus manatus latirostris | reverse complement strand
GCCGTGGCTCTAGCACTCCTCACCTCTTCCAAACAGTTTTCCTCTCCCATATGACTCAGATGGATTTCTTAACCTTGCCTTGTTCAGGACTTCCAGATGTTCACATAGAATCAAATCACTTGTTTTTCCAGGTCTTTGTTGTAAGAGGGATATAGGAAGCATCTAACTACTCCGCCATGTTGACCACAGCTCCCTAGATGGCTTTAACAAAGAGAAATTTATTCTGTCACAGTCTAGGAGGCTAGAGGTCCAAATTCGGGTGCCAACTCCAGGGGAAGGCTTTCTCTCTCTGTTGGCTCTGGAGGAAGTTCACTGTCATCAATCTTCCCGTGGTCTAGGAGCTTCCCAGCAGTAGGGACCCCGGGTCCAAAGGACTTGTTCTGCTCCTGGTGCTGCTTTCTTGGTGTTACGAGGTCCTTACATCTCTCTACTCACTTCTCTCTTTTATGTCTCAAAAGAGATTGACTCAAGACATAGCCTAATCTAGTAGATTGAGTTCTGCCTCGTTAACATCACTGCCGCTAATCCCACCTCATAGAGGTAGGATTTACAACATATAGGAAAATCACATCAGATGACAAAATCGACAGTCACACAATTTGGGAATCATGGCCCAGTCAAGTTGACACACATTTTTGGGGGACACAATTCAATTCATGACACTATTTTAAATGGTTGTTATGTCAAGTATTTGGAATAGTGCCTGGTTTATAGAAGTGCTTGGTAAGGGCTAGCTATTCTTATTGTTTAGAAGATATTCAATTACATAGAGATATATTAATGAAATAAGTGAAAAAAACAGAATACAAAGTATACATGTAATATGGTGCCCATCTTTTATGATTACACATATTCATCAGCCAAAGACTAGAAAAAATACCACACACTACAACAGCAATTCTCAAACTTTTTGGTCTCAGGATCCCTTTACATTCTTGAAAATTATTGAGGATCACAAAGAACTTTTGTTTATGTGAGTTGTATCTCTCGATATTTACTGTATTTGAAATAAAAAAAATTAGAAAATTTTATTCACTAATATAAAGAATAATGAAGAGTCCACAAAAATAACATGGATGAGTCTGGAGGACATTATTTTGAGTGAAATAAGTCAGTCACATAAGGACAAATATTGTTTGGTCCTTGTCTTAGTCATGTAGTGCTGCTACAACAGAAATACCACAAATGGATGGCTCCAGCAAAGAGAAGTTTATTCTGTCATAGTCCAGTAGGCTACAAGTCCAAATCCAGGGTGTCAGCTCCAGGGAAATGCCCTCTCCAGCGGCTCTGGAGGAAAGTCCATGTCATCAATCTTCCTTTGGTGTGGGAGCTTCTCTGCGCAGGAACCGCAGGTCCAAAGGTCACCCTCTGCTCCTGGCACTGCTTTCTTGGTGGTATGAAGTTCCCATGTGTCTCTGCTCACATCTTTATTTTATATCTGAAAAGAGACTGGCCCAAGACACTATCTAATCTTCTAGACCTCATCAGTATAACTGCCACAAATCCATCTTATTACATCGTATTGATAGAGTTTACAACACATAAAGAAATCACATCAGATCACAGAATGATACACAATCATACAGTACTGGGAATCATGACCCAGCCAAGTCGACAGATATTTTTGGGGGACACAATTCAATCCATAACAGTCCTATTATTATAAAAAGTCAAGAATAGATACCAGGGATAGGAAAAAGTGGCAGGGGGAATCTCTTTCTAGACAGTAGACACTTGTTATTTTTGGCAATGGGAAAGGCAATCTCAAATACTGGTGAAGTCAGCATAACCTCACCAAGGTAAATAAAGACACTAAAAAGTACACAAGAAAAAGGGACAATTTTAGTAAACGCTATAACATATACAATTTTGCAACAATAGTAACAACAACCAAAAAATATGTATGTGGTTACGTAGATAGATACGTATGCATATATGTATATAAGAAGGCATATGTGAGTAAATGCACGTGAATGTAGAGGTGTATCCATAGGCATATGTATATACACATTTGTGTGGCTGCATATATATCCATATATATATATAAACAAAGCACAAATGGGGCACAGTTACAGAGGCTTCCTAGACATATACAAACAACTCAAGGAATTAGTTTATTGGTTTAAAAGGCTTAGGACCATAGTCTCAGGGGCCAACTTAGTCAATTGGCATAACATAGTTCATAAAGATAATGTTCTACATCCTAGTTTGGTGAGTAGCATCTGGGATCTTAAAAACTTGCAAGCGGCTATCTAAGATACAACTATTGGTCTCTACTCATAAGGAGCAAAAGAGGAAATCAAAGGCTCAAAGAAGAAACTAGTCCACAGGACTAATAGCCCACATGAACCACAGCCTCTTCTAACCTGAGATCAGAAGAACCAGATGGTGCCTGACTACCACTACTGACTGTTCTGAGCAAGGACACAATAGAAGGTCCTGGACAGAATGGGAGAAAAATGTAGAACAAAATTCAAATTCCTTAAAAAGAACAGACCTACTGGACTGACAGAAACTTGAGGAACCCCCAAGACTGTTGCCATAAGATACCCTTTGAACTTGGAACTGAAGCTATTTCTGAAGGTCACCTTTTAGCCAAGTAATAGATTGGCTTATAAAATATACAGTCTCACTCATGAGTAATGTGCTCCCATAAACAATCAACTATATGAGGTCAAAGAGTCAACATTTACCCAAAAGCAAAGATGAGAAGGCAAAGAGGGGAAGGGAACTTAGATTAATGGAAACAGAACAGACAGAATGGAAATAATGAAAAAGCTGACACATTGTGAAAATGGCACGGAACAATCTGGGTAAAAATTGTTAAATGGGAACCTAATTTGCTGTGTAGACTTCCACTTAAAACACAATAAAATATTATCTTTTAAAAATTAGAAAATTTTAACACATAAGAATGCACAAACACACCATTAGCCATTAGAGTGATGACATCATCATAAGTGATAAAGCTGCTGGAAAACTTCAGTGTACACTCAAAAGAGAATGATCATGAAAGAGACAAATAATGGCCTAGTTATTATTATAAAAAGAATTCTGACCTTGTGGACCCCCTTAAAGAGTCTCTGGGACCACCAGGGAGTCTTCACACCACACTTTGAGAATGCTGCGCTAAAGTAGTAACTATTGGTATAAATCATATTTTCTTCGGTATTTTTCAACCTTTTTACAATACGCATATCTGATTTTATAATCACAAAATGTTAAGACAATTTAAAAAATCTGATTATTATTTTATAGTCATGCCACATGTACAAACATTCAGATTGAATCAGAACCTCTTCAACCTAAATGACAGCCCAGCGTTTTCCTGAGCTCCAAGAAATGTGATCCACAAATGATTTGTGAGGCATCCAAGAATGCTGGGACTAATGGTTCTGTACAAGTGAACTCATTGTGGAAGCTTTTCATAGACCAGACAACCAATTAAATCTTTCAGAAACTAGGGGGTTAACAGTGATGGAAATATCACTTTGGTTAAATGTAGGGTTGCACAGCTGATGATTATAATTGCTGGCAATAAGTTGTATACCTGTAAAAGGCTGGATTGGCAAAAGTTGCATAATAAATATATTTAAAACATGACCAAAAGAAAAAAAAAAAAAAACAGAGCAGCTGCTGAGGCTGCTTATGTACAACCAAAAACCTCATGGGATTTGGTTTGGAGGTTTAGGGTCATTGTTACATGGGACATCCCAGTTAGTTGGCCCAATAACATGTTTAGTGCTTCTGTTCTACCTCCTGGTTCAATGTGTAGTGCCTGGGGTCTTAAAAGCTTGCAAGTGCCCATCCAAGAAACGACTGGTCTCTACTTGCCTGGAACAAAAGAGGAAGAAGGAGAGTCAGGAATAGGAGAAGGATACAGAACGGAATGTGTGGCGAATTGCCTCCAACAATGACTGACTTCTTTGCCATGAAACCATAAGAACTGGATGGTGCCCAGCTACCATTACTGAACATTTTGATCAAAGATTCCATACAAGAATCCTGATCAAAAAGGGGAAAATGCAGAACAGAATTTCAAATTCTCATGAACTCCAGACTTCCTGGAGCCATGAAGGTTGGATGAACCCCTGAAACTATTGCCCTGAGACAATCTTTAAACATTCAACCAAAAATGTTCTCTGATCCAAAAACCAAACCAAACCCATTGCCATCGAGTCAGTTCTGACTTACAGTGACCCTATCCCCCTGAAGTCTTCTTAAAACCAAACAATAGTTTAGCTTAACTAGTAAAAAAACTTCTGCCTTGGGCATTATACTGTTTTAAGATCTCTCTATATGGCATCAAATTGACAACAGCAACCCGAAAGATTAGATAGGAACCTTAGGGGGCAGTGAATTTATGTTAATAGAGAACACTCAGAAAAGGAGGGTGAGAATGGTTATACTACTCGAAGAATGTAATCAGTGTCACTGAATGGTACATGTAGAAACTGTTGAATTGGTATATGCTTTGCTGAGTATATTCTCACTAACAACAACAAAATATATAAAATTATACATTAAAAAAAATCTTTGAGAAACTAGTAGAAAGAAGCCAAATAATAGACCTAGGAGAGCAGCTGATGGGTGGTCTTTTCTATTGTGCTTATCCACAGAGCAGGGATATTGTCCCTTGTAAGCAACTTAGCCACAAATGCAAAGGAAGTCCATAGTCAACATCTTCAGTCACTGAGAAGTGATCACACGATCCCAGCCTATAGGTGTATTCGTCTGTTTTGTTTACTTCTTTGTTCCCAGGGCATAGTACAGAGTCCGGGACACAGTAGGCCTTCAATATTTGTCAAATAAATAAATGTACGCTCAGGAGAAGCCTTCTTGTTGTTATTGTTGCCTGCTGTCAAGTCGGCCCCAACTCACGGTGACCCCATTTGTTACAAATAGTACTACTCCATAGAGTTTTTCAATGGTTGTAATCTTTATGGAAGCAGTTTGTGAGGACTTTCTTCCATGGAGTCCCTGGGTGGGTTCGAACTGCCAATCTTTGAGTTAGGAGCCAATTACCAACCACTTGTGCCATCCCGGCTCCTCAAGAGCAACCTACAAGCTGTAAAGTTAGTGATATAAAAATAGTTTCTATGCTAAGTGCTTTACATGCATGGTCTCATCTAAACCTCCCATGACTCTCTGATGTGGTCTTATTACTATCCTGCTTTACAGACGAGAATGTAGATGTTCACAGAGTTTTAGTCACTTGCTGGAGGTCACCCAACCAGGAAGTAGCCAAGCCTAGATTTAAAATCAGTTTTGCTTGAGTGCAGGGCCCATAAACTTACCCATGGATAGGGCCACCTTCTTTCCAGGCTGATGTGATTTCAAGGGTGCCAGAGGAAGCTCCCACCCCAAGAAATTCTAGGAGAAAGATCTACTAGAACCCTGACATTAAAATCCTACCCTTAGAAATTCCTGCCTCTAACTCGAACCTGTAAGAAAAATTTCCTGAGTGTAGCTTACAACATGTATGTGGGGTGGGAGAAGAGGGAAGAAGGCGCCCGGAACAAGTTGGGAAGTGGAAATAGAGCAGTTGGGACCCACCATGGAGGGGAGGAGAAACAGTAACATGAAGGTGAAGGAACTGGAGACAAACACAAACACCCCCAAGCATCCTGGCAACTGAAATCTGGGGACCGACAAGAGGCAAAACTCTCTTAATGGGTTGATACGAGAGCTCCCTGGAAACCAGGCTTGGGAGAGTTGGAGGAAGCAGAAAGACTTGGTCTTCCTTAAGCAGCCAGTCTCTGTGAAGTCCTCACTCACTCAAGACAGAGCTTTCAGTCAACCAACATCTCAGCAGGACCCCAAGCAGTACAGCTCTCACTTGACTTTCAGTGAACACAAGCAAGTTGGCTCCAGTTTGGAATCCTAGGAAAATGACAGAAACGTCTGCTGGTGGAAAAGAGAACATCCTCAATAAAGAAGTAGAGCAAAGGGGGAGGAGGTGGAGGTGGGAGCCAGGCCAACGCAGGTGAAAAATATAGGAAGAATGTGACTAACAAATCAACTGAGTGACAGGGAAGGTTTTTTCCAGACACTGCAGGAGGAGAATATGTTAATTTGGTGAGAAATGTATACTGACTGTGTACTAGAATGCTATCTTGGGGCCAGTCCCTGTAAAGTATATGTTTGGAATATTGTGTGGACCCTACCTCTGGAACTTTGTATATGCTGTGCCCTCTGCCTGGAATGCCTTTCACACTCTGTTGTTGTTAGGTGCAGAGTCGATTTCAGCTCATAGCAACCCCATGTGACAAAGTAGAGCTATCCCATAGGGTTTTCTAGGCTGTAATCTTTACAGGAACAGATCACCAAGTCTTTCTACCATGAAGCTGCTGGGTGGGTTCGAACCACCAACCCTTTGGTTAGCAGCTGAGCGCTTGACCATTGTACCACTAGGGCTTCTTTATCTACTTCAAATTCATCCTCTAAGACTTGGCTCAGAGATTGCCCGCTCCAGGAAGACTTGTATGATTCCCCCACCCCCTAAATTCCCAGCCAGGTATGAATTATGCCATTGGGATTCCATAATACCCTGTGCTATATTTTTACCCTTAATAATCTGACCTGAAATAATCTGTATCTATGACTGTCTCCCTGACTAAACCAAAGTTTCTTGAAGGGCTGTGTCTTATTCATCTTTGTTTATCCCCAATGCCTGGCATGTAGTAGAAGCTCAGTAAACAGTATTGCATTAATTTTGTTGATTCTCCACATCCACTACTCCCCACACCACTGATTAATCACTGCACGCATTCAAGTGAGAGGCAACTCTTATAAAGAACATAGTCTGGGAATCGGGTCTGAGTTCTATTCCTGGCCCTGCCACTTTCCAGATTTACAGCCTTGGGTGAGTTACTCAACCTCTCCGAGCTTTAATTTCCTCATTTGTAAAAATGGAGCTAAAGTTCTCCAGCTTACAGGGCTGCTGTAAGAATTTAATGAACTCATCCAATTTAAGCCCCTGGCATGGTTCCTGGTACACAGTGGATGCCCAGTAACTATTAATTCCCTTTCCCTTTGGTAATACATTATTGTAAAAGGTCATGCAAGTGTTGGCAGGGCTAGAGGGGTTGTCTGAGTCTTGGTAAAGAATAAAGTCTACTGCCCTGTGAAGGTTGCATGAGTAATTGGGCCTCACTAACCAGTGAGCTACGGCTACTAACCAAAAGGTCAGCAGCTCCAATCTACCAGCTGCTCCTTGGAAACCCTATGGGGGTGGTTCTACTCTGTCCTATAGGGATGCTATAGGGTTGCTATCAGTTGGGATCGACTTGATGGCAACGGGTTTGTTTTTTTGGTTTTTAACCAAAAGGTTGGCAGTTCAAATCCACTATCTTCTCCTTGGAAACTCTATGGGGCAGTTCTACTCTGTCCTATGGGGTTGCTATGAGCTGGGGTCTTTAGTGGTCCGTGAAGGGCACAGTGGGGAACTGGTAACTGTTTTCAATCATGGCTAAATGGAATTTTCCAATCCCCTGAGGCCCTGTCCTAGGACACAGCTGAGAGCCCACCACCGCCCACTTCTGGGACCAGCACACACCAAGACAGGCTAACAAGAGGGGGCTTTTGGTAAAAAGTACCTCAAAGTGCAGAAGAGAGATTGAGAATACCTAGCATAACAACAGGAGTGGCTATAGAAAGTAGCTCTAAGGCAGACTAATGTGTCTGTCTGTCTCATAACAGTCTGGCCTGGGGCTGGACCTGGTGGTCAGCTTTATTTCATTTCTACCTCTCGTGGCACTAAGTCCTCTTCATCTCTAGCCAGGAAAAAAGACTACAACGTCCCACACCAAAAAATCAGATAACAAGGAATGGCTGAACAACCAGCTTAAAGACCAAGCAGAGAAAACGGTGGGGCAAGGCAGAGAAAGTAGAAGGATTTAGGGGGTGCAGGGGCCCATGGGGGCTGCATAGTTAGAAAGGCCCCCAGCAGAGAGACCCCTCTGATGGACCAGGAGATAAGAAGCCCTTTAAAGATAGATTCCGAGTTCCAGCAAGATGGCGCTCTAGGAAGAAACACCATGCCGTCCTTCCACAACAAAGATCCGAAAAACTAAGCCAAACAGAGAATCAACAATCCTGAAACCCTAGAACATCAAATGACGAGATAAAGAACTCAGCCGAACACCAAACGGAGTAAGAATAC
>NW_004443942.1:26182180-26190678 GCF_000243295.1 Trichechus manatus latirostris | reverse complement strand
AAGAAAAAAAAAAAAGTTGAGAATTTAGAGGGTTAAAATGTTGTGGGGTTGTTAACCAATGTCATAAAACAGCGTGTGTGTTACTGTTACATGAGAAACTATCTGTTCTGTAAGCCTTCACCTGAAGTACAATAAAATATTTAAAAAAAAAATAAAATAAAATAAACATGAAAAAAAATAAATAAATAAAAAATAAAGATAGATTCCATTCTGGGTTTGAACCCAGATTCCAAGGTGAGTTCCAATGGATCAGAGTGATCAGCTTCAGGCCAAAGGAAAGAACAGTTCTGTATGTCCTTCTGGATTCAACATATTAATTATCAGTGAAACGTTTTTGGTAACGAGCTGCCCTTATGATGTTAAGAGCAAAGTTGAGGTAATTGGCAAAGACTGCTAATTTTTTTTTTTTTTAATATCCCTTTTCCTTTTTCCTCAGCAAAGGACACTCTAAGTTTTAACTGTACATATAGCTGCCCAGAACAAAGGTTACGTTTCCCAGACTCCTTTGTAGCCTGTTTGGCCTATAGGATGGATGCAGAAATGGTGTGTACTACTTCCATAAAGTGTTCTTAAAGGTAGGGGGTATGCCCTTCTCTTTCTAGCTGGCTTGGAATATAGGCATGATGGCTAGAGCTGGAACAATCATATTGGACCACAAGGTCCAAAGACACCTTCATGTTGAAGATATCAAAGCAACAAACTAGAAAAATCCTCAGTCTTTGAAGACTGTGGAGTTGCATACAAGATGGCAATACCAACCATGAGAAGAGAAATAAACTTCTATCTCTTCTAAGTCTAACATTAATTAATAGGAGTGGTTCCACAATGGTTTCAAAAGCTAAATTCTTAATTTCCTTGGGGAAAAAAATCCCATGCAGGTTAATGATGTTGAGTAATATACGAGTTCTTACTATGTCTCAGACACTCTCCTAAGCCCTTTACATACATTAGTTCATTTAATCCTCACAAAATCCTATTAAGTAAATGCTAAATAATCCTTGTTTTATAGAAGAGGGAACAGACATGAGGCAAATTAACTAACTTGCTCAAGTTTACATAGTAAGTAGTAGAACTGGTATCAGAACCAGAGAGCCAGGATCCAAACCCAGACTCTTAACTGCTATGTTAACTAAAATGTAATCATATGAGAAGTGCAAATCAGATTTGCACTTCTATAACCCAATGTTGTTTTTGTCTTTCATTACTTAAAAAATGGGTGAATATATGTATTACTTAATACAACTGCTTGGGAGGACCTTTTTTGAAACATGGGGCCAACAATGGAAGTGTGGAGATGGATTCATAAAAAACAGGTCCTTTTCTCAACTGGAGTCCCATGGTGGTGAAAAAGACAACACATTCAGCTTCTAATTGAAAGGGTAGAGGTTCAAGTCCACTCAGAGGTGCTTTGGAAGAAAGGTCTGGCAATCTACTTCAGTAAAATCAGCTATTGAAAACCGTATGGAGCACTATTCTACCCTGACACACATGGGTCACCGTGAGTCACAATCGGCTTGACAGCAACGAGTTTTTTCTCAATTGGCCACCTCTACTCCAAATTGGTGGTCTCCACACTTCTGAATGTCATACCCATCAAAGCAACATTTTAGGGGCAAACTATCCCCAAAGTAAAGGCTACTAACTGAAAGGTTGACATTTTAATCCCATTAGCTGCTCTGTGAAGAGCCCTGGTGGTGCAGTGGCTAAAGTGCTAGAGAGACTGGTAACCAAAAGGTCGGCGGTTCGAAACTGCCAGTCTCTCCATGGGAGAAGGATGTAGCAGTCTGCTTCTGTAAAGATTTCAGCCTTGGAAACCCTATGGGGTAATTCTACTCCGTCCTGTAGCGTTGCTATGAGTTGGAATCAACACAAAGGCTGTGGGTTTGGTTTTTCGTTTTTTTTGGTATCACCAATGTGTAAGTAAATGTGTGTGTGAGTGCACGCTTGTGAAATCACAAGTATTGCTGTATGAATACATTATTGTAGTAGATACCGTGGTGCTCAGCCAAGATCATCTCTTTAGAATTGCTAGCTTCATCCCCCAGCAGCTGGAAATATCGGTGGCTGAAGCCTAATAGCTACATTCTTCATTGCAAACTGCCCTTGGCCACAGGAAATTGCTCACCCAAGGCCATGCTCTCCAGAGGATGACCTACAGCCAGTTACTGAATGATGTGGGTATAAAGACCCAACTTCTCTTTCTCAGTTCAGGACTGCTCTGTAGGGCCATCCCAGCTCCAGAGGTCCTAATAGGATCTGCTGAGGCCTCAGTTACATCAGCCTGTGAGTCAGTTTCACCCTCTGCCCAATCCTGCCTTTCTAACCTCCTTATAGCTGTATCCTCTGAGACCACTCCCAACAAACCTTGTACATACAATTTGACGTTTCAGAGTCTTTTTCTAGGGAACCTGATTTAAGACAATTATGTATATTATAAAACAGAACCAAAATTAAAATTGAAACAAGGATGAGATGAAAGTAACTATAAAGAGAAGCTCTTATATTTTCTATTCATACCCCAGTGATGGTCTTGTGCACCCCTGGGGTGTGCTTAACTACTTTGGAAATGATTCCCCAAGGCTTACAATTTAAGACGTTATTCACATCAATCCTAACCCAGGGATGGGAGTCAGAGGTTGAGGAGGAGGACCGCTAGGAGGAGGAAGAAGGACGAGTCCTTCTCTGACCCTGCGTACCCCCAGAAACGTTTAGATTCTCCTGGCATGGGTGCCCATAGCCCATTTCCTTCTCCTTGGAACATTCACCACACTTGTGATCACATGTTTAATGACTATCTTCCCAAAAGATGCAGATCAATGAAGTCAAGTTCTGTTTCCATCTTGTTCATCGATATATAGCCAATGCCTAACAGTGCCTGGCATATAGTAGGTACTCAGTAAATTTTGTTGAGGAAGAGAGAGAGGCTTAATCTGGATTTGTTCACCCAGATTTTGGGCTCCTAGTGGGACAAAGTTGTTGTTGTTTGCTGCTTTTGAGTTGCCCCCCGCCCACCTCTCCACTCACCGCAACCTCACGCTCAACAGCATGAAGCACTGCCCAGTTCTGCGATATCCACATGATCAGTTGCAGATCAGACTGCTGAGATCCGTGGGGTTTTCATTCCTAATTTTCAGAAGTAGATTGCCAGGCCTTTCTTCCTAGTCTGTCTTAGTCTGGAAGCTCCACTGAAACTTGCTCAACATCACAGCAACATGAAAGCCTCCACTGACAGATGGATGGTGGCTTTGCATGAGGTGCATTGGCCAGGAATCAAACCCGAGTCTCCCTCACGGAAGGCAGGAATTCTACCACTGAACCACCACTGCCTCATAAGTTGGACACAGAGGCTGAGCCTCTTCCCAGCTATTCCAGTCCAGTAAGCCCTATTGATTCAATAGTTTGTTGAGAACCTATTATGTGCCAAGCAACCTGCTCTGGTATGAGGATAAAATGGTGAGTGAGAACAGACAAGATCCTGTCCTTGTGGAGCCTCTCGCATGGTGGAGATAGACGTCAATCAAACAAGAACACAGAAGTATAATGAAAAAAAAAAAAACTAACTACTTTAAAGGAAAGAAGAGGTGTGCCCTGAAAATAACATAGTCTGGTGTGTGTTTGGCCAGTAGGAGAGCGCAGTCAGAGAAGGCCTCCTAGAGGAAATGATGCTTGAGCTACAGCTGTTGAATCTGGTTAATTAGGCAGTATTTCTCAACACTGGCACTATAGATGATTCTTTTTGGTGGAAGGCTGTCCTATGCATTACAAGATGTTTAACAACATCCCTGGCCTTTACTCACTAGAATCCAGTAGCACGCCTACTCTACTCCAGTTGTGACAGTCAAAAATGTCTCCTGAATTTGCCAAATGTCCCCTGCAGGGCAAAATCACCCCTGGTTGAGAACCATTGAGCTAGGAGAACAGACCAGGTGGGTGGGAATGGAGAAGGGAGGGGAGGGGAAAGGTATGTCAGGCGAAAGGAGAAGCATGTGCAAAAGCCACAGGGTAGGCCTAGGCCTGCTGGTGGGGGGACAGTGTGGCTGAGGGCAGAGAGGGAGGGAGAAAGAGGCTGGTGATGAATTCTGAGAGGCAAGCAGGGCCAGACCCTGCCGGCTGAGAAAGAAGGAAATGAATTGTCTCGCAGAGAAAACAGAAACATGCAGAGAGAAGGTGGGAGTCTACAGGGCTGACAGAATCTCTTGATTCTAATCACTGGGATCCAAAAATTAAGAAACAAGCCTCCATAAATCCAGAGCCCTGAGACAGAATATTAATGGAGCTCAGTTAGCACATATAGCCCCTCCACCCCATTCCCTGTGCTGATGAGGGGATGACAGACAAACCCTAGTATGGTGCAAGGATGTGCCAAGGGCTCCGTTTAATAAATCAGCTGACATGCCCCTCCATTTGCATTGTTAATGGCGGTACCTAAACCCCAGGTGTTGCTGCAGAAACTTGTTTGCTGCTGCCTCGCATCTGGTAACTTCCCAACTGAGTTGGCAAAGGGCAGCCAGGTGCTGGGCGGTTAGGTCTGAAATACCTGCTAGAATCTGCCTGGAGCAGGAGGGTTGTCATTATTGTTGTTGTTGATGTTAAGTGCCTTCAACTCAGTTCCGACTCATAGTGACCCTACATAAAACAGAACTAAACACTGCCTGGTCTTGTGCAATCCTCACGATTGTTATGCTTGAGCCCATTGTTGCAGCCACTGTGTCAGTCCATCTCATCAAGGGTCTTCTTCTTTGCTGACCCTCTACTTTACCAAGTATGAGGTCCTTCTCCAGGGATTGGTCCCTCCTGATAACACGTCCAAACTAAGCGAAACAAAGCCCCACCATCCTTACTTCTAAGGAGCATTGTGGCTGTACTTCATCTAAGATATTTCGTTCAAAATGTAAAATGCTCAAAATGTCCAGCTGAAGATGAGCACCTCAAAGCTGAGTCCCAGGGCCTCTGAGGCAAAACTGCCTGGAATGGGACAAATGTTCATCCAATACCCAAACGCATCCTTTTTGGCCATTGAGCTCCCTGACATTCCACCATTAATTTATCATTTGCTAACCAGTGATAACCTTCAGTAAGTGAAATTTAACCTCTTTGGATCTCAGCCTCCTCAAATATGTTGTTAGTTGTTGTAGAGTGGACCCTGACTCGTGGCAACCCCACGCACAACAGAACAAAATGCTGCCCAGTTCTGCACCATCCACATGATCACTTAGGGCAATGTTCCATTGTGATCCATAGAGTTTTCATTGGCTGATTTTTGGAAATAGATTGCCAGGCCTTTCTTTTGAGGCATATCTGGGTGGACTAGAACTTTCAACCTTTTGGTTAACAAATGAGCACATTAGCTGTTTGTACCACCCAGGGACTCCTGTTCAGCATAATAGCAACATGCGAGCTATCACTGATAGTTGGGTGGTGGCTGCATGTGAGGTGCATTGGCCGGGACAGGAACTGGATCTCCCTCATGGGAGGTGAGAATTTACTGCTTAGCTACAAATGCCTTACTCCTCAAATATAGGTTGAAATGATTTTTCTCTTTGGGTGAGGGAATGCTGACTATCAGAACCACCCAGGGAGCTTCTCAGTGGGTACCATGTCCCCTCCTACTCTGAAGATTCTGATATGCTCTCAGAGAGGACTGGAGTTGTTCATTTTCCCTTTCGCCTCAGGCTCCAATACGACCAACACTGTATCCGATCCTGTATATATTTAAAATTTTGATATTTTGCTCTTTGTGGATTTTTTTGTTTGTTTTGCATTAATTTTGGTTTTTAAAAGTATTGCATAAAAATATTATGTATCTCGGGCTCGGACAGACATGGCTGTGGCAGCATGCTTGTCCGTTTTCCCATTCTTGCCTATTCTGTAATATTCCGTGGACTCGGGCAGACATGGCTGTGGCAGCATGCTTGTCCGTTTTCCCATTCTTGCCTATTCTGTAATATTCTTTGGATTTGGGCAGACATTCTAGCTCTGGCAGCATGCTTGTCCGCTTCCCACTTTTGTCCTTTTGAATATATGCCAAATAAAACTTTCTTTTTACTTTACTAAACTTTGTGATATTTTCCCCCTACAACAGTTAATGGCGCTGTGAGCAGGATCTGAAGCTACGAATCCAGTCAACTTCTAAGAGACCTGGACTGCGGAGCAGAAGCCGGCAAAGAAAGGTCCTATCTTGTGGACCCATGTGTTCCCACTCCATGTCCCTTCGACATTGATGGGGTGAGTGCTCTCAGAAAACGAACATTTGCTTATTCTTTGTTGTTCTTTTTCTCATGTTTTCTTAAGTTTTGTTTGGCATATTTGTTTGAAAAACCGGTTGTTTGATTAAGGAGAATCTTTTCGATTTTCGCTTGATCGTTTGGTTAAAAGAGACATTTAGTAACTCTTTACGTGAACTGCAGTTTAGGCCGGGACTCGGGCTTTTGAATATGTAATTATATTTTCAAAGAGCTGTGAGTCACTATGAGCTGCAAAATTCGGACCTTTTTATGGCTCAGAGAAAACCTGGAAAATAGTGCTCTGTTTTGCCAAATTCGCAGGGAGAGGTGGCAGCTCCTGACCTGTGTTTTGATATTTAAGGGAGAAGTGGTAGTTCTGTACCTGTTTTTTCCATTGAATTGAGTCGATCTTACCAAAAATTGCTATATACACTTTTAGAAACTAGGATCCCCGTATCCTTGTTTCATATGGTATTATCTGGTGAGTTTATGTGGTCTTTCCATCTCCTTTTGTTCTAAGAGCTTGCTTCTGGTCTAGAGCATTGTGTCTGAGTTTGTCTTGTGTTAGATTGGTGGCTATGGCTAAGAATTGCTGTTTTTTGTAAGGCTAGTCATAGAACCTCAGTTCCTTCTTCATCCAGAAAAAACTGCAACTTGTGTCTGTCTTGTGATTTAGATTTTTAATAGCTACTTGGTTAAACTTATGTTTTATACTATGTCAATCTTAAAAGTGAAATCTTTTTAAGTAACTTAAGCTAGATATTATATGAAATGTGTTTTATTTAAGGAAAAAGGATAGTTTTGTCTTAAAGTGGAAGTTCCAGAACAGTAAAAAAGAAAGAAATTAGCTATCTTTTGTCTATC
This sequence comes from Trichechus manatus latirostris, assembly GCF_000243295.1. NCBI lineage: Eukaryota > Metazoa > Chordata > Mammalia > Sirenia > Trichechidae > Trichechus > Trichechus manatus. Next base: position 26,183,590 of record NW_004443942.1, on the reverse strand, counting down.
AAAGTGCCTCCATCAATTTAAACATATGTAAATGTATTCCGTGAGTCAAGAGAGTGAGGGCGGGGCACGATCAGGCCTCCCCACCTCCCAGTCTCCAAGGTCCTGTAGCTCCAGGGACGCTTTTGAAAGACCCCTTTCCAGCTTGGTGGAGACTCTTTTAAGACAAAAGAAAAATTGCTGCTTTGCTATAGTTATCAGAAATTGGGTAGTTCCTAATCATAGAACTGTAAACAAGTTCTCTCTATTATAGGGGAACTTTAAGAAGTAAAAAAATAGAAATCACAATGAGACACACCTGAAGTGGCCTGGAAAAATGTTTCCAGCAGTAGCCAAACACTTAAGGTTACATCCATATCAATGAATTGGTCAAGTGATTTCCAAATCCAGTTGATAAAATCTTTAAGGGCTAAAATTAGATTGGGAAAAACATGAGAAACAGTAAAAGCTGAATGAAATCTTAGAATGTTTAAATAGACTTTTCTTTCAGCAACAGTTACGTTTTATGATATATAGGCTTAAAATAATTTTGACATTTTGGTTAACTTATTGATGTTATTAAGTTAATAGATACTTGTCATAATTTAAGTTCATATACTTTGTCTTTTTATACCACACGAGGATATATAGATATATATATATTTAAGTCTGCTAATGAGTGTGTTCATTTTTGCCATTTAAAGGGATACACTAGAAGAGATATACAACAAAGGCAACATTTAAGAGGTTTATTGAAAAAGAAATTTATTTGATATGGTCAAGTTTCATCTGTCTGACTAAAGTTTAATGGTTTAATTTATGAGATTTTTAGGAGTTTTAATGTTAAGTAACATATAAAACAAAGAATTGGGTTTCCTGCAGTTAAAATAACAAAATTTTCTTTAATTTCTGAGTAAAGGGTTAATTTATTCTTTGTGTAATCTGCCTGGAAGACAAAGATCTGGCCTCTCATTAGAATAAGATTCCTGAGTCTGAATACTAAGCCTCATGGCTTTTAGAAAAGAAAGCTAAGGGTTTTACTTCAAGATCTTTGGTTAAATAACTTAAGTATTGTTTCACAGTTACCTATATTATTGTCTCTTTATTGCTAACTTGGTTGCAACTTTATCTCTTAAATCTAGCATTATCAAAGCCAATGGTTTGATTAGAGAATTCACATCATTTACCTATAGTTCTTTTTATTACTATTCAGGTATTTAGAGATTTGATAATCTTGGTATATTTTTGGTATATCCTGACTATATGGTATTTTGTCTCAAAATTATTATGTGTTATATCTGAAGCTCTTTGAATACGGTTAATGGCTATATTTAGAAATATTTTTATCTAAAGTTTTTTTTAACTGATTTTATTTGGCCTTTACATTATGCTTATAATTAATTTCTATCAGGTCTTTCACTATTAAGAATATTA
>NW_004443942.1:26095536-26182080 GCF_000243295.1 Trichechus manatus latirostris | reverse complement strand
GTTTTTACTTTGCTGATTTGCTGAAAAAGTTTGACCAAAATATCTCAACAAAAAGATGGACTACATTGGACTTGCTAAAAAGACTGTGACTAGACCGAATAAAATTTCCAGAGCTCCTGTGCAGAAGCTGACGAGTTTGCAGACCGTGGCTGATCCAGAATCACATGGAACAGAAATTAACTACATAAGACCGAGTAAACTAAAGGAAACTATGGTTTTTTTAATATTGCTGATATTTTAAGGTCCTAATTTCTGGATATGAGAAATCATTCTCCTTTCTCCTAAATTATCTAACTAATGGGTTTAGATATTGTAACTCTTGAATTAGAAGTTCCTGTTGGTAAACTTAGCAAAGTTGTAAGTATCATAACCAGAGAAGTATTTGAAATTTGAGCTACGATTTTACAAAATAGAACAGCATTAGGTTTCCTGTTAGTCTCTTAAGAAACAGTTTGTGCCTCAATAGGTAAGTGTTGCTGTATTTATGTTAATACTCAATCTGAGGTTTTGCAGAATGTAGTTGCTGTTGAAGCACATGAAAAGCAGTTACTGACGCTGCTTATGTAGAGACAAACACCTCATGAGATTTGTTTCCTTGGTTCAAAGACTTTAGGGTCATGATTTCATTGGTTATTTCAGACAATTGGCCTAATATAACTGTTAGTGTTTCTATTTTATTTCCTAGTTTGCTGTATAGTGCCTGGGATCTTAAAAACCAGATGATGTCCCATTACCATTTATTGAGCATTTTTGATAAAAGATTCCATAACAAGATCATGATCCAAAGGAAAGAATGATGAGAGAGTTGTATATAATTCTCCTGGAATCCAGGTTTCTGGCTTTCAGAGAGGTTGAGGCAACCCATGTGGGATATTTGCCTTTGGGTGTCCTGTTGAACCCTGAGCTTTGAGAAAAAAACTGGTTCCTGAAGATACTTTGAGTCAAACAATGGTCCAGATAAACTAGTAAGACCATTTTGCTCTGGGTATTGAGTTTTTTTTTTTTTTAGAATTCAGTCTGTTTTAGGAAACTAACTTCAAAGATCAGACAGTTACGTTTAGCGTAAATTAGTAACTAGTTTAAGCAGTCTTTAAGACAATGTCATAGGAAATACCTGTCTAATGTTTGTAATTAAACTGTCACCCTCTTATGATGCAGAAAATTGTGTATCTTAAAGAAACCAGATTCTCAGAGGAGATTGACCTCATGGCTCAGACTCTGTTTTATCTTTGGTTCCGTTTCTGCTTCTGAGAAAGTGACTCATAACTATTAATAGGTAAACCAAGGAGGGGCAGCTTGCCCTTGGGAAGAACACTTAGAATGTTTTAAACAGACTAACTGAGGACCTCCCACAGGAAAGGTTCATCCTGTATTATCTTGCTAATCATTAATTCTGTGATGAAAACTTGTCACATGCAAATTTTTCTATACCTTCTGTTTCTTCTAGACAAACTTTGTGTGCTCCTTATGGATATATGTTTCTGTGTAGATATGTTTCTAATTTAGATGATTCCTTTCCAACTGATAATGAATTGTGCAGGCAATCTCTTGTTCAGATTCCTGACCAATGCAGGGACAATGCACTTTGAGAACTTTAGGATTACCTTTAGATATTCATAGTAATGATGTTAGTAAATATTGGAAAGGTAATGTTAATTTGTTACACATTGTAAAATGAAAGTCAGAAGAAAACTCATTGGTCCAACATTCAGGATATTGTTGGTAGCTTTAATTCCTACTTATGGTATATCTGAGTTGGAGAAATCTTTAAGAGAATTTGTCAGTCACTATGGGACAAATAACAGATGAGATAGAAGCACAACAGTGATCTCTGATCTCATAAGCCAAGGTGACATGAGATAACAAAATAACCTTAGATTTTTTTTTTATTAGTCCAAGAAAGTGTAGTCTGTGCTGTAGACAAGATATACATAGAATTAGACAGTAAGCTACTTGATTACACATTGTCACACCCTTACAAACACCAGATTTGTTTGGTTGTTTACCATCAGGGATAAGTACATGGACTAGATCACTGTTGCAAGGAATAATAATATTCTTAGTCTACATCCTGATAGTATTAGGCATAATAAAATTTATCCTCTATTGTCTCACACACCTAAAGGGCAAAAGAAGGCCTCGGGCTAAAATGTTGATGTACATTGAGTCTGCTCACTCCAGCAATGCCATTGATGGGAACTTCGCTCTTACTTAATAACCTGGTGAAGAACCAGATGGTTTCCAGTGGAAAACCAGCACCGTGAGTTTAAAGAGCCTGCAATGGCCACCATCTAGGAGCTCGGCTAAGTCCCGGTATTGATCATTGATGTGTTATCTCCAATCTTTGATCAAAAGGAGGGACTCATTTAGGACATAATATTGGAGTTATTATTCCCTCTCCTTGAGCATGAAGAATTGTGACCCAGCTGGGGCTGAGCCCTCACAGACTCACAAAAACACATCAACTGGGCCCTGAGATAAGACAACAGATGAGACAATCTCAGAAATTACCTTAAGGAAGTTTTTACAAAAGGGCAATAAAACCTAACCCAAAGGACTTCTCACCTTTTGTCTTTTTCTATTAACATTTAGTGAATATGAATTTGTTGGACCAATGAAGACCCTCCTGACTTTCGTAACTGAAACCCGTACCAATGATTGTTAAGAAAGATGATTCAAAATGTAAGATTACAATTTCTAGCCAATCAGTGAAAAAGTGATGCTTTCAATGATTCTGCCTATTTTGTGATGTTGCTATATACTGATGATTCTGTAACCTTCCTTGGACTCGGGCAGACATGGCTGTGGTAGCATGCTTGTCTGTTTTCCCATTCTTGCCTATTCTGTAATATTCTTTGGACTCGGGCAGACATGGTTGTGGCAGCATGCTTGTCTGTTTTCCCATTCTTGCTTATTCTGTAATATTCTTTGGATTCAGGCAGACATTCTAGCTCTGGCAGCATGCTTGTCCACTTTCCACTTTTGTCCTTTTGAATATATACCAAATAAAACTTTCTTTTTACTTTAAAAAAAAAATTATGTATCTTGATGACTGAGTTTTTTGGCACCCCCTTAAATTTTGTACCTGAGTGGAGTGTCTCACTCACTTCACCATAGTCCCATCCCTGTCTCTTAGTTGCAAGTCACTACCCAGTGAGCCAAAGAGCCTTGGTGACACAATGGTTAAGCGCTCGACTACTAACTGAAAGGTTGGTGGTTCAAAACCCATCCTGTGGCTCAGTGGGTGAAAGACCTGTCAATCTGCTTCTGTAAAGATTACAGCCAAGAAGACCCTATGGGGAAGTTCTATGCTGTCACATGGTGTCACTATGAGTGGGAATTGACTCGACACCCAAGAACAACAACTTAGTGAGCCGTTGAGCCCACAAAGGTGTTTTATAATCTACACCGAAAAAGTACTGTGCATTTGGATTTGGATCCTGGTGCCATCATTTAGTAGCTGTGTGATGTTGGGCAAGATACTTAACCTACTTGTACCTTAGTTTTCTGATCAATGTTCTTGCTGTTGTTAGCTGCCATTGAGTCAATTCTGACTCATAGCAATCCCATGTGTAGAGTGTAGTACTGTTCCATAGGGTTTTCAAGGCTGTGACCTTTTGTAAGTGGATCGTCAGGCCTGTCTTTCAAGGCACCTCTGGGTGAGTTCAAACCACCAACCTTTTGGCTAGTAATGAAGCACTAAACCGTTTGCACCCCGAAGAGCCCTCCTCATCAGTAAAGGAGAATTACTATCATATTTATCTGATAGAGTTGTCATGAGGATTAAATGGATTAGACACAGTAAGCCCTTCAAGTGTATAAGTGACAGTTACTGTTGTCATAGGTCTCAACCTATGGTTGAAGCTGTTTTTAATACACTTATTATTTTTAGAATAATTTTAGATTTACAGAGATGTTGCAAAAATAATACAGAGCTCCTGTATACTCTTCACTCAGTGTCCTTTAATGTTAATATCTTCATAAACATGGTACATTTGTCAAAACTAAGAAATTAACACTGGTACATTAGTATTAACTAAACAGTGGACTTTCTTAGCATTTCACTATTTTTCCACCAATGTCTTTTTTTCTTTTCCAGGATTCAAGTCAGGATACCATCTTGCATTTAGGGTGTTGCTGTTTTTGATTTGTTTGTTTTGTTTTTATTTTGCCTAAAGAATGTTTTAAAAGCTGGCATTTGAATGCCTTTAGATGGGGCCTGGTTTTCCACTCGGCCACAATCCCCACCACTCCCTATTGTCACGAGATGCTTCGTACATCTGCATTTACTTGCCTGCCCCTGGGGACATGTGAATCTATAACCCTGGACTATGTGATGGCTCAACCTCTTCTCCTCCAAGAGACTATATTTGGATGATTAATTCTTCTGGGTGCCCCCAAATCCCCTGTTAAAATCCAAATACCATCAGGTTGCTGGTTTATGAAACAGACATTATCGATAGCAAGGAAAGCCCTATGGGAATAGTTAGAGAAGAAGAGCCTGAAGGTGAGAAGGTGACAGGAAAATGGAGAGGCATCTAGAAGGGAGGGCTGCCAGGTATTGATGACAGACTTATCTATCCAACAGCAATCATGTCTTGGAGTGGGCCCTGCCCAAGATAGGCTGACTCTTACTGCTCAGCTATGCCACCCTCCCTGAGGGACACCTGGCACCCCTGTGCTGTGAGCCCAGCATAGCCCACCAAGCTGCTGTAGCCTCCACTTGGTCTTGGGTCATTCCCCTGACTCTACCTCCACCCTTTCCAGAATGTGGATAACTCAGATCCTTGACGGTAGATGAGAAAGAAGGCTAGAAAAAACTTAGCCACCCTAAAAAATGTATTAAGGGCCTTCTCTGGCCAGGGCAATGCACAGTGCTGAGTGGGGATTTGAAAGTTAAGCAATGCCATTTAAATAACAGCAGCAGCAGTGTTTTCAATCTTGGGATTTTTTTTTTAAATAGACTTTATTTTTTAGAGCAGTTTTAGGTTTATAGAAAACTTGTGCGGAAAGTGCAGAGAGCCCGCATATACACCCTCTTCTCCCCAGTACATTATTAACATCTTGCATTCCTGTGGTACATTTGTTACAGTTGAAGAACTGATACTGATATATTACGATTAGCTAAAGTCAATCCATAGTAAAGTCCATAGTTTATATTAGGATTCACTCTATATTATACAGTCCTATTAACTGAAAGTTCAGCAGCTCGAACCCATCAGCCCCTCTTTGGGAGAAAGATGTAGCAGTCTGCTTCTGTAAAGATTACAGCCTTAGAAACCCTATGGGGCAGTTCTATTCTGTCCTATAGGATCATTATGAGTCAGAAATGACTTGACAGCGCACAACAACAGCATGGGTTTTGACAAATAAATGCACGTCATATATACACCATTACAAAACAAAAACAAACCTGTTGTCTTGGAGTCAATTCTGACTCCTGGAGACTCCAGGTGTTACAAAGTAGAACTCCAACATTACAGTATCATATAAAATATGTATAAAATAGTTTCACTACCCTAAAAATGCCTTGAGCTCTTCAGTCTTGTTTTTGACTTAGAAATAGACCACAGGTTATGAGCGATCTCCATAACTTTACATATCTGACAAACTTCATAGCTTTACAGCCAGCATTTCATGTAAGATTTGCTTCTCTTGTCTCTGGACATTGAGAGATGTCCACTTAGTGAGCAATAACACCAATACCTAGAAAAAGCTGAGAGAGTTTATTACAAAACATATGTAAGCATACTCCCCTGATTTATATTCTTGTTCTTGCTTGTGGGCTTTTGGCAAGAGGTTCCAAATTTCAGCCACATGACTTCTGCCTGCCTCCACAGTGTCTCTCTTGACCCTATAGCACATTTGGATAATAGGACGGGCTCTGGAGTCAGACCTCATTTTGAGCACCGGCTTCACATGAACTGACTCTGTGACCTTGGGCAAGTTGCTCAACCTCTTTGTGCCTCAGCTTCACCTGTAAAATGGGGATAATTGAAGCACTTGCCTCCCACAGTGGTTGTGAGAGTGAATAAGAGCCAGATGAAATAATACACGCAACACGCTTAGCGCAGTACCGGGCATAGAACAAGTGTTCAAAAAGTTTAGCTGTTGTTACTTAGATTGTTCAGGGAAAGGTAGCATAATCATTGCCAAATGGCAGCCTATATGGGAGCAAGGGAAGAGAATAGATAAGAATGATAAAGGACAAGTCGTGTGGAGAGATGGCATTTGTGAGCTGTTTTAACTGTCTAAAGAGCTTCCACATATATCAGCTCATTATTTCAGACAAGAACCATGTAACTGTCTCCATGTGTCAAATGAGAAGATTTAAACTCCTCTGAGTCCAAATGGTACACCAGGGATCACACAGCTAAAAAGATGTATAACTGGCCTTGAAATAGCGGAGTGGAATAGTTAAGAGTATGAATCCTGGTACCGGAATGCCTGGGGTCAAATCCTGCCTGCCTGCCCCCTCAAATTAGCTATGTGACGTGGGGGAAATCTCTTACCTTTTCTGTACCTCAGTTCTCTCATATGTAAACTGTGGATGATAATAGTACTTCATAGGGTTATTATGAAGATTAAATAAGTGTGTGTGTGTGTGTGTGTGTGTGTGTATAAAGTTGGAATCCACTTCGTCTGAGTTCAAATCTCTCACTCTTTGGACACGAAACTGAAAGAAGCACCCTTCCTCAACTCCCATTTTACAGACGAGAAAACTCAGCCCAGGAAAATGGAAGGCTTTTTTGTTTACATTTAGGAAACTAAACTAGGAAGAGGAGATGAAAAGAAAAAAGAATCTGAAATGAAAAGCAAAGAGACAGAACAGAACAGCAGGGCCAGACTGCACAGAAGTTAGACGGAGTGTCCACGAAAATGCGAAGGCTGAGAAGGTTAACAAAACAGTGATCTCATTTCTGACAGATCACTGGGAAGAACCAAGCCATGTTGTTACACACCTACAAGTCCTGGTCTGGCAGCCCACCAGCATGCCAACAGCAGTCTCATCCAGCGTCCTGCCATTTGACTCCACGTCCCTTCAAACACAACTCAGGCTACGTCTGGGGGACATTAGGATAAAGATTAGCTTCTGTGCTCCCTTCTGAAATTCCAGTTGGCTCCCCAACTCACTTCCCAGTCTTAACCAACCACCCCTGCACTGACTGATGAAGTTGGGGAGTTCAGAAGGAGCTATCTAGGAAGAGAACACACTTGCCAAAAGCTGGGGGCCAGGCGATCAGCATATGCTGTAGCACACACTGGATCCTTCCAGAAACATCTAGTGCTTTCTCTCCAGTCATCCCTGTACACCTCAACTTAGGTTTTACATACACATACACTCACACTCACTCACACGCTCACACACACTCACACTCACACACTAACACACTCACCCACTAACACACACTCACCCACACCCACACACTCACACATTCACACTGTCACTGACACTCACAGTTACACACACTTATACCCAAACTCAGTCACACACACTCACAGTCACACACTGACACACACTCACCCACACACACTCACTCACACTCACATACACTCACACTCACACAGGGGAGAGAGAGGAAGGAACAAAAACTTTCCCCTTTCACTGTGGGTCAAGCAATTCTTTTTGGCCTGAGCAACATACAGTCAGTGATCTGCAGAGTGGCTAAAAGTCAGATGGTGGCAGGATAAGACAGATAAGAAAGCACAGGGGCAGGAGAAGCTGCCAGTGATGTGGGGTGGAAGCCTCCAAGTTTATGTTGTCTTTGGCCCCTTGGGACACTTTTCCTCCCTCATGAAGCAACGTTTGTATGTGTTTAACCCACACATACCCCCACACATGAAGTGTGTGGGAGCAAATACACCCACCTGTTCCCCTCTTGTGGCGATGAGGTCACCCCCTGAGCACTTTCCTGTGTACCTCAGCGTAGCTGGCAGGCTGTTTGATCGCCTGTCTCCCTCTCCTGCAGTTGTCCTCTGACTGGCCTCAGGTGGGGGCTGCGACTGCAGAGGCCTGTGGGCAAACTGTGGAGCTTTTACCTGCTGGGAGTGGAGCCCAGTTCCAGCCAAGTTCGACCAACCTCGGCAGAGCCCAAACCGGATTTTCCCAGCTGGCCCTCACTTTGGGCTACTTCATGCCGCACAAAAAAGGCAATTCATTAAATGTACATTAGATGTGATGGAATCCTTATGTTTTTGTGGAATGTTGCTTATAGACAAATTCACACAGCAGAGAGACAGCCTTTGGGAAACTGTGACCTGCTTCAGTGTTCTAGAAAGTATTCTCTTACCCTCGTGGATGCTTGGAATGCAGTGTAGTCGGGGCAGCACAGCAGATTGGAAAAAGCAATATTTTTCTTTTTTGATTGTTGTAAAATATACATATAACACAGCATTTGCCAATTCAACATTTTTACATGTACAATTCAGTGACACCAATCACATTAGTCGTGTTGTGCAACCATCACCAGTATACCAGCATACTCTTTGGAAGAAAAATTTGGGAGACCTACTTTCTTTTTTAGAGTTTTAAAAATTGAGTTATAATGTGCTGCAGTAAAATTAACCCTTTATTAATTAAAAAAAAAAAAACCCACTGCCATCGAGTCAATTCTGACTCACAGTGACCCTATAGGGCAGGGTAGAATTGCCCCATAGGGTTTCCAAGACTGTAAATCTTTACAGAAGCAGACTGTCATATCTTTCTCCTGTGAAGAAGCTGGTGGGTTTGAACTGCTGACCTTTTGGTTAGCAGCCAAGCACTTTAACCACTGCTCCACCAGTACTTTTTTTGACAAATGCATGCATACACGTGACTACCACCACAATTAAGACATAGAACCGTTCCATCACCCCAGAAACTTCCCTCTTGCTCCTTTAAAGTCTATCATCTGTACCCACCCCAGCCCCTGAAAAACCATTGATCTGATTTTGGTTCCTATAATTTTGTTTTTTCCAGAATGTAACACAAATGGAATCACGCTTTATGTAGCCTTTTGAGTCTAGCTTCTTTTTCTCAGAGTAATGCTTTTAAGATTAATCCATTTTCCTTTTTTTTTAAATTCCTTTTTATTGCTGAGTAATATTCCACTGTATGGATGTCCCATGTTTTGTTTATTCATTCAGCAGTTTAAAGGCATTTGGGTTATTTCCGAGTTTTGGTTATTGTCTCTGTAAATATCCACATACACATTTTTGTATGTGAACATAAGTTTTCATTTCTCTTAGGTAAATACCTAGGAGTGGGATTGCTGGATTATATAAGTACATGTTTAAATTTTAAGAAACTACCAAATTGTTTCCAGTGTGGCTGTTACAATTTGCATTCCTATCAGTAATGTATATTTTAGGGACTTCACATGATGTTGTCTGTTTTTTGTTTTTGCCAATCTAATAGGCGTGTGGTGATGCAATGGTTAAGCTCTCAGCTGCTAACCCAAAGGTTCGTGATTTGAACCCACCTAGTGGCTCTGCTGAAGAAAGACCTGGTGATTTGCTCCTATAAAGATTATAGCCTAGAAAACCCTATGGGGAAGTTCTACTCTGTTACATGGGGTGGCTGTGAGTCAAAGTCAACTAGACAACACCTAACAACAATAGGTGTGTATGGGTCTTCATAGTGGTTTTAATCTGCATTTCCCTAACAACTAAAGATGTTGAGCATCTTTTTTGTGTGGCTATTTGTCATCCATATTTGAAGTGTCTATTCAAATCTTTTCCCCATTTTTAACTGGGTTGTTTATTTTCTTATTATGGAGTTTGAGCTGATGCAAGTCCCTTAACAAATCATTTATCTGCAAACATTTTCTCCAAGTCTTTTTAACAGTGGCTTTTGAAAAGCAGGAGTTTTTCATTTTGATGTAGTCCAGTTTATCAGTTTTTCTTTTCTTTTTTTTATTTTGCTTTAAGTGAAAGTTTACAGTTCAAGTCAGTTTCTCATGCAAAAATTTATACACACATTGTTATGTGACCCTAGTTGGTCTCCCTATAATGTGACAGCACACTCCTCCTTTCTGCCCTGGATTTCCCGTGTCCATTCAACCAGCTTCTGTCCCTCTCTGCCTTCTTATCTCACCTCTGGACAGGAGCTGCCCATTTAGTCTCATGTGTCTACTTGAGCTAAGATGTACTATCTTCATTAGTATCATTTTATGTCTTATAGCCCAGTCTAATCTTTGTCTGAAGAGTTGGCTTCGGGAATAATTTTGGTTCTGGTCTAACAGAGAGTCTGGTGGCCATGTCTTCTGGGGTCCCTCCGGTCTCAGTCAGACCATTAAGTCTGGTCTTTTAACTAGAATTTGAGTTCTGCACCCCACTTTTCTCCTCCTCTGTCAGGGATTCTCTTTTGTGTTCCCTGTCAGGGCAGTCGTTGGTGGTATCTGGGCACCACCTAGTTCTGGTCTCAGGCTGATGGATTCTCTGGTTTATGTGGCCTTTTCTGTCTCTTGAGCTAATATTTTCCTTGCGTCTTTGGTGTTCTTCATTCTCCTTTGCTCCAGGTGGGGTTGGATCCATTGATGCATCTTAGATGGCTGCTCGCTAGCTTTTAAGACCCCAGATGCCACTCACTGCAATGGGATGTAGAACATTTTCTTAATAAACTTTGTTATGCCAGTTGACCTAGATGTCCCCAGAAATCATGGTCCCCAGACTCCTGCCCCTGCTACTCTGTCCCTTGAAGTATTTGGCTGTATTCAGGGAACTTCTTAGCTTTTGGTTTAGTCCAGATGTGCTGACTTCCCCTGTAGTGTGTGTTGTCCTTCCTTTCACCTAAAATAATTCTTAGCTACTGTCTAGTTAGTGAATACCCTTCTCCCTCCTTCTCCACCCTCGTAATCATCAAAGAATGTTTTCTTCGGTGTTTAAAACTTTTCTTGAGTTCTTGTAATAATGGTCTTATACAATATTTGTCCTTCTGTGACTAAATTCACTGAGCATAATGCCTTCCAGATTCATCCATGTTATGAGATGTTTCACAGATTCATTGTTGTTCTTTATCATTGAGTAGTATTCCATTGTGTGAATATACCATAATTTGTTTATCCACTCATCCGTTGATGGGCACCTAGGTTGATTCCATCTTTTTGGTATTGTGAACAGTGCTGCAATGAACATGGGTGCGTATATATCTATTCACGTGACAGCTCTTATTTCTCTAGGATATATTCCAAGGAGTGGGATTGCTGGATCATATGGTACTTCTATTTTTAGCTTTTTAAGGAAGCATCAAATCAATTTCCAAAATGGTTATACCATTTTACATTCCCACCCGCAGTGCATAAGTGTTCTAGTCTCTCCACGACCTCTCCAACATTTATTATTTTGTGTTTTTTTTTTTTTGATTAATACTAACCTTTTTGGGGTGAGATGGTATCTCATTGTAGTTTTGATTTGCATTTCTCTAATGACTAATGATAGGGAGCATTTCCTCATGTATCTGGTAGCTGCCTGAATGTCTTCTTTGCTAAAGTGCCTGTTCATATCTTTGCCCATTTTTCAGTTGGATTATTTGTTTTTTTGTTGTTGATGTTTTGCAGTATCTTGTAGATTGTAGAGATTAGACACTGATCAGATTTGTCGTAGCCAAAATTTTTTTTCCCAGTCTGTGGGTTGTCTTTTTACTCTTTTGGTGAAATCTTTTGATGAGTATAAGTGTTTGATTTTTAGGAGCTCCCAGTTATCTAGTTTCTCTTCTGGTGTTTGTGCATTGTTACTTATGGTTTGTATTCTGTTTATGCCATGTATTAGGGCTTCTAGCATTGTCCCTATTTTGTCTTCCATAATCTTTATTGCTTTCAATTTTATATTTAGGTCTTTGATCCATTTTGAGTTAGTTTTTGTACTTGGTGTGAGGTATGGGTCTTGTTTCAGCTTTATTTGCAGATGGATATCCAGTTATGCCAGCACCATGTGTTAAGGAGACTGTCTTTTCCCCAATTAATGGACTTTGGGCCTTTGTCAAATATTAACTGCTCATCGGTGGATGATTCTGTTCCATTGGTCTATGTATCTTTTGTTGTACCAGTACGAGGCTGTTTTGACTACCATGGCGGTATATAGGTTCTAAAATCAGGTAGTCTAAGGCCTCTCATTTTGTTCTTCTTCTTCAGTAATGTTTTACTTATCCACGGCCTCTTCCCTTTCCATATGAAGTTGGTGGTTTGTTTCCCCCTCTCATTAAAAAATGCTGGTAGAATTTGGATTGGGATTGCATTGTATCTGTAGATCGATTTGGGTAGAATAGATATTTTCACAATGTTGAGTCTTCCTATCCATGAGCAAGGTATATTTTTCCACTTATGTAGGTCTCTTTTGGTTTCTTCAGTAGTGTCTTGTAGTTTTCTTTGTATAGGTCTTTTATGTCTCTGGTTAGATTTATTCCTAAGTATTTTATCTTCTTGGGGGCTATTGTAAATGGTATTGATTTGGTGATTTCCTCTTCGAAGTTTTCTTTGTAGGTGTAGAGGAATTCAACTGATTTTTGTATGTTTATGTTGTATCCTGAAACTTTGCTGAAATCTTCTATTAGTTCCGGTAGTTTTCTTGTGGATTCTTTGGGGTTTTCTGTGTATAAGATCATATCATCTGCAAATAGAGATACTTTTACTTCTTCCCTACCAATCTGGATGCCCTTAATTTCTTTTTCTTGCTTAATTGCTCTGGTTAGGACCTCCAGCACAATGTTGAATAAGAGTGATGATAAAGGACATCCTTGTCTGGTTCCCGTTCTCAAGTGGAATACTTTCAAACTCTCTTCATTTAGGATGATGTTGGCTTTGTATAAATGCTTTTTATTATGTTGCGGAATTTCCCTTCTATTCCTATTTTGCTGAGAGTTTTTATCATGAATGGGTGTTGGACTTTGTCAAATGCCTTTTCTGCATCAACTGATAAGATCATGTGGTTCTTGTCTTTTGTGTTATTTATGTGATGGATTACATTGATTGTTTTTCTAATGTTGAACCATCCCTGCATACTTGGTATGAATCCCACTTGATCATGGTGAATTATTTGTTTGATATGTTGTTGAATTCTATTGGGTAGAATTTTGTTGAGAATTTTTGCATCTATGTTCATGAGGGATATTGCTCTGTAATTTTCTTTTTTTGTGGTGTCATTACCTGGTTTTGGTATCAGGGTTATGCTGCCTTCATAGAATGAGTTTGGGAGTATTCCATCTTCTTCTATTCTCTGAAATACCTTTAGTAGTGGTGGTGTTAACTCTTCTCTGAAAGTTTGGTAGAATTCTCCAGTGAAACTGTCTGGGCCAGGGCTTTTTTTTTGTTGTGAGTTTTTAAATTACTTTTTCAATATCTTCTTTTGTTATAGGTTTATTTAGTTGTTCTACCTCTGTTTGTATTAGTTTAGGTAGGTAGCATGTTTCTAGAAATTTGTCCATTTCCTTTAGGTTTTCAAATTTGTTAGAGTATAATTTTTCATAGTATTCGGTTATGATTCTTTTAATTTCAGTTGAGTTTGTTGTGATATTGCCCATCTCATTTCTTATTAGGGTTATTTGCTTCCTCTCCTGTTTTTCTTTTGTCAGTTTGTCCTGTCACCAGCTGGTTAGATCTGTTATTTTGTATGTGAGCCCAGGAGTCCGTTTACTTTTCTTGTATGGATTCACTTCAGGTGTCTAGGTAGTCGGTCACCAAGCGTGTGGTGCAGGCTCTCACCTACAGTCCTAGATGGGCAGGGGTAATTGGAGTAGGCAGAGGTATCTGGCTGTAGTAGAGGGTCATTTGCTGAGGAAGGCTGGGAGCTGGCGGTTGCTCCTGAGTGTCTGGGAGGAAAGCATGTTTCTGTTCCCTAGAGTGTGTAGGTGGGTGGGTTTTGCAGCTGGACTACGGACACCCAATGCTGTTGGCTATAAGGACTGGGAGGCACCACTTATTCTTGGACCCCTGTCACAGGTGGCTAGGTCACATGGGTTTTCTCAGGCCCCTGATGTGGGTAGATGAAGACCCTGCTTAATGGGCAGAGCAGCGTCAAATGTCACAAACCTGCCACTCCACCATACAGCTGATACAGTTGAAGTTGGGCTTCAGGTATATACCCTGTTGTACTGTGCTAATGAAGGCCTACTCTGTTGAAATGGCCCCACACTGGTCTATGCAGTGGTGAAAGGCATTCAAAGACCATGGACCTCTTATGCCTGTGCCTAGGGAGCTGTGCCCTGAGTTCCTGGCTTAGAGGAGCTGGCAGATTATTTTTTCCTGTTCATTAATTTGTTCCCTCTCCAAGGCCAGGAGAATCACTCAGGGCGCATAACAGGTCCTACTTCTAGCCCAGGGGACTTGGCAGTCAGTCGATGAAGCCAGCCCAGGACCCGGTGCAGAGCAGGGAGGAAGCAGGTAAATGGGAGAGAGGTTCTTCCTAAACGGGGTGTTTTTTGGTCCACGCTGTAGGTTAGATGCATGTACTTGTCTTTTGCCCACTGAGCACCACTTTTCACTGGTTCTGGAGGCTTAAGTAGACTCTGCCACTCAGTCTCTCCTGAGGTGGAAGACGCTTCCCAAACACCACTGCTTTCCTCACCTAGCACACCAGGCAATCCAATGTACAGGGTGCTGGTTCCTGCTAGGTCAGGTCTGGCATCTCCTTATGCTTCTCCACCATCTCTCCCTCCCCCTGCTATTCAGTCCGATTCCTCAACTTTCCCTTTGATGTTCAGAGCTCCTAAGTTGTCATATATAATCAGTTCACTTGTTTTTTCGGGTCTTTGTTGTAAGAAGGACCACCGGAAACGTCTGACTACTCTGCTATCTTGGCCCCACCTCCTCAATTTTTCTTCTATGAATTATGTTTTTGGTGTTATATCTAAGAAGCCTTTGCCTCACCCAAGGTCATAAACGTTTTCAGAGTACTTGCTTTTAATCCTGACTGGGTAGCTGATTCTGATCTTACCTAGACAAGTCACTCGTCCTTTCTCAGCTTAGTTTATCCCTCTGTGAAATGTGAAGGTTGAAATAAATGTTTACTACCCTTTTTGAAAGCAAGGGAACCTATTTTTAACTGAGACTGTGTATTGGTTAAACCTATTTTTAACTCAGACTGAAGTGTACCTGGGGCCCTGCCCTTCTGGTGTCTCTAGGGCAGTGATTTCCTGTCTTTAATGTATACACAAATCACTGGAGGATCTTGTGAAAATGCAGATTCTGATTCAGTAGGTCTGGGGTAAGGCTGCGGTTCTGCATTTCTAACAAGTTCCGGGTGATGACTGTGTTGTTGATCCAGGGACAGCACTTTGAGTGGCCAAGCAACAGGCCCTCTTAAGATCAAAATGTGGAGTCCGCTTTTACCAACATAAGATTTTGGATTTCGATAGCACTTTTTTTCCAAGGACAGCAAAATTCTTCCACACCAGTAACTCCCTTTTTGTCCCTTCTGTCTGATCCATTATTACCTCCAGTTAATTGATGGGTACACTGAGGCCCAGGCTTGAGCCAAGTTCACTGGAACCTGGCAGAATCAAGTAGAGAAGAATGCTGCCAGCATCTGGGAACTAGCACTATCATGAACTGTATGAAAAAGCCAATGTAACACTGAGAACCTGTTCTGTTGCATCAGAAACCCAAACTAGCTTAAGGGAAAAAGGCAAGTTTTTTAGTTCATGTATCCAAAAAGTCTGAGGTTATGCTAGTTTCAAGTATAGTTGGATCTAGATGTTTGAATGATACCATTAGGAATCTTGCTCTCTGGAAGTTTTAGTTTTGTTCCCTGAATTGGCTTCACTCCCAGACAAACTCTTCCTGTGCCCTGGTGAGAAGACCACTAGCTGGTCTAGGTCTACATTCCATCAACTTAGCACCATCAGTAGAAAGACAGCTCCCCCTTTACAATGTTGTTGTTAGGTGCTCTTGAGTCGATTCTGACTCATAGCGACCCTACTCTACATGCAACAGAATGAAGTACTGCCCAGTCCTACATCATCTTCACAATCATTGCTGTGTTTGAGCCCAGTGTTGCAACCACTGTCAATCCATCTCATTAAGGGGCTTCCTCTTTTTGTCTGACTCTCTACTTTACCAACATGAGACCCTTTTCCAGGGATTGGTCCCTCCTGATAATATGCTCAAAGTATGTGAGACAAAGTCTCACCATCTTCACTTCTAAGGAGCATTCTTAGAAAGCAGATTTGCTCATTCTTCTTGCAGACCATGGTATATTCAGTATTCTTTGCCAACACCATAACTCAAATGTGTCAATTTTTCTTTGGTCTTCCTTATTCATTGTCCAGCTTTCACATGCATATGAGGCAACTGAAAATGGCTTGGGTTAGGTGCACCTTAGTCCTCAAGATGACATCTTTGCTTTATAACAATTTAAAGAGGACTTTTGCAGCAGATTTGCACAATGCAAAACGTCATTTGATTTCTTGACTGCTGCTTCCGTGGGTACTGATTGTGGCTCCAAGTAAAATAAAATTCTTGACAACTTTAATATTTTCTCCATTTATTCATGATGTTGCTTATTGGTCCAGTTGTGAGGATTTTTGTTTTTTTTATGTTGAGGTGCAATCCATACTGAAGGCTGTAGTTTGCAATCGTTTCAGCAAAAGTCTTGCATTTGGTTTCATTAGCTTAGCTCAGGCCATATGCCTATGCATGTAATAGTGACTGTGGCCAGGGGGATTCAGTGATTTGGTGGGCCAGGCCCGGGTCTTATATCCATGCCTGGAATCCGGAAGATAGACACAGCTTCTCCTGAACTACATGAACTTAAAGTATGAGAGGAAAGTTTCCCTAAAGAAAAAAATTAGGTGCCATTAACCAAAATAAAGGGGAATGGAAGCTGGGTAAGCAAACAACAGTGTCCACTGCAGTCATTAGGAATTCATGTGCATGAAAGGCTATGTTTTTTCTGTTGTTGTTGTTTGTTTGCCTTGTTTGTTTGTTTTAAGGGGGAAGAGGAAACAAGACTCTGTAACTCAGGCCATTTGGGAAACACTGATTATGCCTTCGATGCTATGACTTCTCTTCAGCACTCAGCTTGTTTCCCATCTCCTTAGACTCCCCATTTTTAGTGCAGCGCCCCCAACCTCCAACACCAAGGATTTTTATGCTGTCTTTCCCAGTCTGATAAACATATTCACATTTCAATGCTTGAGACTTACATTACTACTCCTCCCAGAATTACTTGGACTTTAAGTGAGAATTGCAAGCAAAGGGCAATACTTGACACAAAGCAATTGTGCACTAATGGTAGAATTTCAGGCATGTGGGGTGGTGGGGAAGTTTCCTAGAAGAGGAAGGTTCCCTTGGTCCTGTAAAATGATCCTACATGGCCAAGGTCACAGCCTTCTAGCCTTAGAGCAATCTCCTCTGTCTGGAGGTGGCCACAGGAAAAGTGGGGTCACACCTGGGCTGATTAAAGGCGATGTCAGGGCTGTCTTGGGAGGAACCTCGAAGTAGGAGTGCAGGTGGCAAACCTTGCCTAATTATCAATGTGAAAAGCCTGTAAATTGAGAACTCAGGAGGGGAACATTCCTGCTTTGTCTCTGGCATACAGAAGAGGCTGGTCCGGGCCTGATAGCTATCAACTTTCAGTCATGCAGGTGGTTAGAAACACCCCTGATGTCCATCTGTCAGTCTGCAGACAGGCCTGTACAACTCCCCAACAGACAGCTGTGTGTTTGCTCAGAAACCAAGGACACACAGACTCCAGAGGATGGCTCTGGCTTCAAAAGAACCGGTGCTGGCCAGAGACAGGAACTTCCTGTGGGATCTAGATGATGTTCTGTAATGTCAGGTTAGGCTTATAGGGCATTTTATTGAATGACTCAAATTCCAGCTTCAGTAACAGTACCCCAGTGTCAATAGCAAATGTAAACAGAATGTCTTATAAAATGAGAAAGTATGTGCACAGTGTGTCCTGGCCTCCCCCCTCCTGAGTGCATGAGCTATGAGACCACACTTGGCACCTGCAGGCACCTTTCACTCGCTCACTCACCGCACACAATGGCCCCCTTTATGCACTAGCCACCAGGTTCCATGGGAAGGGCATTTGGTGTGTGCAGAGTTTGACTACAGTAGTACTGTATGCGGTAATCATTAACCTGAAATGGCATTTACAATGATGAGATGGTAGTGTATGCTGCTCTACCTTCATCCCTCCAGCAAACAAAATGTACTGACTCCAAAACAGGTAGGACCAGTTGCCGTGAGGCCCTCAAAGACACAGTGTTCTACTCTGGAATTAGCCATGCATAAGGGGCCCATTGAATCCAGCAGCAGGTGCTTTCCTCTTTGGGCTGCACAAATCACAGGAGCTGGGCCTAGACCTCAGGGGCTGGTGGGGGGGTTTTGGTTCCTAAATGGGCTTTGTTCACTCACAGGAAGAGAAAACCCCAAAGCTGAGTGCAAAGCCCTGGGAACTGAGCCTGAACCTTCAAAAGGCTTCCTTCGGTAGGAGTCAGGGGCTGAAGAATGCCTTTGGTGGCTTCAGAACTAAAACAAGGTTTTATCATCTTAGGGCCTTTTTGCGTAATGACTGTGAGGTAAATGAAAGTCAGACTTTAAGAGGAGCTGGGGTTAGTGGGGGAAACAAAGGCACAGAGGAAGTGGGTGGTTTACTTAAAGTCATACTGAGAGCCCAGGCTAGGACTGGAAGCAAGACCGCTACCCAATTCATGTGCTCTGGTTTCTTTGGAGCCTGAAGGAGCTACTACCTCTTGCTCAGGTAGTTTGATTCCAAGCCAGGCTCCTCACATTCAGGGTCCTGGTGTCACTCCTTCCTTGTGCCCCTGATACTTACTTGGCTGGAAGAAGAGAAGCAGTGGGGTGTGGCGGATTTAGAGTAAGAGGAAGTGGATTCCATTCTAGGTCCATGACCCCCTGCTTGATGATGGTGGGCAGATCCCTTAATGTCTCTGGTATTCAGCTTCCTCATCTGCAAACAGAGGAAGCTGGTATAGATGATCCCCAGGGTCCCCTGTAGCACTAATGTTCAGTAGATGACATTCTGTCATAAACAGGTGTTCTCACCTACCAGGGGCACCTGGGAAAGCATCATGCACCTGGTGGGGGGGAAGGTGGGGTGCTGTGGCATAATGATGCAGAAAGGGAAAGGAAGCCCTGAAAATCACACCATGGATTTGGAGCTTTTACTTCTCTCCCAGTGACTAATTTGGACCCTCGTGAAAAATGATAAAATGCTAATTAAAACAAAACCCATTGCCATTGAGTCAATAGTGATGGATCTTGTTATTGTCATTGTTAGTTGCCACTGAGTCAGTTTTGACTAATGGAAACCCCAAGTGTGCAGACTAGAACTTCTCCATAGTGTTTTCAAGGCTGTGACCTTTTGGAAGCAGATTGCCAGGCCTTTCTTCCCAGGCATCTCTGGGTGGACTTGAACTTCCAACCTTTTGGTGAGTAGCCAAGTGTGTTAATCATTTGCACCACTGAGAGACTTCAGTTGGATCTGAGAGTTCATTTTATCTAATTTGTTTCATCTTCGGGTCCTGAATTTTCACATTTAATGACTTGCTCAAAGTCACAGGAGGGATTAGTGGCAGATCCAGGCTTAGAACCCAGTTCTCCTGCTTTCTGTCTATAGCTCTTCCACTGGTCATATGGCCATTTGGACCCAGTAGTTGGTGACTAGATTTCCCTCAATCAGTAGCAGCAATAGCAGGAAACAGATTCTTGCGGCTGTCTAGTAATAATGTGATACCAGCTATTGAGCCTGGACTCTGTGCTATGCATGATGTGCTACACTACGTCAGCTCACTTATATTTTATTACAAACCTATGACAGGTGCGCTTATCAGTTCCATATAAAGATGTGGAAAGTAAAGCTTAAAGGGTTGTAAAACGGGACTAGTAGTAGTAATAGTCTCTAAATTCAGGTGGGATATACTCAAGGTCGTATTTTGGCTCTCGTGGACTTGTTCTAATTTTCTTCAGCTTTAACTTGCACTTGCACATGAGCAATTGATGGTCTGTTCCTCACTGGGTCCCTGACCTTGTTCTGACTGATGATATTGAGCTTCTCCATCATCTTTTTCCACAGATGTAGTCAATTTGATTCTTGTGTATTCCATCTGGTGAGGTCCATGTGAATAGTCACTGTTCATGTTGTTGAAAAAAGGTTTTTGCAATGAAGTCGTTGGTCTTGCAAAATTCTATCACATGATCTCTGGCAGCGCTTCTATCTCCAGGGCCATATTTTGCAGCTACAGATCCTTCTTTTTTGTTTCCAACTTTCTCTTTCTAATCACCAGTAATTATCAATGCATCCTGTTTGCAATGTTCAATCAATTTCAGACTGCAGAAGCTGGTAAAAATCTTCAATTTCTTCATCTTTGGACTTCATGGTTAGTGCATAAATTTGAATAGTTGTATTAACTGGTCTTCCTTGTAGGTGTACGGGTAGTATCCTGTCACTGACAGTGTTGTACTTCAGGATAGATCTTGAAATGTTCTTTTTGATGATGAATGCAATGCCATTCCTCTTCAAGTTGTCATTCCCGGCATAGTAGACCATATGCTTACCTGGTTCAAAATGGCCAATACCAGTCCATTTCAGCTCAGTAAAGCCTAGGATATTGATATTTATGCATTCCATTTCATTTTTGTTTATTTCCAATTTTCTGAGACTCATGCTTCGTACATTCCACATTCTGATTACTAATGGATGTTTCCAGCTATTTCTTCTCATTTTGAGTCATACCACATGAGCAAATGAATGTCCTGAAAGCTTGACTCCATTCACATCATAAAGGTTGACTCCACTTTGAGGAGACAACTCTTCCCCAGTCATCTTCTGAGTGCCTTCCAACCTGAGGGACTCATTTTTTGGCACTGTATCAGACAATGTTCCACTGCTATTCATAAGGTTTTCACTGGCTAATTCTTTTCAGAAGTAGACTACCAGGTCCTTCTTCCTAGTCTGTCTTAGTCTGGAAGCTCAACTGAAACCTGTCTGCCATGGGTGACCCTGCTGGTATTTGAATACCAGTGGCATAACTTCCAGCATCATAGCAACATGCAAGCCCCCACAGTACGACAAACTGACAGACAAACATTATGGATAACATTGCAAAGAATGGGAACTCCAGAACACTTAATTGTGCTCATGAGGAATCTGCACATAGATCACGAGGCAGTCTCTCAAACAGAACAAGAGCTTACTGCATGGTTTAAAGTCAGGAAAGGTGTGCATCAGAGTTATATCCTTTCACCATACTGATTCAATCTGTATGCTGAGCAAATAATCTGAGAAGCTGGACTATAGGAAGAAGAACGAAGCATCAGGATTGGAGGAAAACTCATTAAACAACCTGCGTAAGGCAAATGACACAACTTTCCTTGCTGAAAGTGAAGAGGATTTGAAGCACTTACTGATGAAGATCAAGGACTACGTCCTTTAGTATGGATTACACTTCAACTTGAAGAAAACAGAAATCCTTACAATTGGACCAATAAGCAACGTCATGATAAATGGAGAAAAGATTGAAGTTGTCAAGGATTTCATTTTATTTGGATCCACAATCAATGCCCAAGGAAGCAGCAGTCAAGAAATCAAATGACGTATTGCATTGGGAAAATCTGCTGCAAAAGACCTCTTTAAAGTGTTAAAAAACAAAGATGCCACCTTGAAGACTAAGGTGCGCCGAATGCAAGTCATGGTTTTTCAATTGCCTAATATGCATGGGAAAGCTGGACAATGAATAAGGAAGATCAAAGAAGAATGGATGCCTTTGAATTACAGTGCTGGCGAATAATATTGAATATACCATGGACCACCAAAAGAACTAATGAATCTGTCTTAGAAGAAGTACACAGAAGGTTCCTTAGAAGCTAGGATGATGAGACTTCGTTCCATGTACGTTGGACATGTTACCAGGGGGGATCAGTCCCTGGAGAAGGACATCATGCTTGGTAAAGTAGAGGGTCAGCAAAAAAGAGGAAGACTCTCAATGAGATGGATTGACACAGTGGCTGCAACAATGAGCTCAAGCATAACAATGATTGTGAGGATGGCTCAGGACCAGGCCGTGTTTCGTTCTGCTGTATATAGGGTTGCTGTTAGTAGGAACCAACTCGACGACACCTAACAACAACAACAGTAGTAATAATAGCATCAATAATAGTGGTAGCATCAGAACTCGTCTAACTTCGGGGAGATAATGTGAATCAAGATCAGCCCAAGGCTTATCGCTATGAGGTAGTAGTAAGACATACCTCTACCCTCCAACCTTTTTACCAATTCTGACACCAGCTGTCCCTCCCATGGTACTCTCTACTTTGCCACTGGGCTGAAGAATTCATTGCAATGGCCACACAGAATTCACAGACCGTACTTACAGTTAAGTGGTTTATTGAGGAACAGGATACAACTCGGGATCAGAATCAATAGGCTACAACTCAGGATCAGGATAAGGAAGCATGTAGGCAAAGTCTCCCTTCTTCAGTGAGGACAGCTCTCTCAGCTTTTCTCAATGGTGCAGGCCTCCTCTCTGCCCCCTGAGGGCAGGCTCCTCTAGGCCCCCTCAGAACAGGCTCCTCTTGGCCCTGCCATCTATCACCGCTGACCCTGCCACAGGGCCTCTTCCAGACCTGGCACCGTCTTCAGTATTATAGCCCTTGACTCATGTTACAGCTCTTTTAGGAGGTTCCTTGCCTCCTCTCCCTGCTTCTTCTTTCTTCTGTCTTTTTTCTGCCTTCTACTTCTTCCTGCTGCTTCTCTTCCTGCTTTTTTCTCTCTCCAAAACCTCTGTGGGGATGCCTGCTTAAATACACAAACTCTTTGTCAATTTCAAGGCATGGCACTCCCACCAGGGTTATGAACTTACCAATCACCTCTTGGTAGGCCACAGATACTTCATTTGCATAGTAAGCTACAACTTACCTCATTTGCATAGTTTATTGACCAATCCCTGCAAGGTGCTTACCAATCACAAGGCAGGCTGTAGCCCAGGGCCAGACAAAAAGTATCAAAACCAAGTTTTTACAGCTTACCCAGGAAATGTCAATCAACCTGGACAAAAGTAACAAACCCTCTGGGGTTGAAAACTAAGGCAAAGGTAACTCCTCAGAGCCTAGAAGAAAAATCTCTCAAGCTGTTTTTCCGAAGAACCGAGGCAAAAGGCCACATAAAGGAACTCATTTCACCATTAGGATATTTGCCTGAAGTCACAGGTTTAAAATTTGAACCCAAGCCTTCTGGTGGCAGAATCTGCTCACCAAGCCACTGCATCACACTGCCCTGCTATGAGGGAAGATGCAGGGCCATGGGCTCTTCCTCAGAGTTATGGAAAGATTCCATAAAGATGGATTTTTAATGACCTCAGTATTCCCAGCTAGAAAAACTAGTTGGTGAACAGGGCACCCTCCTTTTGGGCTCTGGGTCTTCCTTGGTACACTCAGTCAGGGCCCTGGAGACAGACCCCCAGTTGTCCTCATCTTGTGCTCTCCAGCTCCTGAGAAAGGGTTTCTTCTCCTTCTGCAGTATTGCCAGGCAGGCCACCACCCTGACCACAGCCCATGGGTGATTTCATGCAGAGTGAGAGTTTTCTAGATGCCTCCAAAGAGGAAGAAAGCAGTGTGATCTCTTTCTGGCTCCTGCTGCTAAAGCAGATAAGACATCAGCTCAAGATCCTGGAAACTCTTACCCAATGGAGATTCTGTTTCAGTGTTTGATGGGACAGTGGAGGAGGGGGCAGGATGGAAAAACTAGAGAAATTGGTGCTTGGAAATTCATATCTGGGTGCAATTGTCATTTTCAAAATGATCAGTGCAACTTCAAACCCTTTTCTCTATCTCTTTCTCAAGAGATTCATTCCTGGCATAATCCTCAAAGTTAGTAAGTGAGGAATGTCTCTATTTCCTGAATGGATAGGTCACATTTTGCCCCAGAGGCTCAGCAATTGGCGTTTTGTCCTACAACCCTGGGGAGGAGGCAGAGAAAGAGACTGAGTTGCCAGTATTACCAAATGCCTTCTTTACTCTGGGGTATCATGATATCAGGTCATAAAATGTGCCTCCCTGTAGCAATCCGTTCTAGGAAAAATGTTTGGCTTTGTCAAACTAGAACTAGCTGACCTCAGGAGACAGTGTGCCCATAGTCACATGGCCTTTTGTGGCAGGCTTGATCTAGAGTCACTGCAGCCTCACAAGCAATTGACTCTAATAGTGATTTGGGCTTGCAGAGTCAGAATTTAGCAAACATACCTATGAGGCTTTGATTTGCCTTAAATGGGCTATGCTGTCACCAAGCACCACAGTTGAGATGTTTCTTCAAGAAAGCCTTCCCGTAACCTCCAGTCAAGTCTAGTGCCCTGTAATTTTTTCCCTGGGTGTCTTCTAGTACCTCCAGAGGCATAACTAAGGTATGGCAGGTATGGCAGGTATTGCACTGGCGCTGGGTGCGTGGCACCACCGAACAGTTTCTGCTAACCCAGTATGGCCAGCAGCGTGTCCACAGAAAATGGCACCTATGACAAGCACTGAAATTGTGCCCCTGTCCAAACGTCCAGCACTCTTCTTTTAGATAACTTTATAGTAATGTCAGCTCAAAAATACAAGTCAAGCTCATTACTCTTTTAATTAACACATTACCGTGCTTGAGGAAGGAGGTTTGGCTATACCAGGTTGATAGAAACTGCTCAGCGGTGCCATGCTCCCAAGGCCTGTGCAATACCCTAGATATGCCACCGGGTACCTCTTATCACAACAGCTATTTAAATAATAATTTATAAAATTGTTTGCTTAATATCATTTGCCGCTATCAAGCTATAAGCTCCAGAGGGGAAGTTCTGTAGCTGACTAATTCCTCAGTACCTAGCACAGTGCTGGCACTTAGTAGGCATTCAATGAATATTTGTTGGATAAAAAACCAAAAACCAAATGCATTGCTTTTGAGTGGATTCTGACTCATAGTGACTCTATAGGATAGAGTAGAACTTCCCTATAGAGGTTCGAAAGAGCAGCTGGTGGATTTGAACTGCTGACCTTTTGGTTAGCAGTCAAAAATGAATTTAGAGAATATTACATTTAAAATGGATAGAGAACTGTTAGAACTGAAATGATCTCACATGTTTATTTCAACACTGGAAAGTGAGGCCAGGGGTGACAAAGTGACTTGTTCAAGGTCATATGACTGGGTTTTAAGAGAGCTAGAACTAGAATCCAGACCTTCAGCTTCCATTCAGTCATCGAGGGAATTACCTTTAGTTTCTGCTCTTGGCTCAAACTATATGAGATACTAGTTCCTCTATGGAGTGTCCTAATTTCTTTGCCTGCAAATATACTGGAGTCTATCCACTTTTCTGCATCTCCATTACTATTTCTCTTGGTTGAACCATCTATATCTTTTGCCTAGAATTGCAGAAACCTCCTAAATAGTCTCCCACTCGCACCCATTCCTCTTTCTACCCCCTTCTACATACATTAACTGGAGTGGTCTTTTAAAAATGTGCAGCATATCATGTCATTTCCCTGCTTAAACCTGTCAGTGGATTCCCAAGTGTATTGTTGTACTTAGGTGCAGTATCGATTTCAACACTTAATGACCCCATGTGACAGACTAGAACTGCCCCCATAGACTTTTCTAGGCTGTAATCTTTACAGAAGCAGATCTCCAGGTCTTTCTCCCATGGAACCTCTCGGTGGTTTCAAACTGCCAACCTTTCAGTTAGCAGCAGAGTGCTTAACCATCCCAGATGTGTTGTTGTTGTCAGTAGGTGCCATCAAGTTGGTTCCAACTCGTAGCGACCCTATGTATAACAGAACGAAACGCTGCCCGGTCCTGTGCCATCCTCACAATTGTTGCTATGTTTGAGCCCATTGTTACAGCCACTGTGTCAGCCCATCTTGTTGAGGGTCTTCCTCTTTTTCACTGACCCTCTACTTTACCAACATGAGGTCCTTCTCTAGGGACTGGTCCCTCCTGGTAACACGTCCAAAGTACGAGAGATGGCTTCTAAGGGACATTCTTGCTGTACCTCTTCCAAGACAGATTTGCTTGTTCTTCTGGCTGAACCCCACTGCTGTCGAGGTGATTCTGACTCATAGCCACCCTCTAGGACAGAGTAGAACTGCCCCATAAGGTTTCCAAGGAGCGGCTGGTGGATTCAAACTGCCAAAATTTGGGTTAGCAGTCAAGCTCTTAACCACTATGCCACCAGGGCTCCACTCTTCTGGTAGTCTATGATATATTCAATATTATTCATCAATACCACAATTCAAATGCATCAATTCTCCTTTGGTCTTTCTTATTCATTGTCCAGCTTTTACATGCATACGAGGTGATTGAAAATATCGTTGCTTGGGTCAGGCACACCTTAGTCCTCGAAGTGACATCTTTGCTTCTGAACACTTTAAAGAGGTCTTTTGAAGCAGATTTTCCCAGTGCAAATCTTGATTTCTTAATTTCTGCTTCCATGGGCATTGATTGTGGACCCAAGTAAAATGAGCTTTTTGGGAACCACCCAGAGCCTACTGGATTCGAACATCCAGGGCTGGGTCAGGAAGCTACTGGCTACTAATAGAAAGTGGGTCATTTTGGAAAACACTGGGTGATAGGATACAGAGCCAAGTACATGTTCTTACCTTTTGACCTTGTATCTGCATTTATGGGAAATAATCCTAATCACAGAAAAAACTTTGTGTACAAAGATATTTATCTAACCTTGTTTATAACAATGAAAATTTATAAACAACATAAATGTCCAAAAGTAGGGGAAGTGATTAAGCAAACCATGATACAGTCACTCAACAGACTATTGCATTATCAGTAAAATTAATACTTATGTTTCCACATGAAGAAGTGTTTATGACTTAATGCTAGAATGTAAAATTGTATGTTCTGTGCAATAGTATTTAAACGTACACATGCTAGAAGCCAACTGCACTGGGTTCAAATTCCAGCTCTGAAACTTTCTAGGTATGTGACCTTGGGCAAGCGACTAAATCTCTGTGCTTGTTTCTTCATCTTTAAAATGGGGCATAATAACCTCACTTCAACATCTGGCTGAAAGAGTTATTGTGAGATTAAATGAGTTAATATATACCATATATTAAGCCCTCAAGAAACATTAGATATTATTATCATAAATACGTAGAGGGGGAAAGACTAGAAGGAATTATATTAAAATTCTAATGCAACTATAGATCTCTGGTGGCACAGTGGTTAAGAGCTATGGCTGCTAACCAAGGGTCGGCAGTTCAAATCTACCAGTTGCTCCTTGGAAACACTATGGGGTAGTTTTGCTCTGTCTTATAGGGTCGCTATGAGTTGGAATTGACTGGATGGCAATGGGTTTTAATGCAACTATGCTAAACTGATTGGATTATGAGTGATTTTTCTTTTTCTTTTCTCTATTCTCTATGTGATGATTCTACTAGCTCTATAATTTATAAGCACAATGAGAGTCAGGTCACAGTGTGATATAAAACCAAGTATCTGAGGGAGAGAGGGCATGGAAAGAAGACAAGTGCATCAGGGAATGTTTGCAAGTGTAAAATCTTATATTAAGATATTAACATATGAAGTTAATAACAATTATACAGTACCTATTTGTCCAAGGTTATCCAGTTGCTATGTGGCCAAGATGTGTTTAGACACAGCACAGTCTACCTCCAGAGCATGTGCACCTCTGTCTGAACCATGTTGCTTCTCCAAAAAATGTACTTGTGTCTCCCATTCTCTGTCTTCATAGGTCAATCCAGTTGGGTGAGTTTCAGCTATTTATGTATTCAGTCAATAAATACTTATTGAACACTTACTTGTAGGGGAACGGCTCCACCGTGACACCCTGATGATCTTGCAAATATCTGCATAGGCCATGCAGACAAAGGCTTGGACTGAAGCTTATCTGGGTCTTGGCAGAATGCCTTGTGATCCTTCAGGACATGAGAACATGAGAGGCTTGTGAAGAGCTGCTCCAAGGCCATCTCCCACTCACCTTTCTGTCTTCCCTGGGAGGCTACAATGAGACAGTTTCTCCTCTCCTCCCAGGTTCTGATGATGTATGGGACTTTCCGCCATGCCACTCAGTATAGAGCTGCAGAATATAAAATCACTTACCTGCAATCTAAAATTGGCCCCTTGACAAGGGGGTATCCCACAACTCACGCAATAGTCATCTAGTTCTTTTTGTTTTGGTGTTGTCTTTTTTGGTATGTGGAATAAGGATCACTGAAAGCCAGCACCTTTGCCTTATTCCTCTTTTCCTGTCTATGCAAGTAATAAACTGCCTGTCTTATTTACCTAGTGCTGCTGTATCGGAAATACCACATGTGGGTGACTTTAACAAACAAATTTATTTTCTTGCAGTTTAGGAGGCTAGAAGTCTGCATTTAGAGGGCTGGCTCTAGGGGAAAGTTTTGTCTCTCTGTCAACTCCGGAGGAAGGTCCTTGTTTCTTCTGAGCTTCTGCTCCTGGGCAATCTTCCTGTGCTTGGCACCTCTCTTCCCCCGTGTCTGCTTCTCTGGCTTACTTATTTAATCTCTTTTATATCTCAAAAGAGAT
Source organism: Trichechus manatus latirostris (assembly GCF_000243295.1). Taxonomy (NCBI): domain Eukaryota; kingdom Metazoa; phylum Chordata; class Mammalia; order Sirenia; family Trichechidae; genus Trichechus; species Trichechus manatus. The sequence goes on along the minus strand of NW_004443942.1, from coordinate 26,153,601 downwards.
TGACTCAAGATACTCCCTATACTAATCCTGCCTCATTAACATAACAAAGACAACCCATTCCAAAATGGGATTATAATCACAGGCTTAGAGGTTAGGATTTACATATTTCTGGGGGACAAAATTCAATCCATAACACTGTCTAAATCTAAAAAATGTATCGTTGTATCTTTACAGTTGAATTGGTCAGGATTTACCCTTGGCCTTGCTTTGTCTTGTGTCTGAGCTTGATGCTATTATGTATCAGAAACTCTTGACAATTTGGATACATCAGTGAACAAAACAGAAAAACTTTCCTGCTTTCATGGAGCTAACATTCTAGTAGGTTAACAGACCAAAAAAAAAGTCCCTAATTAAAAGTGAAGGCTACAATGTTGTTGTTGTTAGGTGCCATTGAGTCCATTCCGACTCATAGCGGCCCTGTGTACAACAGAACAAAACACTGCCCGGTCCTGCGCCATCCTCACAATCCTTGTCATGCTTGAGCCCATTGTTGTAGCCACTGTGTCAATCCATCTCATTAAGGATCTTCCTCTTTTTCACTGACCCTCTACTTTTCCAAGCATGATGTCCTTCACCAGGGACTGATCCCTCCTGATAACATGTCCAAAGTACGTGAGGCAAAGTCTTGCATTCCTCACTTTTAAGGAGCATTCTAGTTGTACTTCTTCCTAGACAGATTTGTTCATTATTCTGGCAGTCTGTGGTATATTCAATATTTTTCACCAGTACCATAATTCAAATGCATCAATTTTTTTCTCCAGTCTTTTTGACTAATTGTCCAGCTTTCCCATGCACGTAAAGCGATTGAAAACACCATGGCTTGGGTCAGGCGCACTTTAGTCCTTAAAGTAACATCTTTGCTTTTTAACACTTCAGAGAGGTCTTTTGTAGCAGATTTTCCCAATGCAATAAGTCATTTGATTTCTTGACTGCTGCTTCCATGGGCATTGATTGTGGATCCAAGCAAAATGAAATCCTTGACAATTTCAATCTTTTCTCCATTTATCATTATGTCACTTATTGGTCCAGTTGTGAGGATTTTTGTCTTCTTTATGTTGAGAGGCAATTCATACTGAAGGCTGTAGTTCTTGATCTTTGTCAGTAATTGCTTCAGCAAGCAGAGTTGTGTCATCTGCATAACGCAGGTTGTTAGTGAGTCTTCCTCAATCCTGATACCCCATTCTTCTTCCTATAGTCCAGCTTCTCAGATTATTTGCTCAGCATACAGATGGAATAAGTATGGTGAAAGGGTACAACCCTGACGCACACCTTTCCTGACTTTAAACCGCAGTATCCCCCTGTTTTGTCTGAACGACTGCCTCTTGGTCTATGTACAGATTCCTCATGAGTATAATTAAGTGTTCTGGAATTCCCATTCTTCGCAATGTTATCCATCATTTGTTATCATCCACACAGTTGAATGCCCTTGCATAGTCAATGAAATGCAGGTAAACATCTTTCTGGTATTCTTTGCATTTAGCCAGGATCCATCTGACATCAGCAATGATATCCCTCATTCCACATCCTCTTCTGAATCCAGCTTGAATTTCTGGCAGTTCCCTGTTGATGTACTGCTGCAACCGCTTTTGAACGATCTTCAGCAGAATTTTACTTGCATGTGATACTAAGGATATTTTTCAATAATTTCTGCATTCTGCTGGATCACCTTTCTTGGGACTAGGCATAAATATGGATCTCTTCCAGTCGGTTGACCAGGTAGCTGTCTTCCAAATTTCTTGGCGTAGACCAATGAGCACCTCCAGCCCTGAATCCATTTGTTGAAATATCTCAGTTAGTATTCCATCAATTCCTGGAGCCTTGTTTTTCGCCAATGTCTTCAGTGCAGTTTGACCTCTTCCTTCAGTACAATCGGTTCTTGATCACATGCTACCTCTTAAGATGATTGAACGTTGACCAATTCTTTTTGGTACAATGACTGTGTATTCCTTCCATCTGGTTTTGATGCCTCCTGCGTTGTTCAGCATCTTCCTCTTAGAATTCCTCACTATTGCAACTCAAGGTTTCAATTTTTTCTTCAGTTCTTTCAGCTTGAGAAATGCCGAGCATGTTCTTCCCTTTTGGTTTTCTATCTCCAGGTCTTCGCACGTTTCATTATAATATTTTACTTTGTCTTCGGTAGCCGCCCTTTGAATCTTGAAATAATATTATAGACAGTGATATATACTATGGAAAGCCAAGAAAGTACAGCAGAGTAAGGGGTTCAGCATTTTAGGGTGGGAGGGGGAAGGTGGCTGTATTAAACAGAGTCAACAATGTACAGCTCATTGAGAACATGAAATTTCAACAAAGACTTGAAAGAGTTGAGGGGCTTAGCCACGGGGATATTTAAACAGAGGGAAGAACGGGAGTAGCACGCCTGAAATGTTCAAGGAAAAGCGGGGAGACAACTGTGACTGGAGCAGGGTGAGGAAGAGCAAGTGGAGTTGGAGCAAAGGGAGTGAGGAGAGGAATCAGTTGAAGAGGTAACAATGGGTCAGATCATGGAAGGCTTTGTGCACTGTTGTAAGGGCTTTGGCTTTCACTCGAGGTGATACAGGGGACCATCACAGAGTTTGTGTTTTGAGCCTTTTTATTGTAAAAATAAAAGAGATAGATGCAGAAAACCACACAAAACAAATGTATGGCTTAATGAATTAATTTAAGGCCAATACACCAGGTCAAGAGATAAATCTGCTAGCCTCTCAGAAGCCCTTCCGTGGGTTCTGTCCCAATTAGAGCCCTCTCCTTCTATCCTAATGCAATCACTATCTTGACATTTATATTAATCACTTTTTTCCTTTCTCTATGCTTTATCAACCCAGTGAGCATCTCTAGTCACTATGGTTTAATCTTGGTATGTCTTTTAAGTCTCTTTTAACCCATAGGTTCCTCCTCCATGCCTTTCTTTTCCTTGCTATTTATCTGTTGCAGCACTCAGTCAATTTGACTTGTTTCCCACACTGGATTCTGTTAATCATTGCATAGTTTTGAGCAGAGGAGTCAAATGGTCTTAGATTTTAAAAGGATCATGGTGCCTACTGTTTTGAGATTGTAGGGGGACAAGAGTAAAAGCAAAGAGTCAGAAGTTCAGTGACAGATGATATGGCTTAAAGCAGCGTGGTAGAGATGGAGGAGGCAAGAGGTAGTTGGGTTCAGGTTATATTTTGAAGGTACACCAGCCAACAGGATTTCCTTATATATTGGACGCGGAGTATGAGAGAAAGAAAAGAGTCAAGAATGACTCCAAACTATGTTTGAAAGAGGGAGATTAAGAGAAAATTTCAAGGAAAAAAATGACTCCAAAGTTGTTTTTTTACTGCATTATTAAAATGTGATTTGCATACCATATAACTCACCTATTTAAAGTGTACAGTTCAGTAGTTTTAGGTGTACTCACAGAGTTGTGCAACCATCACCACGATCTAATTTTAGAAGATTTCCATCACCCCAAAAAGAACCCTGTATCCATTAGCAGACATTCCCCATTCCCATCTAAACCCCTCACCCCACCCCACCCCGAACCCCAGGCTCAGGAAACATTGAATACTTTTTGTCTGTATAGATTTGTGCATTCTCGGTATTTTACATAAGTAGACTCATGAAATATGTGGTCTTAGAATTGAATTCTTCGACTTAATATAACGTTTTCAAAGTTTATCCATGTTGTAGCATGCATAGTACTTTTTTCTGCCAACTAATGTTTTTATTGTTGTATAAATATAGAAAACACAGTATTTGCTAATTCAACATCTTTCGCATGTCCAATTCAGTGACACCAGTTACATCGATCATGCTGTGCAACTATTACCAATACCATTGCCAAATTTTCCATCACTATAAACAAATTTTCTCTAATTTTTTTATTATACTCCCTTTTATTTATTTTTCACTCTAATCTCCATTATCAACTTCCTTCTGCTTGTTTGGATTATTTTTCTGGTTTACTCAGTTATTGATTTAAGATTTTTCTTATTTATTTAATATAGGCATTTATAGCTATAAGTTTCCCTCTAATCACTGGAGCCCTGGCGGCACAGTGGTTAAGAACTATGACTGCTAACCAAAAGGTCAGCAGCTTGAATCCAACCAACGTCTCCTTGGAAACCCTATGGCGCAGTTCTACTCTGTCCTATAGGGTGGGTCGCTATGAGCCGGAATTGACTCGACAGCAACGGGTTTGGTTTTTTTTTTTTGTTTTTTTTTTTTGGAATCGCTGCTTTAGATGCGTTCCATAAGATTTGGTAGTTGTGTTTTTGTTTTTATTCCTCTCAATGTATTTTCTAATTTGCCTTGTGAGTTCTTCTTTGACCCATTGGTTATTTAGGAGTGTCTGGTTTAATTTTGACATATTCATGAATTTTCCAAATTTCCTCCTGTTGTTTATTTCCACTATAATTTCATTGTGGTCAGATAACACATATTGTATGATTTCAATTCTTTTATATTTATTGAGGCTATTTTCTTGCCTAGCATATGGTCTATTTTAGAGAATGTTCCATGTACAGTGGAGAAGAATGTGTATTTTGCTGTTGTTTGGAGGTGTGTTCTATAGATGTCTGTTAGGGCTTGTTGGTTTATAATTTTGTTCAAGTCTTCTATTTCCTTGTTGATCTTTTGCCTAGTTCTCTCCATTATTAAAAGTGCAATACTGTGTTCTTCAAATATTATTGTTTTTTGCTTCATGTGGTTTGGGGCTTTGTTGTTACGTACATATATAATTGTCATATATTCCTGACAGATTGACCCTCATCATTGTAGCATGTTCTTCTTTATCTCTGGTAACTATTTTTGTCTAAGAGCCTGTTTGTTATTAGCACAATACTACTTACAATAACATCAAAAAACATAAATTTTACTTAGGGATAAATCTAACACAATATATGCAAGATTTGTATGCTGAAGGCTACAAAATATTTCTGAGAGATTAAATAAGATCCTAAATAAATGGAGAGATATACAATGTTTGTGGATTGGAAGACTCATTGTCAATTTTCCCTCAATTGATCTATAGATTCAATGCAATCACAATTAGAACCCCAGTAGGCTATTTTTATATAAAATGACAGTCTGATTCTAAAATACATATTAAAAAGCAAAGGACATAGAATCACCAGAACAATTTTACACTTCAATATAACTGACCAAAGGAGGGAAAAGAGAATGGTAAGAGACGAACTGTAGACAGAAAAAAAAAAAAAGAGAGAGAGAGAGAGAGAGACATGTCTCTTGAGTAATTTTGTTGCAAATAAGAGCAATGAAATGGAACATTTGCTGGGAGGGTAAGTAAAGTTAAGAGAAGGTTAAATTTTTTTTTTTTTTTTGCCATTTTTTTTTCAAGATGGAAGCAATAAGAGTACATGTGTTCGTTGGTGGGATCATCCAAAGGTGAGAGAAGAGACTTGCTAGAACAACATCTCTGAATTGGTGAGAAGGCATAGGATGGAGCACAAATGGAGTTATTGGCTTCAGACTGGATGTGAACAATTATCCAATAGTAACAAAAGTGAGGTTACAATATATGGGTCTAGATGCTGGCAGTTGGTAGTTGTGGTGGGTATCTATGGAAGTTCTCTTTCGATTGCTTCTATTTCTCCATGAAGTATGAAGCAAAGTCTATAGTTGAGAGTGAGTTGTCACTCTCAAATGACTTCTAGCTAGGAGGCCACAAGTGTAGTCAATAGACCAGGTAACTGGGCCACATAATAACAAGCCATTAAATTTTTAAAAATTGATTTGTTTTTTAACTGAACTGTTTCGGACTGGCTAAACATGAGTTGTTCTAATGCCATTGTACCTGCTAAATTACCAAGAATTTGTCTCAAAAAATATTTGAAAGTAATGCTTGGAAAAGTAGTGTTGGATTAAGCAAATATAAACATAGTCATTGTCAGAAATATGTCTTTAAAGGGGTCTGAGTAGCATCATACCTGTTCTGGAATCATGAAAAATTGTTATGTGTGGTAGGAATAATCCCATTAACTATTACAGTGAAATTCAACAGGGTCAGCTAACTCTGGACAAATCTTTTCACCCACTTAGCCCTAATCTGTCAGCAACAAACCTTACTTTATGTGACATTCCAAAGGAGATTGTTGGATGTGTCATCATTGAATCACTGAGAACTATAGCTTCAGCATGATCTCAACTAAAAAAAAAAAAAAAAAGTAAATACGTAATGTGCACATATTCGTATCTACTTACACTAATCTATTAAAGAAAAAGAAAACAGAAATTCTGGGTAGAGAAACAATGTGTGATTTTCATTTTCCTTCTCCATACTCTACTGTATTTTTCAAACTTTCTATAATGACCATGATTACTTTTAAAATTGAAAAAAAAGTTATTTGCCATATTAGAACATATTGCCACAGAAAAGGCAATTTCCTTCTGAGAGTACCTTCTGAGAAATATTCTCTGATTGATAAGGTTTTAAAAAGTGCAGATTGAAAGGGTATTCTAAGAGACACACCAGTATATTTGCTTCAGTTAATACCTGGCTGGCAACTCTAAGTTTAAAAAACTGTTGGAAAGTTTACAATAATTTTTTTTAATATAAAGAAGTGGAAAGCTACCATATATGACTGGAAAATGTCACATGATTTTGCAGTGCAGATAAATATCTCCTATGTATCTGTTGCTTTCTATATATCTCTGTTGTTGATAATCTCTGTCCTTCTGCCCTGCGGAAGGGGGAAAGGAGTGGCATGGAATGACTTCAAACTCCTCAGAAGCCTTCCAAGAATAGTTGGAGAATAAGAGCAGGCACAGGGCTGATTGCTTACATGAAAGTGACTAATCAGAAGCTGTTAGAAGCTGTCAGATCTTGACAGGTCCTATCATTGGGAAAGAAGCACTGGTGGCGCAACGTTAAGCACTCAGCTGCTAACAGAAATGTTGGTAGTTCAAACCAACCCAGCTTCTCTGCAGGAGAAAGAGCCGGTGATCTGCTCCCGTGAAGATTACAGCCTAGAAAACCTTATGGGGCAGTTCTACTGTGTCACATAGGGTCATTATGAGTCAAAATGGACTCGATGGCACTTAATGACAACAACAATCATTGCAAAGAAGGGCTTTTGATATTAAGCTGACCTGAAGATCCGAAGTTTTATCCATTGATGCTATATACTAAAGACTGTGTTAGAAAAAAAGAATTTTAATCAGTGACTGGGATAAGTGACAATTACTGACAGTAAAAAGCAGTGGGACAAGCACCAATTTTAATTAGAGTGATTGAGACTTAGAGTTTTTAAGGGAAACTTGGAAAATAACAAGACCAAGGAGGTTATATTTTGGCCGAGGTCACACAACTGATTTTTGCAGAGCTGGCACTGCTACCAGGGTTTTGAACATCCTGGTATTTCAACCACACAAAACTGCCTCCCATCCCCAAGTTGGTATTTCTTAGAAAAACATTGACGTCACTGGTGTAATTATTAATGATTATTCTGTTAACATTTGTTTACTGCTAGCAGTAGCTGTTTTAATTTTTATAAAGCCTATATTTCTATGGAAAAGAAAACAATGGAAAGTTAATTATTATAATCTGAATTTCACATAATTGACGTACCCTATATAGTTTAGATCATTCAACCCTCATGGACCAAGGCACCCAACATCATCTAGAAGCAGCAAACTCAATTCACCAAGTTTTGTTTCTACTGAATCATGAATAATCCACATGAAATTCAAATTTACAAGCTGTTAGCATCACCACAAACAGGTTTGACCCTAGAGTTTAGAGTTTGGGAAAAAGAGTTGGTTACTATTTTATTTGATATGATATTAAGAGTTGAGGAGAAAGGACTTATTTTGTTTGGTAGAATTTAAGAGAGTGTCCTTTTCCAGACTTCAATGGCAACAAATTGAACATTTCCTGTGCTTTAGGGTGTCATATGAGGGAAATTCTAGGAATTCTCAATGTTTTTAGTTTTACCCCTGCTGAGATTAATGCTGATAGGACTGCCCATTGACCAAATTAGAAAAAGAAGTAGAGGCAGTAATAGGACTGTCCTGGTATATGAGTGTGTGTGTGTGTGTCTGTGTGTGTGGGGGGGGGTGTAAGAGGTGGTGATGGTGGCATCAGGTTTCTTACCTTCTCCTTTCAGTCATGCCCCTTCTTTTTGACATCACTGTGGTCACACCACAAGCCAGGTTTGGCAATTTTTCTTTTATTCTTTTGATTGAGTGGGAACAGAAAAGCCATTTCCTGCTGGTTTGGCTCTGAACACCTGAACAGTCCTGGTAGAAGCTTGGTACAGTTCTCGGAATCCTGGGTATTGAAATACTTCATGCCTTTGCCATGCCTCTATGGTTATGGATTGGATTTGGAAGAGTAAAGGAGGTGAGGAAGAGGAACCTGATGGAAATAGCATTGGCTGCTATTGCCCGGCTAGTCTCACACCTCTCAGTTATATGAAAATGCACACCTTCTTTGGGACCAACTGGTACTTGGGACTGCCAAAGTAAAAAAAAAAAAAAAAACCCTCCACCTTCCTACTTGCTTAACTGAAAGGTAATTCTAGAACTTTTTATGATGAGGAAAATAAATGTAGCCATCATTACAACTCAGTGTAGAAATATCTCTTCGCTAATCAACCAATGAGGAGTTCATATGTAGTTTTTCTTGTTTAAGAGTACTTTCTACTCTGGCCACATTTCTTTTCCTGTTTGCTGGAGTATAGTAGTTTAGCTCTGTCAGTAATATATACAAAGGAAAGTCTCATGCGTGGGGGTTTTCAGGAAGCTAGGACATTCTTGGAAATCAAATCCAAGAATCACAGAATAGCAGTGTTGAAAGCTATTGGGTAACAGCTCATTGATTCTAATGATGAAAGACCGATCTGAGGCTCCAGGTGGTAAGATGGCCCAGTTTAGGTCATATGATTTTTTGAGGCAAACCAAGACTCCAACTGGACTGTCTAAGCTTCTGGTTTGGTGCTCTAATGACCACAGCATATAGATATGGGGATAAATACTGATACCACTTATGTAAAGACTTAATTTCCTAACACTTCCAGGTTGACCAGAACCCTGTACCACTGCCCTGACTTGTTTGTTGTCAATAACCTTGAGGTATATACACAAGTTAGGGCAACTTAGGTGAACCAGTTTAACTTGAAGATATTAAAATACTGTTCTGTAGAAGCAGAGAAAAATCAAATGATTCAAGCCTCTACCACAAGTTCCAACATGTCATGTTTATCTCTGTTTTTCTTGAGAATGTCATATCTTCAAAAACAGCTTTCTCTTGGTTGGAGAGCTAGTCAGGGCCAGTTTGATTGATTAGCTGTTAGGCAGAGCTCCTGAGGTCAACATCTTGGCGGCTGAGATATGATTACCAGGGAAACTTCCCACAGCAGGGAGCTCGAAAGATGATATGGACATATCATATGTTATATGGGACACTAGGAGCCCTGGTGGTGCAGTGGTTAAGCACTTGGCTGCTAACCAAAAGGTCAGTGGTTCAAACCCACCAGCTGCTCAGCAGAAGAAAGATGTGGTGGTCTGCTTTCATAAGGATTACAGCCTTGGAAACCCTGTGGTGAAGTTCTACTCTGTCCTATTGTGTCACTATGAGTCAGAATTGACTCAATGGCCATGGAGTATGTAGAACACTGTTGTTCTCTCTGCAGGGAGAAAGTGTAAGGAAGGGTGTAAATCTTCAATCTCGGTGTCTCCAGCAGCTCTCACAGTAGGTCCTCAATAAACCCTTGCTGAGGGAACAAATAAACACTGATTGCACAATACCATACACATATACAGTCAGACAAAGGACCAACAGAGTTAAAGGGACAGAATAAATTTAAACCAAGATGATCTCGTTTGACCCAGAATGGAGATAAACTGAAAAGGGCCATTTATGGAATAATCACTGGTTCTGGCCCCTTATTTAGAGATTCAGGTGAACTTTTCGCCAAATTGATTCCTTACTCGTTCTCTGCCATCTCTGAACCTCAGTATCTCTATCTGAAAAATGGGATTGATATAGTACCTACCTCAAGGAATGTTAGGGAACCTATGGAAAGCACTAAGAATGTGTTGGGGTTGTAGCACACACTCAGTAAACATTAGCTTAAAATTATATAAGCTTTCTGGTCCTTAATGCCTTTGTCTGTAAAGTAATGAATAGTTTATACCTCATAGGTTTGATGAACCTATGAGGTATATGATGAAATAATAGTAATAGAAGCTAATATTTGAGTGCCTCCTACAGGCAATATCATTATTCTAGGCACTTTCCATTTTATTACTAGTTCATTGAATTTATTAATAATCTATCATAACAACCTTATGAGTTAGGTACTATTATCATCCCCATATTGCAGATGAGGTTCAGCTGATGTAAATACCTGTTCAAGGTCACACAGCTGGTAAATAGTGGGGCCAGGATTACAACAATTAATTCCAGAGCGTAGGGCTATACTACTTCTCCCGAATACCTATAAAGCACTTAGCCAGTATCTGGTATATATTGCATGGTGATTTTTTATAAATCAATAAATGTTGTTCAATAAATGCTGATGGATAAGGCTATTTATTTTTATTTAGTTAGCTGAATGGATGATTTATTCATTCATATTTTTAATTGTGGCTATGGTGGCATTGGGGAATTGTCCCTTTAGCTTTCTTACACCTATTGTCACTTTAGCCTTGGACAGAAAAGTAGTAGCTTTGCAAAGAAACTCTCACCCTGATGACCATAGTGGGATCATATCACACATGCATTTAACCCACGCTTGGCAAAAATATTAAAATACTATAAGATACCAGAAAAGCAAATTTTGCATATATAATTTTGATTCTGTACTATAAATTGCTGAATGCATTATAAATTCATCCACACATATTACTTTACAGAGTTATAAGCATAAAACCAAGTACACAGTATTTCATCAAGGATTGAAGACATTTTCAAGGGGAATTTTGAATACCTGTGGTTTTCACCTTACGTACTGTCTTAGCTGTCTAGTGCTGCTAAACAGAACTACCACGAGGGCAAGGCTTTAACAAAGAGAAATTTATTCTCTCACAGTCTAGGAGGCTAGAAGTCTGAATTCAGGGTGCGAGCTCCAGAGGAAGGTTTTCTGTCTCTGTCAGCTCTGGGGGAAGGTCCTTGTCATCAATCTTCCCTAGTCGAAGAGCTTCTCAGCACAGGGACCCCAGGTACAAAGGATGCGCTATTCTCCTGGCTCTTCTTGTTTCTTGGTGGTATGAGGTCCCCATATCTCTCTGCTCCCGTCTCTCTTTTGTATCTCAAAAGAGATTGGCTCAAGATGCCATCCAATCTTGTAGATTCAGTCTTGCCTCATTAACATAACTGCCGATAATCCCATCTCATTAACATCGTAGAGATAGGATTTACAACACATAGAAAAATCAAATCAGACGACAAAATGGTGGAAATTCACACAATACTGGGAATCATGGCCTAGCCAAGTTGACAGATATTTTTGGGTGACAAAATTCAATCTATGACAAGTGTTACCTTTGGAACCCAACCCGTGTGCAAAGGGAGTATCCCCTTAACACACACATATATAATATTGGTTGTGAATAGAAATGAATGGGAGATTGGAGAGAGCCAGTGGCAACCTATTCCTACTAATAACAGTAAATAGCACATAATATTTATTAAGTCCTCTCTGTGTACCAGAAATTGTACTAAGTACTCACCATGAATTATCTCTTTTAATACTCATAAAACTCTATTAGCTAGATATGATGGGGATCATCTTTATTTTACAGATGAGGAGAGTGAGGCAGCGAGAAGTCAGGTAAATTCTTCTAGATTACACCTCCAATAAGTAGCAGGGTTGAGATGTCAATGCAGGTGGTCTGTCCTGTGAACCTGAGCTTTCATCCATTATTCCACACGACTGCTTTGAAAGCAGTACAGGGAAGGTCTTACTAAAAATGGGTCAGAGGAAACACACATTGTTTTCCTTTTCCCCCTACAATGTAAAAAAGCGTAAGTACCTTACTGAAATCAAAGCACTTCAAGATTGATAGGTAGTATTAAGGAAAGCACACGACTTATCTCTAATTTTATCATAACCCTGCAAGGTATATAATTATTATCCTCATTTTATAAGCAAAGAAATGGAGGTTCACAGGGTTAGGTAATTTGCCCGAGGTCACATAGCTGGTAAGTGGCTAAGGCAAGATTGGGGTCCAAAGCCTGAGCTTTGGGGGAAACCAGCTATCTGCAAGAAGGTGCATTCTCATTTGCTTTTGAGCATAGTGGGCAGTAGCTTTATCAGAAGTAAGGTGATATTTTTATCTCTGTCTGTCTGTCTCCTTGTCCATCTCTTAGTTGGTGCCATATGGATATTTTTTGAAGATTCTAATGTAAGTTATAAATTACTTTGACTTCCTTGAAAACAAGACACAAGGTAAAATCCTGGCTGGCCATGACTTTGGCCCTAGCGCAAGAATCAGTTACTTGCCTGAAGTCCTGGAAGTTATTGCACAGTGAGCAGCTGGCTTCTTTCACTCTGTTCTTCTAGGCTTGCTTGCTGTCTGTTCAGAAAGTCTGAGACAGATAGAGGAATGAGAACATACTTTTTTTCTTTCTTAATAGAAGGCTGTACCAACTGGTTGCACAAGTCAGAAACTAATAGTCCTCCTCTTCCTTCACCCCTCTTGTCCAGTCCATGAGCAAGTCCTCTAACTCTAGAACACCCCTATCCTTCCATCTTTAGTGCCATCTCATAATTCAAAACATCATCATGTCTTGCCTTAGGGTGGCCAACTTGTCCAGATTTTCCTGGGACTTTCCCAGTTTTAATACTGAAAATTCTGTGTCCAGAGAACCCTCTCAGTGGCAGGTACGCCAGGACAGTTGGTCACCCTACTTGCCTAGTTTTCCATAATAGTCTCTTAACGGGTCCCCCAGTTCCCAGATTTCCTTGCCTTTAATTCTTTCTCTACCCAGTAGCCAGTGCAATCCTTTAAGAGCATAGATCATTGTGTCGTTACCCTTACTTAAAATTCTCTAGGGATGTTCAATGGATTCTGGGAAAACAAAAACAAAAACAAAAAAAACCTTTCTCACCCCAGCTTTCAAAGTGTTGCATGGTTTGGTCCTTTGTTATTTCTCCAACTGCAACTCATTTACTATGCTGTCAATGTCAGTTCCTCAACCACATCAGGTTCTTCTCCTCCCTAGGACCTTTGCCTCTGCTATTCCTTTATTCAACTCTTAGTGTGTTCACAGTTTATAACCATGTCAACATGTGATTATTGGATTAATGTTTACCTCTGGGAATTAAAGTTCTTTGACTTGCTACTTCATCACTTAGTCTCTAATGCCTTGCCCAGGAGCTGACAGATAATAAAGTCACATGAAATATTTACTACATGCATCAATGAATGAGTGAAAGAATAAATGAATAAACATAAGTTTGCTAATGGGATTGCCGTGAGGACATTGATGGTTGAGTGGTGGAATTCTCACCCTCCATGAGGGAGACCCAGGTTCAATTCCTGGCCAGTGCACCTCATGAGCAACCACCACCCATCTGTCAGTGGAGGCTTTATACGTTGCTATAATGCTGAACAGGTTTCAAGGGAGCTTCCAGATTAAGATGGACTAGGAATAAAGGCCTGGTGACCTACTTCTGAAAATCAACCGATGAAATGATCACAATGTTTCTATCTCCAACCAATCATGGGGATGGCGCAGGAATGCGCAACATTTTGTTCTTTGTGCATGAAGTCACCATAAGTTGGGGCCAACTCGATGGCAGCTAGTAACAACAATAGGATTGCTCATGGGATTTGTTAATGAGATTCCGTGATCCGAAGGGCCAGGGTTGCTAGAACACAATGAGGAAAGTCTCATGAGGCTGAGACCAGAGCATGAATAGCTTCAAAGGCCATGCCAAGGAGTTAGGGCATTCTCCTAAAGATAATGGGGAGCTTCTGAGGGGCTCTGAGCCAGGGAGTGCTATTATCCTATTTGCATTTTGAAAAGCTAAAGTTGGAGAGGAGGGTAGGGCCCTTTGGCATGAAGTTCCTTCAACCCTGGACAGATGCAGGGATCAAGGTGTGTGTTTGCAATGGGTCTTGCTGAGCCAACTGGATGTTATTTATGCCTTGGTTAATTTTCTGGAAACAATTAGCCAATTATGAATCAAAAGCCTCCATTACTCCAGCCCGTAGCTAATTGTATTTTTTAAATGTGTTTAATCACAAGTTAGAGATTATGTAGAGGGCCTAATTGATGTCGAGATTGGCTTTCTATAGATGTAGGTCAGAGGTTCCATTTGAATTTTATAGTGTATTGTATTAAACTCATGCTCAGGGAGGCAATGACTTCAATCCACTCTGAGTGCATTGTAGTCAGAGTTTGTTACAACAAAGAAGGTGGACACACAAGTGCAGGGGTGAGGGGGCCAGGATTTCTTAAAATAAATAGGAAACTGTTGGAATGCTGCCACAGAAGTAGCCCCAGATTAGAGATGAAGAAGCCTGGGTCACAACACCAGTGCTAGGATCAAATAGCCCTGTAGTCTAAGAAATCAATTGAAATAGTTGAATAGCTATGGAATCTTGAATAGGGTACATGGATTCTCCGAAACTTGCTTTGCTTGTCTGTAAAAATAAATGGGCTGTTCTATGATCTCCTAGTTGTAAGTTATCTCCCTTTTTTGTGTTTTGAAAATTTTTTACAAGTTACCACTCTTCACATATCACCTCTGTTATGTGCAGTTATGTAGCTGCCTCTGTCCCCACTACTAGGCTGGAGCTTCTTGAACTCAAGGGCTCCATCTTTTTTCTAACTTTTGAATCCCTACATAGTACCTAGTACAACGTCTTTGACATAGTAGGCACCCAATAAGTATTTTTTAAATCTAACTCAAGGTTCATTCCATTTATCCAGAATTCTATGATTATATGAATTCTACCCCAAGTGATCTGCAAGTATAAGGCTCACATGGTATTTCCTCGGTATCCAGGAAGTTCTCAAACCATAGAAGCAACAGCTGGCCATGATTTCCATCTGAGCTCAGGAGTCTTCTTTAGGGGTAACTGTGGCTTGGGTCCACCCCTTCTCTCTCAGCTGGGCTGGGCCGAGAGCGCTGCTTTGCATGTTTTTATCATCACTTGGCCAGTTTATATTGAATTTATATTTATGTGCTAGTCTATCCCACTAGGTTGTGCCTCCACTCTGATACAGACTTGGCAAATTGTAAGCATCCTTCCGTAGATAATTACGGAGACTTTTGACTCATCTGCAACTCGTAGTTAGTCTAGTGATATACAGACCCGTGGGACAACTTATTGCAGCAAACTGAAATCCCTCCCCCCTGCCCCCACCACCTCTAGCCTGCAGGACACTCAAGGCAAAACACTCTCCTCCTTGCTTTTCATCTTCCTGCTGGGTATCACCATCTGCTTGTCCCACCAGCATATCCTCACAATGGACCTATCACCCTCCCCTCTAAAACCTGCTCCTTACTTCGTTAAAGTCACCACCACTGAAATCTTACATCATTTTCAACATTTGTCTTTGAAAACTTTCCCCGGCATCCAAGCAATTGCCAAGACACTTTGAGTCCACCCCTACAATGGCTTTCATCTGTCCTGGCTTCTCCCTTCCCACTGTCCTGGTCCATCATTTGTAATTAATACTTTATTATGGAAAATATCAAACATATACAAAATAAACAGAATAGTGTAATGAACCACCATGCATCTGTCACTCAGCTTCAACTCTTATCAATATTGTTTCATTCTTGTTTCATTTATACCTCCACCCGCTCTCCTTCTCCCACTCAAAACTTATGATTGTTATACAATTATTTTGTAAGTAAGATAAAATTTGCATGCATTGAAATGCACAAACCTTAGGTGTACAAATTTGAGAAATGAAACCGTCCATCCAATGAGATCATCCATGTTTCTATAATGATGGTAAACATTTTTATCTCCTAATTTCTTGGGTTCCTTCTCAGTCAACCTCTTCCCTCCTCCAAGGCAATCACTACTCTTATTTTTTTTTATTTTAGATCAGTTTGCTTGTTCTAGAATTTCATGTAAGTGGAATCATACAGTTTGTACTCTTTTATGTCCAGTTCCTATCATTTAGCATAATATCTGTGGGTTCTTACATGTTCTTTAGTGCATCAATAGCTCATTATTTTATATTGCTGAGTAGTATTCCAGGAGCCCTGGTGGCGTAGTGGTTAAGTGTTCAGCTGCTAACCAAAAGGTTGACGGTTTGAACCTATCAGCCACTCCATAGGAGAAAGATGTGACAGTCTGCTTCCATAAAGATTATATCCTTGGAAACACAATGGGGCAGTTCCACTCTGTCCTACAGGGTCGCTATGAGTTGGAATCAACTGGATGACAATAAGTTGGGTTTGGTTTTTTTGAGTAGTATTCCATTGCATGAATAAATAAAAATTTGTTTATCCATTCTCCTGATGCTGGGCATTTATTTGTTTGTTTGTTTGTTTGTTTTTTAGTTTTGACTATTGTGAATAAAATTACTGTAAGTATTTATGTGTAAGCCTTTTCATGGACCTATGTTTTCATTTCCATTCGCTAAACCCTGGGCATGAAATTGCTGGGTCATCACCTCACTTTTTGTCTGAATGACTGTAGTAATATCCTAGCTATCCTAGCTACCATTTCTGCCACTGGTATCAGGCCCCAAGTCTGGGCACCATGCCATGTTCCTTTTCCCAAAGCAGAACACTATCCATGTCAAAAAAAAGGCCTTCGGTGGTCCTGCATTGTCCCGTGAGTAAAGTGAAGCCTTCCGGGCCTGGCATTCAACACCCCACAACTCTATCTTGACTTTCTTTCCCTATGTTTATTTCCTGCCTTTCCCTTGATGCTCTCTAGGAGCCGACAACATAGTCTCTTTGATGCTAGGCTCTTGTAGGGAGCACTATCTTACTTGACTCTGTAACCCATAGCAGTGCCTGGCTTACAGTGAGACTCAACAATGTTTGATGAATGGGAGTCAATACTGCACTGTGCAGAGATCACACCTTTAAGTGCAGTCGCAAGAAAGTGCCTATGATGTTACTGCTGCTCTCACTCCATCTTCCTAGGAAGTGAGAGATAAAACCAGATGAGATCTCTCTAAATGCTAAGATTCTGTGATTCCAAATTTTACCAAATCTGCTGGGTCCAGGAAATTCCACATGGCCCACGGTGCTGATCTAACAATGATAGGGAGCTGATAGTATAATGGAAAGAGCACAGGAGAAAGTCAGTTGTCCCAAGTTCTAGTCTCACTTGTACTGTCTGTCCTTCGGTAGGTTCATTACCTGAGTCTCTACTGCTGTTTTTGGGATACTGGAAGTAGAGGTTGGAATGGCCTTGATGATCACTAAACTCACACCTAAAATCACTCAGTGAGATTGAATTTCACAATATATTAAACTATGTCTTCTATTTCTTTCTTGTTGGTAGGTCCTTTTTCAATTTTGCATTCTCTCCTCTGCCTAAGGATAGTTAAAACAGTACTTCTTACCCTCAAATAGTGGACACGAGCAGCTAGAGCACAGTTGGAACACTGAGTACCTGCCAGCAGGACCTCACCGGTGGTGGTAAGAGTTGGTCTTTGGCAATATATTTGCCTAAAGTAGAGGCATTTGCTTGAAAGCACAGCATTGGTACAGGACACTCCACAAGCTGTAGTCTATTCTTATAGAATATCCATTTAGCACATAACAGTTACAAAACTGGCAACAGAGTCAGACCACATTTTTCCACAAAGGAAATGGAACATCTATAGCCATCTCACGGGCACTAATCACTTTCTAGATCTTTGACTTAATTTCTTTTTGCCTCTATTGTTTCATTTGTAAAATGGGGATAACAAAAATGTCTATCTCATAGGCTTTTTTTAAAAAAAGAATAAAATAACAGATGTAGAACACTTAGAATTATGTCTGACACACAGGAAGAGCTCAATAAATATTTTTTAAAAGTTGCCATTAATAGATTTCCATCGATGGTGACCTTATGTGTTTCAGAGAAGAACTGTGCTCCATGGGGTTTTCAATGGCTGTGATCTTTTGGAAGTTGCTCTACTCTGTCCTACAGGGTCGCTGTGAGTTGGAATCAACTCAGTGGCAGTGGGTTTGGTTTTTTGTTTTATAATTATTAATGTCATTATCAACATCGTACTATGTTCTGCAAGGGTTTAAATTTCTTAGCAAGTTCACCAAATGATCTCATTTTATCGCCCTTAAAAACACCTTCAAAACAGAAACAGCGCCTCTAAGTGTGAGTAGCTTTTGTTCCTTGTTTTCTTGGAAATGGATTTTTTTGAAAACTAGAAAGCTCATCTCTCTGAGTCTCCCACGCTTTAGGTCCCATCCATAGATGGCCTCTATAGGTGACAGCAGAAGTTGGTAATGGACTCCTTGTACCATCTTGGGAGGGAAGAAAGTGAAGTGGCAATTCTTGGGAGGACAGAAGCTTAATGCTCATGTTAGTGCCCTTCATGATAAGTGAAGAAAAGGAGCAAAGAGAAGAACAGAGTGGCCACAAACAAAAGCAGGGATTGTTTGAGAAATGGACCCTTTTCAGAAGCCTTCAAAGCCACCCTTTCACAAAGCCTGGCAGGAATACAGTATCGAGCCTGGGTACAAGCCAAGCAGGGCATTAATTTATTATTGCCAAACTGTTTGTGGTCTTTATTTGCCAAGACTTACTAAATGAACTTTTGTTGGTCTGGCTGCCCCCTCTGGAGAACTGGAACAATTGTTATCTGCTCTGTGAGTCCTTCCATGGAGTGTGCCCAAAAACTGACCCAAGTTATAGCTGATGTCACTTGCTTGTTCAGGTTATTTGTCTTTCAAACATGCTTTTTTCTAGTTTTTTTTTTTTCTTTTTTTATTATAACCCAGAGTAGGTGTTTGGGCTGAACTCAATGGAGTTCACAGACACAAAGGAAAGATTCCTATTGACAGTGGGGGGTGCTCAGTGAGGTCCCCAAAAAGGTCTGCAAGGAGGCTCCCTTCCTTGATCATCCACCATGCTTCAGAGAGAGATGCTCCCTTTCACCTTCTGATATACGAAGAAGCGAAGCTCTAGGCCAATGGTTCTCCAAGTGTGGTTCCAGGAGCAGCATCAGTATCACCTTTGTTAAATGCAAACTCTTGGGCCCTAGTCCAGAGGTACGAAATCAGAGTCTCTGGGGTGGGGCCCAGTAACCTGTGTTTTAACAAATCTTCTGGGTGATTCTTATGTACTAAAGTTTGAAACCAGTGCTATAGGCTAGTTTCTAGTTTCTCAACTTTGGCACTGTTGACTTTTTGGGCCAACGGTTCTTTGTTCTGTGGCTGTCCTGTGCATTTGTAGGATGTTTAGTAGCATCCCTGGCCTCTACCCACTAGATGCAAGGAATCCTTCTCCCCACAATCTGACAACCAAAAATGTCTTCAGTCATTGTCCCAGGGATGGGGAGGGGGCAACAAAATCATCACTGATTGAGATAATGGACAAACTTCTCATTGTTCCCCTGGGCTCTGCCCCCTCTAGGCCATATTGAACTACTGCCAGACTGTCTGGGATGCTCCTTAGCATGCAGTAATGATGAGCACAAGAAGACATAGCCATAAGGCAGCTGCCTAACAACAGATTGCATTTTTCAGTCTTAATAACTTTTTCCTCTGAATCTAGCCCCCAGGCAAATGCATGTTATTTTGACTTTATAAGTTATTTCTCTCGCTCAGCTCACTTAATATATTCAAAACAACACAAAACAAAACAGCACAACCTTGGGAGTTTGGCCTCCTCCCATCCCCTTATTTGGTTGCTACCCCAGGACAGAGGAGACAGATGGTGAGGCCGAGTTCAGAGGTTCGGGTGATACGCTGTACAGAGTGATGTGAATGGTGCATCTGCTAGTCTTCCCTCTCACCTTCCAAAATGGAAGATTTCCTTGTGTATTTTAGGGCAAGCATTTCCCAAGGCTTGAGTCAGGAGCAGCTAACAACAATAACAGCATTCTATAGTGATTTCAAGGAGCCCTGGTGGCACAGTGGTTAAGCACTCAACTGCTAACCGAAAGGTCAGCAGTTCGAACCTACCAGCCACTCCGAGGGAGAAAGATGTGGCAGTCTGCTTTTGTAAAGATTTACAGACTTGGAAACCGTATGGGGGCAATTATATTCTGTCCTACAGTGTCGCTATGAGTTGGAATTAACTCGATGGAAATGGGTTTTGTTTATAGTGATTTAACTGTTGGGTTCTTGGTGTTGTGCTTATTTTTTAAAGTTTATAATTTATATTTGAAGGGTATGCAAACCAGGAAATTTGCTACAGGGCTTTATTTCCACCACTGTCATTTCAGG
This sequence comes from Trichechus manatus latirostris, assembly GCF_000243295.1. Taxonomy (NCBI): domain Eukaryota; kingdom Metazoa; phylum Chordata; class Mammalia; order Sirenia; family Trichechidae; genus Trichechus; species Trichechus manatus. The sequence goes on along the minus strand of NW_004443942.1, from coordinate 26,133,274 downwards.
ATTTTTCCAATTTTTCCACTTCAAGAAGCTGGACTTGGAAAAAATCAGCTTAGATGGATTCAGCCAAACCTCAAGTCAATTGCTCATATAAATGCCAACTAAAGGTCACAATTCATTTTTTCATTTGGTTAGACTCTATTGAGCAGCTATTATGTGCTAGCACTATACTAGACACTCAGGACATGAAGAGAGAAACATACAGACTCTGTCTTTTGGGAGCTCATTGTCAGGCAAAAGTAGGAAGCTATTATACATTACACGCAGAGTCTTCAATAAGAGGGAAGCACAGAGCATAATGGAACTATGGTTCACTTTGAATCTTCAGTGCCTGGAACATAGTTGAGGCTTCATAAATATCTGTTGAATGCAGAGAAAAGTGGAAAGAGTATTTTAAAAAGAGAAAGTAGCATGTGCAAAGACAGACGGGAGTATGCACGATAGCTTTGGACAGACTTTAAGAAAGTTTGGATGAATTGCCTGAAGAAGTGGTTTTTTTGGTTGTCTATCCCACCGGACCCCCATGTGTCTGTCAGTTTGTCCTGCTGTGGGGGCTTGCATGTTGCTGTGATGCTGGGAGCTATGCCACCTGTATTCAGATAGCAGCAGGGTCACCCATGGCGGACAGGTTTCTGCTGAGCTTCCAGACTAAGACAGACTAGGAAGAAGGACCCGGAAGTCTGCTTTTGAGAAGAATTAGCCAGTAAAAACCTTATGAATAGCAGTGGAACAATGTTTAATATAGTGCCAGAAGATGAGCCCCCCCAGGTTGGAAGGCACTCAAAAGACGACTAGGGAAGAGCTGCCTCCTCAAAGTAAAGTTGACCTTAATGATGTGGATGGAGTCAAGCTTTCGGGACCTTCATTTGCTGTTGTAGCATGACTCAAAATGAGAAGAAACAGCTGCAAACATCCGTTAATAATCGGAATGTAGAAGGTATAAAGTATGAATCTAGGAAAACTGTAAATCATCAAAAATGAAATGGAACGCATAAACATCAATATCCGAGGCGTTAGTGAGCTGAAATGGACTGGTATTCACCATTTTGAATCAGATAATCATATGGTCTACTATACCAGGAATGACAGCTTAAAGAGGAATGGGGTACTTTCATCATCAAAAAGAACATTTCAAGATCTAGCCTCACGTACAACGCTGTCAGTGATAGGATAATATCCATAAACTTACAAGAAAGACCAGTTAATAAGACTATTATTCATATTTACACACCAACAACTAAGGCCAAAGATGAAGAAATTGAAGACTTTTACCACCTTCTGCAGTCTGAAATTGATGGAACATGCAAATTACTGGTGATTGGAATGCAAAAGTTGGAAACAAAGAAGGATCAGCAGTTGGAAAATATGGCCTTGGTGATAGAAAAGATGCCAGACATCACATGATAGAATTTTGCAAGATCAACCACTTCTTCACTGCAAATATCTTTTTTCAACAACATAAAAGGTGACATGGACCTCGCTGGATGGAATACACAGGAATCAAATTGACTACATCTGTGGAAAGAGATGATGGAGAGGCTCAATATCATCAGTCAGAACAAGGCCAGGGGCCAACTGCAGAACAGACCATCAATTGCTTAAATGCAAGTTCAAGATGAAACTGAAGAAAATTAAAACAAGTCCACTAGAGCCAAAGTATGACCTTGAGTATGTCCCACCTGAATTTAGAGACCATCTTAAGAACTGAACACTAATGACTGAAGACCAGACGAGTTGTGGAATGATATCAAGGACATCATACATGAAGAAAGCAAGAGGTCATTAAAAAGATAGGAAAGAAAGAAAAGACCAAAATGGATGTCAGAAGATACACTGAAATGTGCTGTTGAACATCGAGTAGCTAAAATAAAAGGAAGAAATGATGAAGTAAAAGAACTGAACAGAAGATTTCAAAGGGCGCCTGGAGAAAACAAAGTAAAATATTATAGTGACATGTGCAAAAACCTGGAGCTAGAAAACCAAAAGAGAAGAATACTTTCGGCATTTCTCAAGCTGAAAGAACTGAAGAAAAATTTCAAGACTCAAGTTGCAATAGTGAAGGATTCTATTGGGAAAATATTAATGCAGGAAGCATCAAAAGAAGATGGGAGGAATACACAGAATTATACCAAAAAGAAGTGGTCGACATTCAACCATTTCAAGAGGTAGCATATGATCAGCAACTGATGGTACTGAAGGAAGAAGTTCAAGCTTCACTGAAGGCATTGGCAAAAAACAAGGCTCCAGGAATTGACCAAATATCAATTGAGATGTTTCAACAAACGGATGCAGTGCTGGAAGTGCTCACTCATCTATGCCAAGCAAATTGGAAGACAGCTACCTGGACTACCGACTGCAAGAGATCCATATTTATACCTATTCCCAAGAAGGTGATCCAACTGAATGCGGAAATTATTGAACAATATCATTAATATCACACGCAAGTAAAATTTTGCTGAAGATCATTCAAAAGCGACTGCAGCAGTATATCCACAGGGAACTGCCAGAAATTCAGACCGGATTCAGAAGAGGATGTGGAACCAGGGATATCATTGCTGATGTCAGATGGATCCTGGCTGAAAGCAGAGAATACCAGAAAGATATTTACCTGTGTTTTATTGACTTTGCAAAGGCGTTCGACTGTGCGGATCATAACAAATTATGGATAACATTGTGAAGAATGGGAATTCCAGAACACTTAATTGTGCTCATGAGGAACCTGTACATAGATCAAGAGGCAGTCATTTAGACAGAACAAGGGGATACTGCGTGGTCTAAAGTCAGGAAAGGTGTGCATCAGGGTTGTATCCTTTCACCATATCTATTCAATCTGTACGCTGAGCAAATAATCCAAGATGCTGGACTATACAAAGAAGAACGGAGCATCAGGATTGGAGGAAGACTCGTTAACAACCTGTGTTATGCAGATGACACAACCTTGCTTGCTGAAAGTAAAGAGGACTTGAAGCACTTACTGATGAAGATCAAAGATTATAGCCTTCAGTGTGGATAACACCTTAACATAAAGAAAACAAAAATCCTCACAACGGTACCAATAAGCAACATCATGATAAATGAAGAAAAGATTGAAGTTGTCAAGGATTTCGTTTTACTTGGATCCACAATCAACACCTATGGAAGCAGCAGTCAAGAAATCAAAAGACGCATTGCATTGGGCAACTTTGCTGCAAAAGATCTCTTTAAAAGTGTTGAAAAGCAAAGATGTCACCTTGAAGATAAGGTGCGCCTGATCCAAGCCATGGTTTTTTCAATTGCATCATATGCATGCAAAAACTGTACAATGAATAAGGAAGACCAAAGAAGAACTGACACCTTTGAATTGTGGTGTTGGTGAAGAATACTGAATATACATGGACTGCCAAAAGAACGAATAAATCTATCTTGGAAGAAGTACGACTAGAATGCTCCTTAGAAGCAAGGATGATGAGACTTCATCTCATGTACTTTGGACATGTTATCAGGGGGGACCAGTCCCTGGAGAAGAACTTCACGCTTAGTAAAGTATAGGATCGGCGAAAAAGAGGAAGACCCTCAATGAGATGGATTGACACAGTGGTTGCCACAATGGGCTCAAACATAGCAATGATTGTGAGAATGGCACATGACTGAGCAGTGTTTCGTTCTATTGTGCATAGTCGCTGTGAGTTAGGACCAACTCTACGGCACCTATCAACAACAACATTTCTAGCTAACAAACTACTTGAAAACTTAGTGACTTAAAACAACCATTTTATTTTTATTATGTTTTGTGGGTAAGGAATTTGGGAGGGCTTGCCCGGGTGGTTCATCTCTGATTCATTTGGCATCAGCTGGGGTAGCTGGGGCTGAAGATCCACTTCTAATATGGCTTCTTCATTGACATCTCTGGTGCCTTCGTGTTCTTTGACCTCTCTCCCTTTTCACATGGTATCTCATTGTCTGAGGCCTCTTCATGTGACTTGAGCTTCTCACAACATGGCAGTCTCAGGGTAGTTGGGTTCCTTATATGGTGGCCGACTTCCCCCAGAGCAAATACGGCTAAAGTCCCAGATGGAAGCTGAAAAGCTTCTTGAGAATTAATTTTGGAGGATCCAGGATATCACTTCTGCTGCATTTTAGTGAGTAAACAAGTCACTATGGTCAGCCCATATTCAAGGGAAAAGGAGAAAAACCCCTTTCCCTTAATGGAGTAGGGGGGATGGCTTGCATACATAGGGAGGGAAGGAATTTGGAAGCAGCCATCTTGGAGAAAAGCTACTGCAAGTGGCTTCTAGGAGTTGCATAAGTTGGAACAAGAGAGTCAGGCCTTAAGCACTTGAGCAGCAAGCTAAGGAGTAAGCAATTTACCCTGAATTCTGTGAGAAGCCATGCAAGAGTTTAAGCATGGGAGTGATGTGATTGAATTCAGATTAGAACTAGCCGTTTCTGACAGCTATGGAGAACAGGGTGAAGCTGACAAGACTGGAAACAGGGAGACAAGCTAGGAGGAGATCTCTGTAAGCTTAAAGAGCAAAAGTGACTTGGGGGATGAAGCCTGGGTGACAGGGTGTGTCATGTAGTAAGAATATGAGGATAACTCAAGTTATCTGAGGGCTTCTGACGCTTTTTCCAACACAACCAATAAGAGCGCCCTTCAAAATGAGAGAAGAAAGACATCGTTTTCCATTCCGGGAACTGAGTGGGGGGTAAATGGCAGCTGGCAACTGAGCTTGGCCTTCAGCCGCTTAATGGGCACACATTGTCAGGTTTGTTAGGAGCGGCCACTGAAAAAAACAAACAGGATTGGTGTGAAGACCATTAGAAAAGGCCCTCAGAACAAAGGCTCCATTTGGCAGCTGTTACTCAGAGCTGAGTGAAAGAAACAAAAGAGTTTGTTGAGCAAACACGAAAGGAGCCTAATTGATGCAATTAAGGTGAAATTAAATAAAGGAAGGTTTTAGCCAAAGTTCATGGAAAATTTTACACAGGAGTGTCACTGGAATAGCCGTTTGAGGCTTTTAAATAAAGGGAGGCACAGGATGTGGGATATTGGCCTATCTGACCCTTAGGAGTGGACCAAATGAAGTGTGGCAGTGTGGAGGATGTGTGCAAGCGTTTTTGCCTGGCTGCCCCATCTCCCGTGGGGATAGGGGGCTGGCTGGAGTAAGAGGACTGGGGAGGGATGGGACAGAGGCCGCCACAAGGGGAACAACTTTAACAAGACCACAATCTTTTATCCCATTACTGTTTTATTTACTTTATAATACCACTATCTAAGATTATCTTGTTCATTACAGGTTTACTTGTTTACTGTCAGACCTCCCCACTCCAAAGTGCACACACACACACATACACAAAAGCCGTGGAACTCTGGGTGTCCTTAGAACGTAGCTTTCAAGATACCTTTCTGGCTGTGTTGTTGCTGGGTGCTGCCAAGTCTATTCTGACTCATAGCGACCCCATGCAGCAGAGTAGAACTGCCCGCATAGGGTTTTCTAGGCTGTAATCTTTACGGCAGCAGATTGCAAGGTGTTTTTCCTGTAGAGCCACTGGGTGGGTTAGCAGTTGATCATTTAACCGTTGCGCCACGGGTGCTGCTTTCTGGTTATGTTGAGACCCACAAACACTGACATCCAAAAGCAACTATATTGTACCTCACACCTGTTCCACAGACATCTTAGACACCTCAGATCTGTCTCATGGGAAATTTCTGCCTGAAATCAATTCAAACATGTACATTTATTTAACAAACAGTGACACAGTACTTACTATTTGTCAGGTACTTCTCCAAGCACTGTACAAATATTAACTCACCTAATTCTCATAACAACCCTATGAGGTAGAAATATTATTATCTCCATTTTACAAATGAGGAACAAGAAGAGACAAGTCAAACAGCTTGTCCAAGAGCACATAGTCAGTACATGGGGGAGCCAGGATTTGAACCTGGACATGTGGACCCAGAGGCCACACTCATTACACCTACACTAAGCCTCCCTGAATTATAGTCAACGGAGTAGCTAATGGAGCTAGATGATGAAATCCACCGGGAGAGGTCTCACAAGCGGATCTGATTCCTTGGTCTGGTTCCTAAGCAGGTCCACTCACACCAGCAGTGGGTTGCTAAGTACAAAGCTGAACCTTCTGCCCGAATGGTGGCTAAGAGGGGAGATCTAGAAAGGCTGAAAGCACATCCGAGTCAGCTGATGTATTGATAATGACTAGAATGTGGGCCTTTCAGGGGGAAGGATGAATGCATTGTGAAGAGGTCCCAGCCTTTTAAAAGTAAATGTATAAAATTTTAAAAATCTGATCAGAAGAAAATGAGGATTTTTTTTTTTTTTAATGGAGGGGAAAATGTATGCAGAAAAGGAAAAAACACAAAATTATAGAGTTAAATATAATTTTAGAAATAATTCTTATTTAATTCCCTCATTTCACAAATGATGAAAGTAAGGTCTGGATCAATAATTGTTAAAATTCAATGTACTTTAGAAATGTTCAAGGAGCTTATTAAAATACAGATCTTGGATATTATTCCTAACACTGCCTCTGCACCCCAGAGATTATGAATTATGATAAATATCTGATTCATGGATTCTGGAGTGAGGCTCAGGAACCTGCCTCTTACTGATAGATTTAATGACTAGAGTCTGTCTTTCTGTGATTTGATGCAGGTGTCTGTGGACTACGCTTTGAGATAATCTAATACAGAGGGGAAGGCTGTTCAAGCCTTGTACCTAGTTCAATGACAGGTTCTCTCCAACCTGGACCAGAGTCTGTTTGCTGGTTTGTTTTATATGTTATCTTTCTGTGGTAAAATACACGTAACAAAATTTGCTATTTCGTAGGTTATCTTACCTTTTGCAGATCCAAAGCCACTTTGGTATTTTAGGAACATAGTCTATTTTATGTATAACTTGGTGAGCACAACATTATCTTGTTTACTTCTTTTGTGTGTTTAATATTTAAAAGTAAGCTCAGAGCACAAGCCGCTGAGCATCAAAAAAAGTGGAATCCATTGGTTTTTGCCACTTTCTAAGAAGCAGCAAAAACGTGAGACAGAAGCCATGAACACACATATCTTGGATCTCTCTGGACTCTCACAGAATTAGTCAGATAGAGAGAACATCTATTTTCAGAAGTGGAATGGAGGGAAAATAATAGCCTCAAAGTCAAGTAATAATTTTCATTTTTTAACAATTTATTGAGGTATAATTTACATACCATAAAAATCACTTATCGTAAGTAGATTTCCATGAGTTTTAGTAGATTTATGTAACCATCACCACAATCCAGTTTTAGAACACTTCAACCACCCCAAAAGTTCTCTTGTACCCATTTCATTCAATTCTTGTTTCCATCCAAGCTACAGGCAACCACTAATCATCCCTTGTCACTACAGTTTTACCTTTTCTAGAAATTTCATATAAATGGAATCATAAAATAAAATTAAAAACTCTTTTGTGTCTGGCTTCTCTAACGTAACACAATGATTTTGAGGTTCATTTTTAGACTATTTGTTGCTAATATATAGAAAACCAAAAACCAAACCAAACCCATTGCTGTCGAGTCAATTGTGACTCATTGCAACCCTACAGGACTAAGTAGAACTGTTCCATAGGATTTCCAAGGCGCTTCTGGTGGATTCAAACTACTGACCTTTTTGTTAGCAGCCGAGCTCTTGACCACCAGGGCTCCAGTATATAAAAATACAGTCGATTTTATATATTGATTTTGTATCCTGTGACCTTGCTAAGTTTGTTTACTGATTCTAATAATTAGGTTTTTAAATAGATTCCTAAGGGTTTTCTACATACAAGGTCACATGTCTGCAAATAAAAGCTGTTTTACTTCTTGTCTGATATATATGACTTTGTTTTACTTGTCTTATTGCACTGGATAGAAACTCCAGGATGAAGCTGAGAGGATTTGATGAGGGTGGGCATCCTTGCTTTATCCCCAATTTCAGAGGGAAATAATTCAGTCTTTCACTATTAAATATGATGTTATCCTTTGCCATCAAGTTGATTCCATCTCATGGCTACCATATAAAACAGATTAGAACTGTCCCATAGAGCTTTCGAGCCTGTAAATCATCACAGAAGTAGACTGCCACATCTTTCTCTCGTGGAGTGACTGGTGGGTTTGAGCCGCTGACCTTTGGGTTAGCAGACAAGGGCTTTAATTGCACCACCAGGGCTCCTGATAAATGTAATGTTGCCTGTAGGTTTTTTGTAGATGTCCTTTATCATGTTGAGAAAGTTTCCTTTTATTCCTCCTTTTTGAGAGTTTTGTCATGAATGAGTGTTGGATTTTGTCAAACGCATTTTCTGTGTCTATTGCATTCTGGGTCTATTTGTCTTTTATTCTACCAATATGGTGTATTACATTAATTGATTTTTGAATGTTAAACTTGGTCGTGATGTATAGTCCTTTGAATATGTTATAGAAGTTTGCTAATATTTTCTTAAGGATTTCTGCCTCTATGTTTATGAAAGATTATTGGTCTGTAGACTTTTTAATATCTTTGCCCAAGTTTAATATTAGGATAATACTGGCCCTATAAAATGAGTTGGTAAATGTTTTCTGCTGTTTTTTTTCTGAAAGGGTTTGTTTAGGATTGGTATTATATCTTTCTTAAATATTTGATGGAACTAGCCAATGAAGCCATCTGACCCCAGGTTATTTTGTGGAGGGGAAGACTTTAAATTAACTCAATTTCTTTACTTTACATTGTTTATTTAGATTTAGCATGTCTTCTTGAGTCAATTTTGAAAATTTGTATCTTTCTTGGAATTTGTCCATTTCATCCTCAATTTATTGGTATAAGGGTCTTCATAATATTCCTTATAACCTTTTCCTATCTGTAGGGTCTGTAGTGATTGTAGTGAATTTATTCCTGATTTTAATAATTTGTGTCTTCTCTCTTTTGTCTTGGTAAATCTAGCTAAAGTTTTATTAACTGCGTTGATCTTTTCAAGGATCAATTTTTGGTGTGATTGATTTTCCCTGTAGTTTTTCTGCTTTCTATTTCATTGGTTTCTTCACTGATCTCTATTATTTTCTGACTTCTACTCACTTTGGATTTGTTTTCCTCACCTTTGTTTTGGTTTTGAGGATAGAAGCTTAGATTACTGATTTTTTTAAAATAGTATAAGCATTTAAGCTATAAATTTCCCTCTAACCACTGCTGTAGCTTTATGCCATAAATTTTGATACGTTATGTTTTCATTTTCTTTCAATTCCAGGTATTTTCCAATTTCCTTTGTTATTCCTTCTTAGACCCATGAGGTACATAGAAATGTGTTAATTTCCAGATAGTTGAAGATTTCTAATATTCTTTCTGTTGTTGGTTTATTCATTTACTTTAATTGGGGTCAGAAAGCATATAGTTAGTGATCTCAATTCTTTTCAACTTACTGAGACTTTTTTTTTGTCCTAGAAATGGTATATCCTGAAGAATATTCCATGGGTGCTTGAAAAGAATGGGTAGTCTGCTGTTGTTGGGTGGAATGTTCCATAATTATATGTATGTTGGGGTGGAAGACACAAGAATAAAATGATGAATAAGAATAAATGACGAAGAATTAAACTTTAAAAGTTTAAATCTTGTAGAGCAGTAATTCTCAGCTGGGAGCAACTTTCCCTACAGGGGACATTTTGCAACGTCTGGAGACATTTTTGGTTGTCACAACTGAGGGCGTGTGCTACTGGCATCTACAAGTAGAGGGCAGGGATGCTGCTAAATGTCATACAATGCACAGGACAGTCCCCTGCAACAGAGATCTATCTGACCCAAAATGTTAATAGTACTGAGGTTGAGAGGAGAGAAGGTGTGCTTAGTTATAATTCAAAAGCCTCCAACTGTCATTTTCATGCTATGGGAATCACTGCACTGTGACAGAAACGATCAACCCTGCAGCAGTTACCACACGTCTCACATGTTTACGTCCGTCTCTCCCACTGGACTGGGAACCTCATGTCGGGATCCACCCAAATGTTTTCTGGTGGTTGAAAACACAGGATCTGGAGCAGGGCATACTTGGATTTCAATCCTATTTCTACATGCAGTAGGTGCGTGACCTTGGGCTAGTGACTTGACCTCTCCAAGCCTCAATTTTCTCAGTCATATAATGTGAATAATGCACCTACCTCATAGGATACTTGTGACAATCGAATAAGCGAATCAAGGAAAGCATCTGACACAGCCCTGGCAAGTAGTAAGTGCTCTATAAATGCTTACTATTTTATTATTGTTATTGTTATCTCTGGCACCTAGCCAAGTGTCCTGCAAATATCTGCAAATAAATAAATGAATAATTGAGTCATCTTCTCATGTCTTTTTTACCCATGGTGGGACACTGGCCCTGTGGGGTAATCCTGCTGGAGATGAAACCTGCCACTTCTGATTCCTGGCCTAAAGCTTACTTTCCACAGAGGAGGTCATCTTTGCCTACAGGAGATGGATGGGAGCCCAAACAGGACAAACAAGCAGTAAGACAAACAGGGACTCCTACTAGCCTGACGTGAAAATGGTCACACAGGATGGCAGCAAGGTACATGCCCCAAGGAGTCTCATGATGCTGTTTACCTGGCACCACTCTGGGCCAACTTCCCCAGTTTCGTTCAAAGAAGCAGTTCTCTTTTCTTCTTAATGGCCATCACCTGTCACGACACTCTCCACCCCCAATCTTGCGTCTTGGGTACATCCCCCCCACTAAGAACCTCTCCCATATATTGCTACTGCCTGTTGGGCAACACTTTTGATCAATACTAAGAGCCTTTGGACCCCTCCCTAAGTACCTCACCTCCTGTCCCAGTCTACTTCTGAGCAACCAGGCAAAGATTACCTCTGAAGCAATGTGCTAACTTTTAAAGGGGTGAGGGCAAAGCTTTGCCAGTCTGATTTCTCTCCATGTTTGCTTTTGAGGGAGGAGCTTCTTGTGAAAGAAAGAACACCTCAAACCTTTACAGAGCTCCTTAGTATACAAAGCAGGATTCACATGGCACCAGAGAACCACTAATCAACCAGGAAAACACCAAGTGAAAGATAAAGTTCAAAAGGAGGGAAAGGTCAAGTCTATTTTCGTATTTGGTTCCTAATGTGCCCTGAGGTTGACAAGCATCTGAGGGGCACAAACAAAATCTGGAGCCATACTCCTTATCAAAATTTATTTGTGAGTCCTTGATTGATGCCCTCAATTCTCCTAACCAAAAGAAACCATTACTGCCTGTATGGAGTTGCTCTATATATTTACCCAGAAACTTACCTTCCCTGAGAACAATACACAGCAGAAATCAAAGCTAAGTAAGAAACGGATCTGGGCCTAGAAGAGATAAAGTTATGAGTAGCAGCGAGCATTAGAGACAGAGTGTGTGCTTATTTTGTGGGATTTTTCTTTTTTTAAGTCATGAAAAGAGCTTCCCATTTTCTATTGTTTTAATACTAGGGACTTAGAACAAATATTTCTACTTTGCTGAACTACAAGCATAATAGTGAAAATCATAATAACTAATATTTTTGAATGTTCAATGTGTGCTGGACACTTTTCTAGACACTTTATATGTTTTAATAAGTTTTATTCATTCATTTAACAAATATTTCTTAGGCATCTATTAGGGACCAGCCACTATTCTGAGTGCTGGGATGTAGCAGGAAACAAAGCCCTCAAAGGTCCCTGCATTAATGGATCTAACACTCCCCTGGGGAAGTGGGGAAGTAAATAAGTAAGCAATTTATGTGTATATATATAAAAACATATATGGAGCCCTGGTGGCGCAGTGGTCTAAGAGATACAGCTGCTAAACAAAAGGTCAGCAGTTGGAATCCATATATATATTTCTCAATATTTTTCTCAACATGTATATATATACATATAAATCATTGCTATTGAGAAAAATAAAGCTGGACTGTGGGGACAACTGCAATTTTCAATTAAGCTTCAAGATAGCATCACTGAGAAGCTGTCATTGACTAAAGATTTAAAGGAAGTCTCACAATTAATAAGAAAAAACACAAATAGTGGAGCTGTTTGGTTTTTTACTAAACTTTAGACTGACACCTCAAGTCCCAAGTAAATCTGTATGAATCTCTACATTTTATAACATGATTTAGCCAGGGCCACGTACCAAGTGATTCGCACATGAAGTCACCCACAGTCTGATGCTCCTATGTGGTCCTGGTTCAAGAGCTGTTGATTTTCCATGCCACTTGGAGAAATTGGAGAGGTGCCTATGAGGGGAGCTTTGACATCATGGGTGGTTGGAGGGTGTCTTAGTTATCTAGAGCTACTATAACAGAGGAAGCCCTGGTGGTGTAGTGGTTAAGTGCTACAACACTAATCAAAATGTTGGCAATTCGAATCCACCAGGCCCTCCTTGGAAACTCTATGGGACAGTTCTACATTGTCCTATAGGGTCACTATGATTCGGAATCGACTCGACGGCACTGGGTCAGCTATAACAGAAATAGCACAAATGGATGGCATTAACAAACAGACATTTATTTTCTCACTGTTTAGGAGGCTAGAAGTCCAAATTCAGAGCACAGGCTCTAGGGGAAGTCTTTCTCTCTCTGTCTGCTCTGGAGGAAGGTCCAATGGCATCACTAGGGTTGGTGTCACCCAGTGTGGTAACTCATGGTGTCACCTTCCCACACTAATTATCACAATATTGTAGCTAAAACACCAGAAAATTTGACAAAATCAGCAACCATAAAAATACTACAGCAATGAAAACAACAGCATGTGCTTGTACTGAGTGCAAACAAAACCACATGATTGGAAGCATCGTTGTAATTGGGTAATAATGACAGCTCTGACCAGAGTGCATTAGAAGGTTCAAAAGAAAATTAGCATAGAGCTTTAGCCTTGTAGGTATACTGATACATGTAAACTGGGCTTATGAAAAATAATAAATTTCTGTTGAAACAGTGTACAAAAATTTTATAGGCAGTCATTCTGGTGTCACCCCCTCTGACAGTGTCACCTGGTATGGTCTGCCCCCCCCATACCCTTCTAGTGATGCCACTGGGAAGGTCCTTGTCTCTAACTTCTGCTTCCTGGTTCCTTGGAGATCTCCATGCATCTTGGTTTCAGTCTTACCCCATCTCTGCTTTCTCACTTGTTTAATCTCTTTTGTATCTCAAAAGAGATTGACTCAAGATACACCCTACACTAATCCTGCCTCATTAACATAACCAAGACAACTCATTCCCAAATGGAATTATAACCACAGGCATAGAGGTTAGGATTTACAACACATATTTTTGGGGGCCATAATTCAATCTATAACAAGAGGGTTTTCTCTAGACCCATTAAGCCCATATGAATCAGTGTTTCTCCCCTCCTTGTGATTGTCCTGTTCCCTAGAATTAGAATTTCTTACCGATAGAACTGATCTGGGTGCTAATACTCAGAGCTTTCTGTTGTGAGATTGGAGGGTCTAGGACTCCTAGGGAATCTGGAAAGTCCCAGACCCTGAATCTGTGAACTGCTCATGCCTTGCCTTCTGCCGCTTTGTCTGGCTTCAACAGAGGCTGTTTTGTTCCAGGTTCTTTCAGAGCCCTTTGCCACGTCTCTCAGCTTCCTCCTCCACTCCAACATTTCCTGACTGCCTTGTCCCAAACCAAACCTGCTTTAAAGGATCCGATGTCAGTCATATGTACTTTAGTTTGATTTTCAATAGAAAGATTATCTCTCTCTCTCTCAGAGCTAATTGTATTTTAAGGCTTATTTCTAACTCTGTGAGAGGAATTTCAAGCATCAAGAAGCCAGAGAGCAAGTGGGAAAGATATCTGGGCAGTTGGCCCTCGGTGGGCCTGGAAAATCTTTTGATGTGGTGCATCATGTAGGCAGCTTGCCTTCTCCGATCCCCATAATAGAATGGTTTCTCTGTCAGGGTACATAGAAAGACCCTGAATACCCTGATCGTCTGCATGTGACTCAGGCAGGAACAGAATCATGGTGCTCAGCATAAAGGATACTTCTTCTTTTTGTCTGTCCAGAACGTTTCTTTCTAGGAGTTACTCCAGCCTGTATGATAGTCAATAGTATAGTTCACTTCTCCCACTCCAGGGCGGCCATGTGACCCAGGCTGGCCAACACAGTGCTCAACCCATCAGGCCTAATAATTGATTGAAGGGGTCATATAATGCCAGGCAGGCCAATTATTCATCCCCATATAGTTGCTGGAGCGGTTACGATATAGGTGCTCTTTCTTTTCTGGTACTACTAGTTGTAAGGATCATGTAAGCCTAGAGCTGCCAGTGGCCATCTTTCCTACTACATATGTGGAGAGAGCCAACCAGAGAATAAAACTAACACAGAGAGATTGAGAAACAGGGAAGGTGACCAAATTTCCCGGTTTGCTTGGAGCCAAGGGGTTCCCCAAGATGGGGGAACTTTCAATATAAAACTGAAAAAGTCCTAGGCAAATGGAGATGGTTGATTAACCGAAGCCTGAGCCCTGATGATATCATTTGAGCAGCTGGATTGTGCTGGGTCTAAATGCAGACTACCCCTGTGCTTCTTAGTCATGGGAACCAATAAATTAACCTTTCCTTTAGCAAGTTGAAATAGGTTTCTATCACTTTGTAATTCCCTCTGCAAAAGAAAAAACAACTTGACATTTCCATTCGCTTTTGTTGTCTTATTAGACCTTATTAGATCTTATTTCCATTAGATTATTAGATAGTCTCACAAAAGCTAAAAGACCACAGTTATTAACACTGAGGGACAATTATTAATACAGGACCCTTAGAACTCAGAGAACCCAGGTTGGGAAACACTAAAATGATTAACCGTCTCCTCTTAAAGATGCTGAATCTGTTTTATTCTACCACTGCTTCTTATAGGTTAAGCTCCACTCCCACTTCCCTATTTAAAAATGAAAAACGAAAGGATTGGGTGAGGCTTTCACAAACATGTCTGGAAACAGCTGCCCAAAGTAGCATTTTGGGAAAAGGAATTTGGAACTGGAAATGGACTGATGCAATTTCAACCTTTCCTTCAGAAGAGACATTTATGAACTATTTATCAAGTGTTCAGCAAATCACAACTATATGTAAGGTGCCATGCCTAAGACATGTAGGAAAATGGATGCCCAGAGTCCTGACAGGTCTATTTCAAAGTAAATTAGTGAGAAAAACGTAGGCACCACCATTATTTTATCGCTCATCTGCCTTTATTACTACTGAGCACTGCAGCTTATCTGCTATTTCCCTAGGTTGGCCAAATATTTCAACAGGTGTAAGCTTTGACAACTGTCATCCACAGACAGGGAAATTAGAGAGGACAGAACATCTGAGAGGAATTAGAAAAGAACCAAAAAAGATGGTAAGTGGGGGAGTGGAGAGCCATGGGGAACTTGTTTATTTGCTGGAAATGGAACGACTGACATTATCAAGCTGTCAGAAGCCTTCCCCTACATGAATGTCTGTCTGTCCACTTTCTGGATCTCAGATGAGTGCAAAGCAGCGTGTTAGGCACTGTGGGGAAACCCAAGTGATAGAGAAGATATTTGCATATCATCTGAGGGCTTAAAGTCCATCCAAGCCTCAAATAAGGGGAAGCAGCGTGGTGTCATGGGAAGAGACTGGGCATGGGAGCCTAATAGGTGTGGGTCCAACCCTCAGACCTGCCATCGGATGGTCATGTGACCTTGAACAAATCAGTTATCCTGCCTGAGCAACAGTTTTCTCAACTTTTAAAAGGAGATGGATCACACGTGCTCTGCAAGATTATTATAAGGCCCACAGATTAAATAATTTAAACTCATAGAACGGCATTGGTGCCGAGATAGAAAAGATGGTCTTGAAATGGTGCTGTGCCAATTAGATAGTCATATATATGGATACAAATGAATCTTGACCCCTACTTCCTCAAACCATACACAAATATCAGTTCCAGATAGATCTAAATGTGAAAAGGCAAAACAATAAAATTCTTGGAAGCAAACGAAAGAGAATACCTTCATGACTTTGTAATGACTGAAGTAATTACTTAAGTAATCAGGCAAAGATTACTTAACAAGATACAAAAACCACTAATCAGAATGTAAAAATTGATAGATTGAAATACCTTAAAATTAATAATTTTGCTCATCAAAGTTACCATGAAAAGAGTGAAAAGGCAAGCCACAGAGTGGGAGAAGAGAGTTGATACACACACGTACACAAATCCATATGTTTTCATATCTAATGAAGGACTCATATACAGAAAATACGAAAGACATATTTATTTTTAAAAGGCTGACAATCAAATAGAAAGAAAACAAATTGCTTAAATAGGCACTTCTTAAAAGAGGATATCAAAATGGCTAATAAGTATATGAAAATATGTTCAATTTCATTAGTCGTCAAAGAAATGTGTATTAAAACCACAGTGCGATACCACTACATACCCACCATCAGGGGTGGCTTCATGAGCATGCAAGCTGTGTAGCTGAATGGGGCTCAAAAACCACATTTGTTTGAGTGCTCTGCTGTAACTGTCTTGAAATTATTAACAATTTTTAACCAAGGAGTCCCACATTTTCATTTTGCATTGGTTTCCACAAACTATATAGCCAGTCCTGCCCACTATAATGGACAAAAAAAAAAAAAAAAGAGAGACAATACCAAACATTGATGAGAACGCGGAGCAACTATAATGCTGACACACCACTGGTGGGTATGTAAAATGATTCAACTACTTTGGAAAACCGTTGGCAGTATCTATGAAAGCGAACATGGGTATAATTTATAACCCAGCACTTCCATTCCAAGATGTGTACCCAGAAGAAATGTGTATTTATGTTCACCAAAAGATATATACAAGAATATTCATAGTAGCACTATTCATTATAGCCCCAAACTGGAAACAACTCAAGTATCAATCACCAGCAAAATGGATAAGTACATTTTGGTATATGCATATAGAATACTAAGGAGCCCTGGTGGTGCAGTGGTTATGTGCTTGGTTGCTAATCGAAAGGTTGGTGGATTGAACCCACTTACCAGCTCTGCATGGGAAAGCCCTGGCAATCTGCTCCCATAGACAGTAAAAAAAAAACAAACACCAAACCCGTTGCCATCAAGTCCCTTCCAACTCATACCAACCCTATGAGTCCCGTAGAGATTACAGCCCAGAAAACCCTATGGGACAGTTCTACTAAGCACCTAACAACAACAACATATAGAATACTAAGCACCTAACAACAATAACATGTAGAATACTAAGCACCTAACAACAATAACATGTAGAATACTAAGCTCCTAATAACAACACAGAGAATACTAAGCACCTAACAACAACGTGTAGAATACCGAACAGCACTGAGAGTGACCTACAGCAACATGAATGATTCTCACAACACAAACATAAACGACAGAAGTCAGATACAAAAATCTCTATAGTGTACGATTCCAATCATAACAAGTTCAGAACCAAGCAAAATAAATCTGTTGTTTTAGAATTCAGTAAACTCTTGTTGAGGGGCAGGGAGTTAGATTGGTAGGAAACCTAAGGAGAATTTCTGGGAGTGCTGGCAAGGTTGTCTCTTAATCGGGGTACTAATTACATTAGTCTATTGACTTTGTGAAATTTCATTATCTGTGTGGTTAAGATTTGTGCACTTCTTGGTACGCATGAATGCTATAATTCAATAAAGAGTTTATTGATTTTTTTAAAAGGCCAAGTTCTTGCAAATCAAAACCTTTTGCTTTTGCCCCCAGACACCCTTTTAACTCACTGCTGAAGTCACTCCTGAGGTTCACCCTTCAGCCAAAGATTAGGCAGGCCTATAAAACAAATAATAACACATGTAGTTCAGCCATGTATACGAGACTAAATGGGCACACTAGCCCAGGGGCAAGGACAAGAAGGCAGGAAGGGACAGGAAAGCTGGATGAATGGAAATGAGGAACTCAAGATCGAGAAGGGGAGAGTGATGATACATTGCAGGATTGGCAACCAGTGTCATAAAACAATGTGTAATAATTGTTTAATGAAAAACTAATTTGCTCTGTAAACTTTCACGAAAAACACACACATACACACACAAAACCTTTTGCTTTCATAACCATTTTCTCTGAAATGAGCCTGGTTTAGAAGTTTCAATCTCAGGGTTCCACATTTCCTAGCTCTTTGATCTAGGGTAAGTTGGGTAGCTTTCAGGGCCTCAGATTCTTCATCAGTAAAATAATTCTCATCTCATCTCATGAGATTATATAAGACTACATACATACATATGCACATGTATGTATGTTCCTCAGTGATTCAAACAGTTAAGTGCTTGACTACTGGTGGGAAGGTCGGCAGTTTGAATCCACCCAGACAGAGTCTTTGGAACACAGACATGGCCATCTGCTTCCAAAAGGTTACAGCCTTGAAAACGCTATGGAGCAGTTCTTCTCTGCACACATAGGGTTGCCATGAGTCAGAATCAACTCGATGGCAACTAACGACAAGTATATATGTACATATACATATATGTATATATATATGTCAGAACAATGCCAGGTGCTTAGAAAAGGTTCAGTAAATATACGTTGTTTCTACCATTGCTGTTATTTCTGCCTAGTCCTGTTCAGGCAACGGATGTCTCTTGCTTGAGGAACTAGTAATAAGAAAGCACATTAATATATTTTAAAACATTATCTTGCTACATCCTTAGAATCTGAGATTTAGCTTTTATAATGTCATCTTGTCCCACATATCTTGGACATACTAATACTCAAATGGAGAAGAAAATAAGGGACAGAAAATGTGTGCCTCAAGGGAAGCTCCTCCAATCACTAATGGCCTAGCCAATTCAGGCCCAAATTAGAACGAAGTGCCCTTTCTAATGGATTCTTCTTGAAGAAGAAGGCATCGAATAGGTGAATCAGAGACAAGAAAGTTTTTTCTCCTTAGTATAAATGCTGTGGCAGTGTTGCAGTATTTTTGCTGGAGTATTTAAGCCCCCTAAGATCCAATCCTGTCTCTGCTCTACCTTTTGGGAATTCTAACACCTTAAAAATTAGCTCTGTTCCTCTGTTTTCTTGGACATTCGCCCAGCTAATCTCACAACATTGAAGAGGTCTCAGAGTGTGTTACGAAAGTTAAGCTGCATGAAAAGGAATAATAATTTTGTTCTACCTATAAAGCTTAGGGTCAGTACTGCCTTTATAAATTTGTGTGTTTTTTTTGGCAGCTGCCAAATAGTTTTTCTAGCCGCCGTGACATTGCCCCCACATTACCACATCATCAAGCTATTTATTCAGTTTTGTTAAGTTGGTTGAGGAACGAGGCCAGAAACTGCTATTGGGAAGCTAATCTTATTACTCCAAAACAACTTAGGGATTTCTCAAAGTCGTTTTCTCTGTCTAAAAAAAAAAAAAATTTTTTTTTTTTTGGTCTTAAAAAAATCTCACTTTTGCTTTTCTTACTGAAGCAAGATAAGGAAACAAAGTTTCAAAGAGGTTAAGTCATTGAGTTATTGTAGGTGATAGAACAGAAGTAGAATCCATCTCTCAGATTTTAAAATTTTAATTTAAGTTAAAAAATATAATGAGGTAAGTGAAGTGTCTAGAGTTGAAACTCAATCTCAATTATAACTCATATGGGGGTAAATGTTATTTTGTGGTTCTGTGATATGTCACGTACAGGTGAGGGAATGCAGGCTCCCTTTGGCTCAGCCCAGACGCAGGCTGGATGAGGGAGGGGAACCATCACTGCCTAACAGAGGAAGAAGTTATCCCTAAGGTGCTTCAAACACCAATGCCAAGTCCTTTCATCTTTATCCATCTTCAAAAAGCCAAAGCAGGTTAATAAAGATTAGGTTGAGCTTCCAGGGTCAGATTGGACTTGTGTGAGATTCCTTGGACCTGCCAATCAGTTGTTTTTAATTTCAGTAACTTTATTAGCACGCTTGAGGTGTTCCAGGATGCCAGAGCTAATGGTCCCAAAAATAGGGAGAAGAATAGCTTTTCATACCAGTATGGGGCACAGATGTTATGCCCGTTAAGATGACTCAGTTTTCCCAAATGTAGGTACCTTCTTTTCTTCTCTTTCCTATAATCTTGTACATACCCAATTCCTTCCCTATTATAAATGTCCATAAGTTCTCTTAATATTTGTTTCTACTCCAATCAGCAAATACTTCTTTTCAGGTCTCAGAATATACAGAGTTCCCTAAAAATAAGGAGAAATGAAGCTAATCTTTGGAGCCTTTAGGAACCACCACTCCTCGCTGTCCATAGATGGGTCAGAGGGAAGAACGTCCACCCCAATTTGTCTACCAGAAATTATTCTACGCAATGGGGGAGAATTGCTAAATTATACTCACTTAGGGAGCTACTGCATTGCCAAAAACATGGCTGCATGGCAGACAGACCTGGATTTATTACAAAATTTCTAACTTTGAGCAAGCAACTGAACCTCTTGAGCCTCAGTTTTCTCATCTGTTAAATGGAGATAATAACCATACTTGCTTCATAGGGTTACTCTGAGGGATAAATTAAGATGACACATATAAGGCAGTGAGTGATGCTGCCATGTTGTAAGCGTCAGTTTAGTGTAGCTACTATTTGTGTGATTATTAATTCTTCTTCAGGTGGTTGAGTGGTACATGGACAGAAATATTTCCATTTTCCAGGGGTGGAGTGAACTGCAGCAGAAGCGATCTCCATCAGCCAGCCAATTTAGCCCAAGATCACATCTGCAGATTCTTCATCCTTTTTTCTTTGATGTGGAACCAAAATCTGGCTGGGTCTTTTTAGTTCTGCTAATGACAGCTCCAACCCAAGTCCCTGAGGGCTCACCTCATCTGCCTTTCAGCTCTGAAAAAATCAGATCACTTTCCCCATTTCCGTTTTCTAAATACCCAGTGGGCCAACTTATGCTGTTGTTTCTCCAGAGAATTAGCAAAATCTGGGTTTAAACAGGACTGATGTGATGAAAGGTACGTGGACCTGCATTTCATTCTAGAATGCAGCAAAGTGGAGTGTCTGGGAGCTTGGACTCTGTGGAATTCCATGTGTCTTGGTTTGCCTGGACAACTCAGTGTACCGATGTAGTCCCAGGCTAATTACCGTTGGCACTCTCTTTCACTCTCAAAACTTCCCCAGTTTGGTCACGCTATACGGGCACCCTAACTCTGGGGTCAGAAGGTCTGGGCTCAAATCCCAGATCCACAACATGCTACTTGCATGACAAGTCACTTCACCCTTCTGTGCCTCAGTTTCTGCCGCTGCAAAATGGAGATGATGATGATAATAGTACCCATCCTTGGGACTGTTGTGAGAGTTAAATGTGTCAATACTCACAAAGTGCTCAGAATAGTGCCTGGCACACAGTAAGTGCTATGCCAGCATGAGCCACTATTATCAGTCTCTTACCAGCAAAACCAGTAGGTCCCCACCCCCATTTATCCATTTGTTAAATAAGGATCGTGACTTTAGCTCTCCTTATTTTACAGAGTTCTTTCGCGGGTCAGAGGAAATAATGTATGTAAAATATATGAAGCAATTTATGATTTAGGACATTATTTTTGTTATTCTGGGAGTGCGAATAACACAAGTGACAGTAGTGTATGGAATAAAAACCACTAAACAGGTTGTCAAAAGATATCGGTTCCTTTTCTTTCTTTACTCTTTTCAAAATACTTTTTAAAATTTAAAACTGACTGAACAATTAAAAATTCTATTTATCTCCATGCTCCATTCCCCATTCTTCTCCTACCCCAAAGACAATTGTGCCAACGTGTTAACCTATTTTTATACATTTAATTTTATTTTTTATTATAGTGATATGTGTTAACCTTTTAATGGGTATGCATTATTGGAAAACATGTATTGTTGTTTTACGATAAATAGTTATATATCTGATTCTATTTCTTTTTTTTTCTTTAAATAATATTTTATTGTGTTTTTAGTGAACGTTTACACAGCAGTTTAGGTTCCCATTCAACAATTTCTGCACAAGTTGTTCAGTGACATTGGTTACATTTTTCTCAATGCATGAACATTCTCCTTATTTCTGTTCTGGTTGTTCCATTTCCATTAATCTAGTTTCCCTGCCCCCTTATATTCCCAACTTTGTTTTAAAGTCATTGTGGAGCATTTGGTCTCATATAGGTGATTTTTTTAAAGGAGCACAGTACTTATGGGTAATATTCATTATTTTTTTAGCTAATTTGTTATTTAGCTACAAGGTGACCTCAGGGGCTAGTTTCAGTTTAAGATCTGAAGAGTATTTCAGGTCAATAGTCTCGGGGAGTCCTCTAGTTTTAACCAGTTCACTAGGTCTGTTTTTTTTTTTTCTTTGTTTCTTTTGTTTTGTTTTTAGAAATTTGAAGTTCTATTCCACATTTTTCTCCCATTCTACCAGCGTCCATTATTGTTGTCTTGACTAGAACAGTCGGTAGAGGTAAGCTGGGCATCATCTAGTTCTTCTGGTCTCAGGGTAGATGAGGCCATGGTTCATGTAGACTATTTGTCCTGTAGACTAGTTTCTTCTTTGAATTTTTGGTTCCCTTCTTTCTCTTTTGCTCTGGATAAGTAGAGACCAATAGTTGTTTCTTAGATTGCTGCTCACAAGCTTTTAAGACCCCAGACTGATTCTATTTTTAGTGTTCTCACTATGCAGGTGCTTTTGAGATTCATCCACATTACCATATGAACATGTCATCCCTTTCATGTTATAACTGCTTAATATTTCACACTCTGTGCTATGTTTTATCAGTGATGGACACTTAAGGTTACCCCCAATAATTTGCCACCACAAATAGCACTGCAATGAACAATTATTACACATGTCCCCGTAATAGTTTTGCTACTATAAAAACAAACAAACCAAACAAACCTCTCGGTGAACTACAAACACAGAAGTTTCTTGCCCATCCCACATGTCAGCAGCTGGTGGCAACAGGCTCCTCTCCTGTTCCATGTGTCTTTTTTATCCTAAGATCCAGGCTGAAGGAACAGCCCTTATTTGGGACCAGCCATACTCCTGGAAGAGGAAAATGAGCAAGAAACCTGGAGGAAACATGCAATGTCACTTGAAGCTTCTGCTCAAATTAGCATACATCACTTATACATCACTTCCACTTCTGTTTCGTTGGCCAAAGCAAGTCACATGGCCAAGGCTGACAATGGGGCCTGGGAAATACAATCTCCTGTAGTCAGGCACTAAAAATTTCATGGAGATGAGCAAAGATGTACAGTCTTTTTATTGGGAAAGGGGGGCAAATAATTGCAAACAATAATATAGTCTACCCTCTTTGGAGTTGGATAAGAATTTTGGGATTTATGCCCAGGAGTGAGGTTGCTGGGTCATAGGTGATGCATATTCTTAATTTCATTAAATGTTCCATATTTTCTCCAGATGGTTACATCAGTCTACACTCTCACCATCAGTGCATGTGGGTTTCTGTATCCCTATACCCAGCCAACACTTGCATTATGCAGCTTTCTAATTTTTCCAGTCTAATAGTTGAAAAGTAACATCCTATTGTTTTAATTTTTATTCATTGACTACTAATGGTTTTGAGTATTTCTTCACGTGTCTTTAAGTTTTCTTCTTCTATAATTGTCCATAAAATATCCTTTGCCCATTTTCCCACTGAGATTACGCTTCTCCTTTAGTTGAGTAACAAGATATTATGCATGTTTGGCGTAAATGCCTCTTTAACTTAAGATATTGCAAATATCTTCATCTTTCCTGTCATCTGTCTAGTAGGTTTGTCTATAATGCCTTTTGTTGAAAAAAAAATTCTTCTCTTTGTTCACAAAGTCTTTTCCTACCCCTAGATCACAAAGATGTTTTACTCCCCCCGCACCCCACCTCACCCAGCCCCATAATGATATTTTATCTTTCACATTTATGTCTTTAATTCATCTGGAGTCTCTTAGGCGGGATCCTGTTTTTTTCTCCAAATAGTGAAGCAGTTCTCCCACTCCATCTACTAAACAATCTGGCATAGAACATTATAGTTCCCCCGTAGAACTATAACGCCCCTCTGCCTTATACTTGTTATTGTTGTTAGCTGCCACTGAGTTGGCCCCTACTCAGTCCTGCACCATCCCCAATCCATTGTGATCCATAGGATTTTCACTGGCTGATTTTCAGAAGTAGATCACCAGGCCTTTCTTCCTAGCCTGTCTTAGTCTGGAAGCTCCACTAAAACTCGTTCAGCAATCATCACAACAAGCAAGCCTCCACTGACAGAAGGGTGGTGGCTGCACATGAGGTCACTGGCCAGGAACTGAACCCAGGTCTCCCACATGGAAGGTGGAAATTTTACCACTGAACCACCACTGCCCTCATGCCAAATATTAGGTGTCCATATATACAAAGGTCTTTTTTCACCTTTCTGTTCTGTTTCATAGATCTATTTGTCTGTTATTCCACCAATACCAAACTATTTTTTTATTGCTATCATTTTTTAATACATCTTAATGACTAGTAAGGCAATTCCACCCCTCCCATCTTTCTTATTCTTTTCTAAGGTTGTCTTAGCTATTCATGGATTTTTCTCCCTCTGTAGACGATTTAGAATACATTTTTCAAGTTCCTAAAAAATTCTGCTTGGGATCCTGATTCAGATTTGCATTTAATTTATGGATTACTCTGGCAATGATCATTGCTGTTGTCACTGTGTGCCCTAGAGTCAACTGCACCTCATAGCAACCCTGCATGACAGAGCAGAACTGCCTCATAAGGCTTCTTAGGCTGTAATCTTTATGGAAGCAGATTACCAGGTCTTTTCTTCTGCAGAGCCGCTGGTTGATTCAAGCCGCCAACAGAGTGCTTAATCATTGCACCACCAGGACTCCTTGGGAATGATTATTACCACGATCATATTAAGTTGCCCATGCAAGAACATGTGATAGCTCCACTTACTCAGGTCAGTTTTTGTGTTTTTCATTTGAATTGTAAAGTTTTTTCCATAAAAATCATGTATATTCTTGGTTAAATAATTCCTGGATACCCAGTAATTTCTGTTGCTTTTGTGCATGGCACCTTCTTTTTGATAAAACTTGATTTCTAGACTTCACTCTGTCACTGACTATGCCATATGGTTTTAGAGAGTAATTCATGACCCCTTGGTGTCAATCTCCCCGTCTGTTAAAACACTGGGTTGGAGTCGGTATCACAAGATAATAATAGCGATGGCAAACTCAGATTAGTCTCACAGTGCTGAACACATTCCTTGCAGTTACCTCTTTTGAGAGGGGTGGTACGTGTTAGTGATCATTGTTATCATGCTTACGTATAATTGCAGAAATAGAAGCTCAGAGAGGTGAAGTAACTTGTCCATGCTCATCAGCTAGTTGTGGGTTGAATTTGAATGTCAGAAACAGTAATGATGAAACATTCTGGAAGCAAAGACTCTGTTCCACCTTAGTCAGCCCAATAACCTCTGAGGATTTGAGTTACCGGCTCAGAAATGTCTATCAGTGGGCTGGTTATCTTGACTGCATGAGTACTTGCCAGGATCCAGAATACCAGAGGCCATGAATAATGTCCAGGGCTTCATTGTGCATGTGGCTGCTAGAGTTACCATCAGCTCTGGCTTCATCCGTTTGCTCTTGTGGAACATCATTTTTCCTAGAAGTCTGATGAGTTCCTGGATGCTGCCAGCTGATAGTGGAGTCAAATAAGAAGGCAGCTGACACTTGCAGGACAGGAAGTGGGTGCCATCCAGCCAGCAGGGTGAGACTCACGCCTCTCTTGGGCTGTGCATGGAAATCAAGGTGGGGATGGTGGAAAGCTTGACTCTCTGGGGATACGATGCTTTTCTCCCCAGCACGCAGGGCAGCGCATGAAGACCCAGCTTGTAGCCAGGTATAAGAAAGGAATGTTGTGAGAGTCTCCTGACTGGTTTTCCTGCTTCCAGGCTCTAGCCCTGGCCAGCTGCTGCAACTGATATTCCTACTTCCAGCTTGAAATCGCTTAAGTGAAAAAGAAAGTGTTATTAACATAAATAACTCATGGAGCAGAGATGGTTTTAGGTCAGTTGTTGAATCCAGGATGTTAGAATTACTTCACCAGCTCCCTCCTCCCCCTCTGCTTTCTTCAGGCAAGCTCTCTCTAAAGAAGAAAAATGTGGCCAACAGCAACACCAGGTTTATGTCTTCTCAGGATGCAGTCTCTCTTTCAGCATCCATATAATCCCTGAAAAGGGCTCTAATCGGCTCTGCTTGGGTCAGGCGTCCACCCCAGTGGTGTTACTAGGGGTGTGTGGAAGGTGCAGACCACAGCCCCTGACATTGTCAGAGGGGATGACACCAAATGACCTCAGGGTCTGCCTTGGCGGTGGTGGTGGCTGGCTACTGGGGGAGGGGCCGCCAAGGCAGTGGCATCACTAGGGTTAGTGTCATCTGTCACCCAGTGTAGTAACTCATCACCACTACCCCCATCACCTGCCAGTCAGGGTGTGGGTGGCTGGGCTGTGGCACCTGCCATTGGGTGGGTGGGGGGCTGACACCCTGAGTTATTGCACTGGATGACACCAACCTTAGTGATACACTGGTCCACCACCCAGAAGATGGAAGGTTGGGCCACGTGATTAATGGTCCTGTAGAGTGTGAACAAGCAGTTTAAAGGGAAGTGATGCAGGACTAAGGGAAAAAGAAAAGTGGTAGATTTCTACTGCCCTCCCTACAATATTATCCACTGGGTTGATGGTAACGTGCAATCCTAGTTGACCCCGTAGCCTGTCCTGTATCATTTCCTGCCATCCCCACCCTCCTCCCATCCATTCTGTGTTCTAGGCACTCTGGATCATGCACTATTCAAACCATGTGGTACATGTTTCCTTCACATCTCTGGAACTCTGTGCTTGCTGCCTTTCTTCTACAGTGCAGTTAGCTCCTTCCTGGAACTTTCTCTGACCCTGCCAGACAAATTAAGTGCTTACCCACCACAACATGTACCTGTTTATCATATTGAATAGCAGTTATTTTTTGGAGAGGATTGCATTTGTCCCCAAGTTAGACACAAGATCATTGGGGGCAGGGATTAAGTCTTGCCCTGTTGATCTTTGTACAAGTAAACATGACTCTATAGTAGACACTGTTGTTTGTTTACCCAGTATCCGCACCCCCTGTTGTGAACTGAATTGTGTCCTCCAAAAAGATAAGTTGATGTCCTAATCCCTGGTACGTGTGAATGTGACCTGGTTAGGAGACAGTGTCTTTGGAAATATTGTCAGTTAACATAAGGTCATAATGGAGTAGGGCGGGTCCTAATGCAATGAGTGGTATCCTTGTAAAAGGAGAAGAGACAGAGAAGGAAGACAGCCACGTAAAGACAGAAGTAGAGATTGGAGTGAATCATCTATAAAAAATGCTAAGGATCTCTGGCCCTCACCAGCAGGTAGCAGAAGGACATGTGTTATGGATTGAATTGTGTCTTCTAAAAATGTTTGTCAACTTAGCTAGGCCATGATTCCCAGTATTGTGTGATTATCCACCATTCTGTCATCTGATGTGATTTCCCAATGTGTAGTAAATCCTACCTCTGTGATGTTAATGAGGCAGGATTAGAGGCATTTATGTTAATGAGGCAGGACTCAGTCTACAAGATTAGGTTGTATCTTGAGTCAATCTCTTTTGAGATATGAAACAGAGAAGAGAGCAGAGAGACAGAGAGACCTCCTACCACCAAGAAATAAGAGCCAGGAGCAGAGCATGTCCTTTGGACCCAGGGTCCCTGCGCTGAGAGGCTCCTAGACCAGGGTAAGATTGATGACAAGGACCAGAGCTGACAGAGAGAGAGAAAGCCTTCCCCTGGAGCTGGCACCATAAATTTGGACTTCTATCCTCCTAAACTGTGAGAGAATAAACTTCTGTTTGTTAAAGCCATCCACTTGTGGTATTTCTGTTATAGCAGCACTAGATAAGACAGCATGAAACAGATTCTCCCTCAGAGCCCTCAGAAGGAATCAACACAGTTGACACCCTGATTTCAGACTTCAAGCCTCCAGATTTGTAAGAGAATAAATTTCTGTTCTTTTAAACCACCAAGTTTGTGTTACTGTGTTACAGCAGCTCTAGGAAACTAATGCATCCTCCTTGGTATTGAACTCTGACTTGGAGCACAAAGTAACCAGTTAAATGCTGGCTTTCTCAGCCTTCCCTGCATCCAGTGGTGGACATATGACAGTTTCTGGCTTATGAGATATAACTGGATGTTTACTGGGGGTCTTTGAAATAGTTCTTGTTTTCTTGTTCAAAGGGATTAGATAAGATTGGCACCACCTTTTCCTGCTTCCTTTCTGTTTTGTACCTGCACCACTTGATAGTTGCAAACATAGCAGCCATCTTGCAAACAAGAGAAAAAGGTCAAGAGAATCACCTTGGCAGCCTTGGTGTGATTGAGATGCTGACTCAATGCCTGGAAACACCTGCCTCCAGGTGTTAGGTCAGGGCAGTTTTCCGCATCCCTGTTGTTTCCCTTCCTCGTGGAGGAGTCTACAATATTCTCAGTCTTGCAAAAATCACTGTGGAATATAGTGGGAGTGCCCAATCTGATTCTAAGTTTTGAGAACTTAGGCAGTGCCCAATAGACACACACATTCATCAGTAATTGTGGTTATTTAAGAATTAAATTTTGTCTTCCAATTTATGTGTATTATTTTTTCAAACAACTACCAAGTTGTTAGCACGTAAATGCTTATTAAGTTGTTTGACCTAACTACTTAATAATATAATTGTGAGGTATTTCTTTTGGCCTAGGGCACTGCGAAAAATTTACTAAGACACGAAAGGTGTCTTTAACTGAGAAAGTTTGGGTACTTCTGACTTAAGAAATAAATAAACATAAAAGGAAAGTTTACATGGGTAGAGAGGAATCAAGAGGTCATTTGAAGAATCCAAAAAAAAAAAAAAAAAAACCCGTTGCCATCAAGTCGATTGCGACTCGAGAGTCTTCCACTTTATAGAGGAACCCCGAACAATTCACCTTTGATAAAAATGCCAGACCATAATTGTCATATTACTTGCTACTGTATTGATATGACCATGAACATCTGCTGCAGTTTCTGTGTTGAAAAAGTTTTCTAGCTTCATCAGAACGTCACCTTACCCACTCTCGTAGCCCTCTGAGAAGCACACCTCCTCCAGGAAGCCTTCCGTGATTGAGAAGTAGTCATGTGATTTTATACGTCTCATCTTCTCAAACTCAGGAACACACACTCTCTGCATAGACAGGAGTGACAGGCTGATGGTAACTCGAGCAGTATTTGTGACCTGACTCTCAGAGTGACTGTATGTTTTTCTACCTCCCTAGCACAGATGTCTTTGTTTCAGACTGTAAGCTCTTGGGTGACTGCTTGAACCAGCAGAAAGCCAAGCTCATTTTAAAAAATTCAATAAATATTTATTGAGGACCTACTATGTGCCAAGCATGTCCTGTTTGATGACTAGCTTTCCAAGGACACACCTTGCCTTCACCTTGGCGACCAAGGCTGCCCCATGGGCTGGGTATGCCATGCCCTGCACCACTCCAAGATACCAGTCACACAGATAGGAACTTTCTGGGGTGGCGAAATATTTGATATCTTAGTTATGGTGTGACTACATGACTGCATACATTTGCCAAAATTCATCAGACTTTACAATTAAAATTTTTACTGTATTTAAAATTATATCCCAATAAATGTGACTTAAGAAAAAGTAAGTAGTCCATGAGTTCTTATAACCATTAAATTAAATAATGCCTGCAAAGCACTCGCAGCAGCTCCAAGGGGAAAGGAAGCCCTCCATGTACATTCACTGTTGTTACCAAGTCGGCTGGTCCACCATCCCACGTCAGCCAAGCATGTAGGCGATGCTCTACTTTTGCCCAGAATCAGTTCAGAGCTACACCGTGATTTCTAAAAAATGTTTTCTGTCTCAAAACTTTGACCTTAGCCACTCCAGAGCCACAAACATGACCCAGACCTTGAGATTGCCCAGCATTAGCTGCGGTAGGATGGACTGAGACTGCATTTACCTGTGTGTGGAACCAGTATCCTACACCCTCTCCCTCAAAAGGCTGAGCTCATGGTGTTTGAGGCTGAATCTCAACTTTGCCACCAATTGCTGGGTAACTTGAAGTAAGGCTCTTATGTCTCCAGGCTTCAGCTACCCCATCTGTAAATCAAAGGACTCAGACTACATCATCTAGAAAACCCTTTGCATACCAACTTCTAGAATTCTACAAACCTGAAATGGGAAAGCAGACATACTTTGGCCTACCCCCAATATCTACCAGTTATAAAAATTCTCTTTCTTTCTCCCTTACTTCCTGTGAATGAAATGAACTCCTGTATGATTTTTAAAACTCATAATTTTGATCATTATTTCAGAAGGCCTTGAACCTTCATATTCCTAGTTTCATATGCCAGGTACTGTTACCTAGGGAAAACCAAACCAAACCCATTGCCATCGAGTCAATTCTTACTCATAGCGACCCTGTAGGACAGAGTAGAACTGCCCCATAGAGTTTCCAAGGAGAGGCTGGTGGATTTGATCTGCTGATCTTTTGGTTAGCAGCTATAGCACTTAACCACTGTACCATCAGGGCCCCAAGGTGTTGGTAATTCATTAGAAGAAAGTTTAAATAAACTTGCAACTATGAGAAAGGTAAAATAGCTCAGAAACCTAAAACAACCTCTTGCTTTTCTAGATATCTCAGTGGCTTTTCTTAAGGTTTCTTTACCACCATTATTCATTTCATTCATTCATTCAATAAGCAATTTTTGAGCCCCTCTATGTGCTAGGCACAGTGCTAAGCCCTAGGGATTTCGAAATGAGTCAGAGATTGGCCTTGATCTCAAAAAGCTCCAGATAAGTGAAAGCAGACAGATATGTGAATGAATAAGGGCAATGAATGTCCACAGGGGCTATGATAGGAGTTTGTTCACGACACATAAGGGGCATAAAGAAGGATGTGATATGTTCTTCCATGGAGCAGTCATGAAAGGATGCACAAAGGAAGTGAGGCTGGACTTGAGTCCAAGAAAATGAGCAAGTGTTCACCTAACAGAGGTGTTAAAGGGGGGAACTGCATGCAGAGGGAGCTTGAGAATGTGTAATATCCTGGTCTAACCTGGAAGCTATACCTAGATCAGGGTGCAGAGAGTATAGGGCATGGGTGGCAGGCCCAGCAACAGAAGGCCTAGACAGGTCTTCTTTAACAAATACTAACCTTAGGTAGGGAGGATATCGGGTGCTGCACACTTGTTTATGATAGAAGAGGAATTCACTAAATCCCAACTGAACTGCCATCCACAAACCGTCCTCTGTTACATGTGATGTATCTGGACATGGCTCTCCAGGGTCCTCCAGGGACTCAACCACTGTTGGATCAGTTTCTCTCCACACTTCAAGTCATAGTCCTTACAGGAAGCACAAGGTAGAAGCCATGTATTTGAACTCTAACACGTTTGCTGACTGTTTCTCGGAAATGGGGCCAGATTTTTACATCTGCAAGTTCAGGCACAAGGTTTGGAGTCACAGATTATGAAATAAATTTATTGTCCACAAGATGATGACCCATAATTTTCTAGTAAGGTGAAATGATGTCAACAAGGAAACCAAGAATTATCAAACACCTAATACGTGCTAGGTGCTTTTTAACCTTCCCCAAACCCTGTGTGGTAGTCAGATCCACATCTATCTAAGAAAATAAATTTATGTTCCTTAAAGCCACCCATTGTGGTATTTACGTTACAGTAGCACTAAGATAGGAGAAAAAAGAAAAGAAAGTGGTCTCCATCTCTTCCTTTAGATTTCATCAAGGCCACTGACAAACACACACCCAGAGTTCCAGGTTTAGATTTAGGTGTGGAAAAAAGTCTGGGCCTTGCAGCTAATGAAAGAGCATTGCTAAGCTATTCTAGCAGACCACAAAACTGGGAGAAACATCTCAGACACTTTGGCCCCTAGTCTTCAGTAGAGAGAAGGAGAAAAAAGAATGTGCTTACAGATACAGGAAAGCTGTGGAACAAAGGAAGATGGAGAAGAAAGTAGCAAACGGAGCAAAGAGATATCTTCTCTTTCAGAACAAATTAGTCCTCTCCTATTTGGCAAAGTGACTTTTGCCCCATTAAATGCTTGTATATACTTTCTTTTGCCTTCATTCCTTCACTCCTTCTTATGTTCCTTACTTCCTTCCCTTGTTTCTTCTTTCTTTTGATCTCTTTTCTCCCTCTGTCATTTTCTTTCTTGCTATTGCTCTTGCTTCTTCAATTGAAATACCAGCCTTAATCCCTGAGAAGCAGCTCTGTTTTCCCTGCCATGGCATTGCACAACTTGTGGTATGGCTGCATGCCACCATTAGCCATGCACTGAGGTTTTATGTTGCCAGGGAACATCTTGTACAATGCCACTTTTTATCAAAACCAAATAGCATAACAATGCATACAGGCCTCGTTCACATCAACCTCATAAGATTTCACTATGATAAAAATGATGAAGTTGAAATATAAAATCCGTCTCCATTTGAAAATAAATAGCCCGGCTGCTTCTCCCTGCCCCCCAAGCCCCTTCTTGAAGCCCCCATTCCTCCTCCTCTTGCTCCCCTCCCCACCCTCTTGTCATCAGATGCTTCCTTTGGCCTCCAACTATGCGGGTTTCACCAGTCTGGTGATACACCGTGATGGGGTTGCACCACATGGGGTGGAGCTTGAGGGGACGGAGGGAAAAGGCTTCAGTCGAAAGTCCCACTGAAGCTGGGTTTTGACTCCCTGACTGTCATTGTTCCATAATCCTGTCAAAGCAAGCATATCTTAGAGATAAGTCTCCTCATTTGGGAGATCAGGACAAGAGAAATGGGGAAGAGCACTCCTTTTGAGCAAGGTTCAGCCCCAGATTCATGAGGTGCCTAGCTCTGCTCATCAGCTAAAGATCTCCTAAGCTAAAACCCTCTGAGCTAGTAACAGGAGCGGCGAAGCATTGGCTCAAGAGCCCAGGATCAATGGCAAAGGCCAAGTTGTCATGGTATTAGACCTAGGGAGGTATCCATGGAGGATGGTCTTTCCCCCATCAGACCTTCCCAAAGGATCCTCAACAATAGGGCTAAAAGGGACTCAGGCCCTCCATCTGCCTCCAGGGATTCCTGGCCTTATTCCCCCTGCAGAGCCATACTAGCAACGTCCAATAGGAAGGCTTGACACTGCCTCCCTGAGCACAGTAGCAAGGTCTTCAATGCTGGGTAGTGCGAGGGAGGGCTGGAGAAGATGACTTGCTAAAGGTCAGTGAGAAGGGATAATCCCAAGTTAGAAAGCTGAAAGCCCTGATCCTACCTTGTACAGCACAGGCTCAAAACTCAGCCCCCCTACCTATCTGGTTTGTGGACACCATTCATTCATTTGTTCATTCAACAAATATTCATTGGGTTTCTACTGCATATCAGCACTTTCCTAGGCTGTGGGTGCAATGAAATTTACAGAAGACAAAGACCCTGGCTTTTATGCCAGAGAAGGGGCATACAACAAACAAATAAGTAAAATTGAATGAATGGATGAATAAATAAATTCAGTTAGTGGTAGTGCTATGAAGGTTTTTTTTGTTTGTTTTTTTGGTGTTCAAGTTTTTGTTGTTGTCATTGTTTCAAAGCAGGATAATGGCAAAGAAGTGAGTGTGGTTACTTTAAATTAGGGTGGTCAGGATGGCTTCTCTGAAGAGGTAACATTTCAGGAGGGACCTACATGAAGAGAAAAAGGCAGGGGAGAGTGTTCCAGACTGAGAGAATGGCAGGTGCAAAGCCTCTGAGGTAGCAGCAAGCTGGGCATGTTGGAGAAGTGGAAAGAAGGCCAATGAGGCTGGAGTGGAGTGATGGGGGTGCGGTGAGGATGAAGAGGCAGGGACCACCTCCAACCTGCCTCCTGCTCCGCAGCTACCAGCCCATCCACAACTCCCTGTCCCTTCCTGGGTCCATCTAGTTAACCATCCCGGGCTGGTTTGGAGACTCTGGTTTCTGCCGTGTGAAGGCCTTTTGTCTCCATACGCCCTACCCAGTAGAGCCCCAGCCCCCTACTGCCCTGCACAGGCTCCAAGCACAGAGATTAGCAAGTGATTTTTCTGGGTGTCAGCCCTTGGGTGTGAGACTTAAACTCTTAATTCCAAACCATTACGACTTTGGTATCCGATTGCCGGGGTGTGCCAGATGCTTTGTCAATGAAGGATTTCTCTCCCAGCTTTGGTTTTAAGTGAGTCTGATGTTTGCTGAAACTCCAGTTTAATTAAAGCAAGCCAAATGGGTGAGAGAATGAAATAGTCATAGAACACCTCAATGAAAGTCTCTATGAAAGGATATATGGGCACATTTAAAGAAAAGGAATACTAAATTGTGAATATTATAGGGACAGGAAAGTGAAGCAGTTAAGAGCATGAGCTCTGGATTCAGTCTCAGACAGGTTCAAATCCTGGCTCTGCCACTTCTTAGCTATGTGATCTTAGGCATATTTCTTATTACATCTGTGTCTTTACTTCTTGCTTTTTTAATCTTAAACATCTATTCATTGACTTTCTATTACAGAGGATAAGGATTTAGCTCTTCATACCACCTCTCTTTTTGCACCTCCTATATCCCTCCACTCACTTCCTCTCCCCTCCCTATTCGTTTGCATATAACTATTTCACAATTTTTGGTTAATTCAACGTTTACTGCTTATGTGCTAATACTGTGAAAATATCGTTCACAGATGAGTCACATAATATACCATGTAGCATTTCCTGTCTTGTATACTTTTTTTTTTCCTGGAGTTAACAATTATCTAACTTTTCCTTCGCATGGTTTTAATTTACCCCCTTCCCCCACCCAACTCTCACACAGAGCTGTAAAATTTCTCCCAGTGAAATCAAATCCATCGTGTAATCAAGGGTTCTGTTTTCTTTTGGGGGTGGGGTGTATCCCTCTTTAGGGCATTGGTAGTTGTGGTAGAGTTCTTGCCTTTCATGCAGGAGACCTGGGTTTGATTCCTGGTCAATGCAGCTTATGTGCAGCCACCATCCGTCAGTGGAGGCTTGTGTGTTGCTATGATGTTGAACAGGTTTCAGCAAAGCTTCCAGACTAAGATGGAGTAGGAAGAAAGGCCTGGTAATCTACTTCTGAAAATTAGCAAACGAAAACCTTGACGGCAGCTAACAACAACAATATCCCGCTTGGAGGCCCTTGGTCCTCCCAGTCCAGTCTAGGCTAGTTGCTCTTGAAGTCTGCTGTTCTGCTATTATTTCGGTCTTTCCTACATCATCATTCTAAAAATGTCCTGAGCCTCTCTCCTGAGTTGGATCCCAGGATTCTAGATTCCATGGCTTGGTTTACTTCCTTTTTTTAAAAGTGAATTGCATCCTTCAATAGCTTCCCAAGTAGAACTGTATGGGAAGTGACATTTTTTGAGACAGTGCATATCTGGAAATATTTTTATTATATATTCACACTTGATTTATGGTTGGCAGATCTATCTTCTTTATTATAAACTTAATGACACTTACTAGACCCATGCATTTTGATCTTTGATCTGCCTAAGCGTTGAAGAGTAGGTGTGTATTCAACGCTACACACCGAAGCGTGATTCTCCATGTCTCTTGTGAAAGGATTCCTGGAGACATAAATACCTGACTCTGGCTGCATGATGTGGAATCTATAGCAAGATAAGGCAAGAGATAATTAATACCCTCCTTCATCCCTCAGCCATATCATTACTTAGCAAACACTTGCAAAGTACCTATACTGTGTGCCATGTACTGTGTTCACTGCTGGGATTTGTTTTGATTTGAGACGATTAATTCACATGTATTTATTTTGACAGGTTCATGTGGAGCCCTCAGGCCATATGGCAACACTAAGACTTTTCTTTCAAGCTGCTCTCCTCAACTCGGTCAGCTACCCTTACTTTAGTCAGCAGAAGCCAAACTCAATAGATGAGCCTGCCAAGAGAAGGGCAAAAGAATGAACACCAGACTCTTGCAGGTGTCACTGGGCCAACAGTATAGAAGACCTATTGTCTAGAGTTGTCTAAAGTTGAGGGTCTCTGAGGGGTCAGGAAAAGCTCAGCCTCACCTTTCCAGACAGGGGATGTACCAGCACCTCTGGGCTCTGCTTCATGGGAAGTCAGTGGGGCTCCCAGCAAACGGCCCACTCCTCCCTCATGAGTTCACTGCAGGTAATCTCAGAGCCGGAAGACAGCACAGAAGATAATAACAATCGCAGCAACAACAAAAAATAATAATTGTTGTTGTCATTGAAGCCAAAGGGGAAATACTCTTAAATATGGCTAGTTGACATACTAGCACTGTGCTAGGGTCTGAGTAACATTTAAGCTATAACACTCACTTTTGCTTTGGTTTCCAAAGATGTTTTTCATTATCAATAGATGAAATTATAAGAAAGAGATCAAACTAAAAGTACAGGATACTGTCCTTTAAAAGTGCATCATTTCTGACCCTGCAACATGACTGCTAGAGTTTATCCCAAAGAAATAATGAAGAATATGAGATATTACGGCTAGACTTTGAAAACAATGAAGTCTATGAGAAAAGGCATAGACTGAAATACTGCTATAAAAGTAATACCTTGAAACAGTCTAAATATCTGCCTGGTTAAAAAGGTGGGGCATACCCTCATTCAATGGAAGTATGAGATGTACTCAGTGATGTGGAAAGATGTTTATAATATATTATAAATGATTTTGTATGTATTTGTGTGTGTGTGGGTGTGGGTGTGGGTGTGGGTGTGGGTGTGGGTGTAGTCAGCAGAAACCAAATTCAGTAGATGAGCAATAATAATATATATATATATAATTGCTGTTGTTGGGTACTACTGAGCCAATTTTGACTCATAGAGACCCCCTGTGACAGAGTAGAACTGTCCCATAGGGTTTTCTTGGCTGTAATCTCTACAGAAGCAGATTTCCAGGTCTTTCTCCCATGGAGCTGCTCGGTAGGTTCAAACTGCCAAACTTCTGGTTAGCAGCTGAGTGATTAACCACTGTGACACCAGCGCTCCCCCTCCCATATATATACACACACATTTACATTTATATTTATATTTATAATGTTGTTGTTAGTTACCATGGAGTCAATTTCAATTCATGGCGACCCCATGTGTTCAGAGTTGAACTGCACTCCGTAGGGTTTTCAATGGCTGATCTTTCAGAAGCAGATCACCAGGCCTGTCTTCCATGGAGCCTGTGGGTGGGTTCTGTCAACCCTTTGTTTGTATTTTCGTTTCATCTTTTTCATTACTATTGATTTTGTATGTGCTGAGTCTGTATGTTTTTCTTGTTTTTTATTTTGATGTGTAGGATTGTTAGTTTCCTTTGTGGTTACCTTAATATTTACCCCTATTTTTCTAAGTTTAAAACAAACTTCTATTTCTTTATATTGCCTTGACTTCCTCTCCATATGAAAGATCTATGACTACATTTTTAGTCCCTCTTTTTTTGTTTGAATGTTGTCATCTTTTACATATTGACATCTCTGTTTCCCTATTTTCAGTGTTTTGATTTATTTTTGTGACTTCCCTAACTCGGTTTATATCTGGTTGTTTGTTCTGTCCTGTGTTCTAGTCTTGGGTTGTTATCTGATGTTGTTGATTTTCTAACCGGAAGACTTCCTTTAGTATTTCTTGTAATTTTTTTATTTTTTATTTTTTTATATTTTATTGTACTTCATGTGAAGGCTTACAGAACAAATAGTTTCTCATGAAACTGTAGTACACATGTTGTTTTATGACATTGGTTAACAACCCCACAACATATTAACCCTCTAACTTCTCAACCTTTTTTTTTTTTGGTGAAAATACAC
>NW_004443942.1:25970134-26094855 GCF_000243295.1 Trichechus manatus latirostris | reverse complement strand
TTCTGGTACTCCAATCACTCGTAGGTTATTCCTCTTGATAGAGTCCCACATAATTCTTAGGGTTTCTTGATTTTTTAAAAAATTCTTTCATCTGATTTTACCTCTAGTAAGTTGGTGTCAAGTGCTTTATCTTCACGCTCACTAATTCTGACTTCCATTGTCTCGATTCTGCTTCTATGACTTTCTATTAGTTGTCTGTTTATTGTTAATCTTTTGGATTTCTGTTTGCTGTCTCTCTATGGATTCTTGAAGCCTGTTAAATTTGTCATTATGCTCTTGTATAACCTTTTTAAGTTCCTCTGTTGCTTTGTCTGTGTGTTCCTTGCATAGTTCCGCTTTTTGACTGATCTCCTTCCTGATATCTTGAAGAGTTCTGTATATTAATCTTTTGAATTCTACCTCCAGTAATTCCAAGAAGTTCTCTTCCTCCAGCAGGACTCTTGATTCTTTGTTTTGGTGGCTTGCTGAAGCCATTATGGTCTGCCTCTTTATGTGAGTTGATACAGACTGTTGTCTCTGAGCCATCAATAAGTAGTTATTACATTTATTTATTTTATGTTTGCTTACTGTGTCCTAACTTCTTGGTTTTTTTGTTTTGATATGCCCAAATAGGTTGGTCATGTGAGCTAGTTGATTACTGGTGTCTTTGAAGCTCTTACGTCCTATCTCATGGCTAGAGCTATTACAAGGTATGTGAGTCCAGGAGTCCATTTACTTTTCTTGTGTGGTTTCAGCTCAGGCATCCAGGTTGTCGGTCACTGAGTGTGTGGTGCAGGCTCTCACCTACAGTCCTAGATGGGCAGGAGTTATAGGAGTAGACACAAGTATCTGGCTGCATTAGGGGCTCATACGCTGATTAAGGCAGGGGGCTGACTGCCACCCCTGAGTATCTGGGTGGAAGGCGTGTCCCTGTTCCCTAGAGCACGTAGGTAGGTGGGTTTTGCATCTGGACTATGGGCACCCAATGCTGTTGGCTGTAAGGACTTGGAGTCACCGCTTATTCTGGAGCAGAGCAGTGAAGGGGCAGGTAAATGGGAGGGAGGTCCTTCCCAAAAGGGTTTTTTTTTTTCTTGATTCACATGCTAGGTTAGACTCTTGTACTTATCTTTTGCCAATTGAGCACCATTTCTTGCTGGTTCTGGAGGCTTAAGCAGACTCTCCGTCGCTTGGTTTCTTCCGATGTGGAAAATGCGTCCTGAGCACCACTGCTTGCCTCACCCCTCGTGCTCTAGCCGATCCAGCCTGCAGGGTGCCAGAGCCGGCTAGGTCAGGTCTGGCAACTCCTCACTGCTTCTAAACCCACTCTCTCTCCCCCTGCCACTCAGTCTGATTCCTCAACTTTGTCTTTGATGTTCAGGGCTCCTAGATTGTCATATATAATTGATTCACTTGTTTTTTCAGGTCTTTGTTTTAAGAGGGACCACAGGAAACATCTGACTACTCTGCCATCTTGGCCCCACCTCACGGTCAACCCTTTGGATAGTAGTGGAGTGCTTAATTATTTGCACTACCCAGGGACTCTATATATATGATAGGAAATAAAAATATCTGATAGAAAAAATACCAAGCAGTTAAGATTTGTTTCTGGATTGGTGGGATAATGGTTGGTTGGTTGATATGTTCCTTTTTTTTTTTGCTTATCTGTATTTTCTACAATAATCTTATTTTGTTCTTGTAGTAAGAAAAAAACAATAATAAAAGTAATCTTAAATATCTAAGATAAAGAAGAAAGTAAGGACTTCAGCAAGCCAAGGGCAAATCTTGAAGTAGGTGTTCCCGAGAGGCACGGTTTCTCCAGAGTCCCCTCTTCTCACTCCTATGGTTTCTGGCTTTTTATAGCATAAGATTGAGACTACCTGGCTACAGGTGTCCAGGAAATTAAGTCTTGGCTGTGGCCAAAGGGTCCCAGCCACCCACATAAGGTTGGTGAGTCAGGGTTTGTTTTGCGCTGTTGCAAGAAGCACCCAGGCATGGAGCCTAGAGGTCACAGAGGGGTCATCTTGCATCAGAAATCCTTAGAAAGGTGCCGATCTGGTAGAGGAAGCCCTTCCATAGGGCAGGCTCTGGAGACAGTCCCACTGTCCTGAGCTGCATTTCACCTGCCTCATAGCTAGCTTATAGCTTACGTGCAGTCATGGTCATGTTTGTGCAACTTGACATTATCTGCCCAACACTGCCTATTCTCTGAAGAAGATATTTACAATTACTGCCATCTATGGATCACTTACTGTGCTCCAGGCACCCTATTACACTCTCTGCATACATTGTTTCGTAATCCTTGCATTATTATCTCCATTTTTCAAATAAAGAAGTTGAGTTCTCCAATTTGTCCAGCATCTCATATGAAGTAGCAGAGCTGGGATTTGAACCAGGTCTACCTCACTCCAGAGGCTGAGCCTTATCTCAAACATAAGGCTGCTTTTCAGCCCCTCCAGGCCTTCTGTCTGTAGCCCATATACTAGCATCAAACATAAACGGCCTCATAGTGGGACCTGTTGTCTTCAGCTATGTCAGGGGCTGTGTCCCCCTTCCTTTGGTTCTCACTAACTGTAACTGCACCCCCTTCTCCCCATCCCCAGTCATCTTTTATCAGCCTTGGAGTAGGAGTTCAGTTCCTAAGTACCTGTAGAAATATTAAAAATTCTAAGCATGAGGTTATTCTTTAAGCAGTGGTGGAAGAGGGCACCTTTGCCTACCTATCTTTCTTGTCACCCATCTTTTTCCACCTCAGAATTCTGATGTGGGTCTCACTAGAGTAAAACCAAGGTTTCAGCAGGCTGACTTCCTTTCTGGAGGTTCTAGGGAAGAATTTGTTTTTGATTTGCTTAGGTTATTGGCAGAATCCAGTTCC
Organism: Trichechus manatus latirostris; assembly: GCF_000243295.1. Classification (NCBI taxonomy): domain Eukaryota; kingdom Metazoa; phylum Chordata; class Mammalia; order Sirenia; family Trichechidae; genus Trichechus; species Trichechus manatus. The sequence continues at coordinate 26,092,004 of NW_004443942.1, read as the reverse complement.
TTGTGGTTGTAAGACTGCGGTCTTGTTTTGGCTGACTGTCAGTTGAGGACTCTTCCTAGTTTCTAGAGGTCAGCACATTCCTTGGCTTGTGGCCCCCCTTCTTCATCTTCAAAGCCTGCAACAGTAGGTCAAGTTCTTCTCACATCACTTCTCTCTGATCTACTCTTCTGTCTTCCTCTTCTACTTTTAAGGACTCCTGAGACTAGATTGGGTTCACCAGATAACCCAGGATAATTTCCCCATCTCCAGGTCCTTAACCTTAATCACAAAGTCCTTTTAGTCATGCGTTCAGGGATTAGGGGATGAACTTTTTTACCATTTGCCATCGAGTTGAATCCGACTCATAGCGATCCTATAGGACAGAGTAAAGCTGCCCTATAGTTTCCAAGGCTCTAAATCTTTGCAGAAGCCGACTGCCACATCTTTCTCCCATAGAATGGCTGGTGGATTCAAACTACTGACCTTTCAGTTAGCAGCTGAGCGCTTTAACCATGTCACCATCAGGGCTCCTTTTTGAACATCTTTCCAAAAATGCAAAAAAACAAACCCATTGTCATTGAGCCAACTTTGACTCATGGCGGCCCTTTAGGGTGCCATTATTCTGCCTAGAGAGTTGAAAAATATATATATACTCACTGTGTGTATATATATATATATAGATATATAGATATATAAAACCCATTGCCATTGAGTCGATTTCTGACTCATAGAGACCCTATAGGACAGAGTAGAACTGCCCCATAGGGTTTCCAAGGAGCAGATGGTGGATTCGAACTATCACCATTTTGGTTAGCAGTTAAGTTCTTAACCACTGTACGTGCACTCTCTCTCTCTCTCTCTCTCTCTCTGAGCCTAGGAGGGAAAGTTAACTTCAAATGGGAAGACCAAGGAAAACGTCAGCTGGACCTGAAGGAGTAGGGTAGTAAGATGCTGAGGGGATTCCAGGCTGAGGGTCAAGCATGCAAAAAGAGGGCAATGAGTTTGTCTTCAGTGCGTTCAGGGCATGAAAGTGGACTGGTGTGGCTGCAGTGGGGGATGTGGAGCCATGAGAGATGAAGCACGACAGGAAGGTGAGATGGGCTTGACTGGGTGAGTGTGGTAAGGCAGCATGTTGCTGGAGATGACTGTGGCCTGTGGGAGTAAGACAGACCCGGGTTTGAGTCTTAGCCACTTAGCTGTGTGACCACAAGCTACTTAACCTCTGTAAATCTCAATTGCCTCAACTGCAAAATGAAGCTGCTAGTAGTAGTCTCTATCTCATCGGGCTGTTGGGAGGCCTAACTGAGATAATGTTTAAAGTGCTTAAAGTTTAATGAAGAGCACTGTTATTAGTATTACCAGCTATGTTCTTTCCGGGTTGTGGCTGGATCACCCACCACTGAGTGGACAGAATCTGGAAGAACCAGATAGGTGGGCTGTGAGAGAATTCTGCCAGGCTCCTCTCATGTCTCCAGTGCCAACCCGATTGACTGCATGGGCAAGTTTCCCACATGCCCCTTGCCCTCATTATACCCTGAGGGGAGAAACCGGTTAGCCCACAAAGCCATCCCTCTGCCCACCCTGAACTTGCTCTAGCACCGTGGTTAACCCTGAAGAAAGGGAGGTGGTACCAAGACCAATCTTCAAACAAAATCACGTTTCCAGAAAGGGGAGTGGAAGCCCTGGTGGTGGAGTGGTTAAGAGCTTCGGCTGCTAACCAAAAGATCGGCCGTTCAAATTCACCAGGCACTCCTTGGAAACCACATGGGGCAGTTCTACTCTCTCTTATAGGGTCGCTATGAATCTGAATTGACTCGATGGCAACAGGTTTGGTTTTGGGTTTTTAAAAGGGGGTTGGGCGTCTCTGTAATTGATCCCAAGATGCTTTTAACGACACATTATTTTACGACCCAAGGCAGTGAGATTGGTATGTCTGGGTCTTCATCTCTCAGTGTACAAATTTTGGCACCTAAATACAGATGTTGATGTCACACATAACTGAATTGAGTTCAAGTGTTGAATGAGTTTACCCGAACCAAACCCGTTGCCGTCAAGATGATTCTGACTAATAGTGACCCTGTAGGACAGTGTAGAGAAGTCCCATAGTGTTAACAAGGAGCAGCTGGTGGATTCAAACTGCCGAACTTCTGGTCAGCAGCTAAGCTCTTAACCACTGTGCCACCAGGGTTCCTGAATGAGTTTCATTGTTCAGAACTCATTTTCAAAGAAGTGGGGAAGGATATGTATAAGTGTGTGTAAATAAATATGCTTTGGAGAATTATTTATTTTAACACAATTTGTAATTCTAAGCTAAAAAGCCAATTAAGAAGGAAAATGCATGTGTAACAACTAACCAGTAACTGTCCAATTCTATATTTTCTCTGCGAGGCTGCAGAGCTAGTGTAAACCCTGGTAAGCAAGCAGAGCAGGGCTTCAAGCCTTACGCGCCATAGACTAGGTAGGCAGCAGGTGGGAGCAATGTCCTTTATCATCACTGCCCACATCCTCCATCCTGTGATTTTTTTCATACTATTTGTTATGGATTGAATTTTGTCCCTCAGAAAGATACGTTGAAGTCCTAACCCTTGGTATCTGTGAATGTGAGCTTGTTTGGAAAGAGGGTCTTTGAAGATGTTATCACTTAACATGAGGTCTTACTGGAGTAGAGTGGGTCCTGATCCAACATGAGCACTGCCCTTATGAAAAGAGGAGAAGAGACACACACACAGAGGAAGGATGGCCATGTGATGATGGAGGAATAGATTGGGGTGATGGATCTACAAGCCAAGGAATGCCTGAGGCTACTAGAAGCTGGAAGAGACAAGGAAGGATCTTCCTCTGCAGGCTTTGGAGAGAACATGGTTCTGCTGACACCTTGATTTTGAACTTCTAGCTTCCAGAACTGTGAGACATAAATTTCTGTGAGGACTGGTCTTGGTACCACCTCCCTTGTGGTAGTTTGTTAGAGTAGCTTTAGGAAACTAATACACTACTAAAGTTATAAATAGTAATTTTAGAAAATACAAAATAGTAAGCAAGAAAAAAAAAAAAGTTCATGCACAGACCCACCTCCTAGATAAAACCACAATTAATACTATGTAATGTTCTTTCAGAGTGCCTGGGTGATACAAAGAGTTAACATGCTCAGCTGCTAACTGAAAGGAAAGCAAGAAAGGAAGAAAGGCTGGCAATCTACTTTTGAAAAATCAGCCACTGAAAACCCTGTGGAGCACAGTTCTACTTTGACACACATGGGGCCACCATGAGTCAGAGTCAACTCAACGGCAACTTTTTTTCTTTTTTTAATGTCATTTTGGTTTTATCTCCATTTCAATTTAACCAAATGAATGAGAAAATGAATATTTATTAAGTATTTGTTATATCATTTAACTTCACAAACCCACTTTCCTACTCTATACCTCACAAGGTATACGTAAACTAGTAACATTATTGCACACAGGCATATGGTAAGTATTCAATACATGTTAACAAGTATCATTATATATAAACCAGAATCATAATTACCATCTTACTTAATCATCACAGAAACTCTGCCAAATTATTACAGATGAAAAAACCATGGTTGAGACAATTAAGTCATCTGTCCAATCTACATAATTTATAAGGGGTGAATTCAGGACTTGAGCCCCAATTTATTTGATTCAAAACCCACTCTCTTTTCACTGCTCAGTGCTGAGCCAAAAGATGAACAAGAAGAAGAGAAAGTAAATTTTCCATAGATTTTACCTTGAGAATCTTCACCAGGTCCTTAAACTCTGGTTACTGAGAAAATCTAGGCTAAGCAAGTTTGTTCCAGAATCTTCTCAGTACATTAGCTACATTGATTTGTAGTCAATTGGTTCCACCCAGATTAGTGCTTGTGAGTGAGGCATTGTTGATAAAGATGCTCCAAACCTCCTCTTTGGATAAGGAGCTGCAGGAAACCCTTCATTAATCAAGGTGGCTTTCCAAAATCCTAGACACTCCCAGTCCTACCTGGCTTTCTTGATTTCCAATCACAGCCAATTCCTTTTTAATAATAATATTCCAAGCACAAGTAAGAAGACATTCAGATTACTCCTAAACCCCTTGTAAATGCTTTGGGATTAACCACTTCATCCCTGTGTCTCCCTAGCCCCTCATTAGAGCTGGTAATTGAGAGCTGACTTTACAAAGATTGACTGTCTTTGTCACCCATCTGCACTTCATTAGACTGCATTCATTTGGCTCCTCCAGGCTTCCCAGCTTAGAGTGACTTAAACAAGATTCATCTCAGAGGTGATCACGTTAGCTGCTCTGCCTCACGCATAGGCACATGTGCGCACACACACACATACATGCACACACATACCCATGCATGCATTGCACTACCGTGAGTCATGTGTTTGAATATCCCTGAAATCTCTTACCACATGATGGTCTGGCCCAGATCACAGTAGGACAAATGTTGGCTTGGCACACAGTCTGGTTGTCTGAGGGAATGTGGATTCAGGTGGAGTTAGGTAAGGGAAAATAGGCTTCCAGATCTTAATTAACATGTTGCACATGAATTGAAGTTCCCTGCTCCTCTCCAGTCCCTAGGGAGTGAACTAATGACCAAAAGCAAGCAAGACAAGGAATTTGGGGGCAGAGCCAGCATGCTACTCAGGATAATGTGGCCTGCAGGGTAGCATGCAAGACTTCTCCCCAGACAGGCCCATTACAAAAGTAGCTTATCTACTGATGGAGACAAATGCCTGAAATTCTACCATTAGAACTTCATGCCTATGGATTAAAGTTATGGAGCTGCAGAAGACCCCCCCGTTATAATGCACATACCTCTGGGAAGAATAAAGTAAGTCATCAGTCAGGGTTCTTACATATACACACACACAGGTAGTCCATGACTTGCACCTGAGTTCTGTTCCAACGACTCAGTAGTAAGTTAGTATATGTATAAACACATATATATGTACATATATATGCATGTATATATATACATATATATATATAGAAAGAGAGTTATTTTAAGGAATTGTCTCACATGATTGTGGGGGCTAGCAAGCTGGAAATTTGTAGGGCAGGCCAGCAGGCTGGAAACTAGGCAGGATTTCTATGCTGCAGTCTTGAGGCAGAATTCCTTCCTTTTTGGACAATCTTGGTTTTGGCTCTTAAAGACTTCAACTGATTGGATGAGGCACATCCACAATTATGGAGAGGTATGGAGAGTAATCTGCTTTACTTGAAAGTCGATTATAAATGTTGTTGTTCTTGTTAGGTACAGTCACGTCAGTTCCAACTCATAGCAACCCTATGCACAACAGAATGAAAACCTGCCTGGTCCTGCATCATTTCACAATCACTGCTCCCTTTGAGTTCATTGTTGCACTGTGTCAGTTCGTCTCATTGAAGGTCTTCCTCTTTTTCACTGACCCTCTACTTTACCAAGCATGATGGCCTTCTCCAGAGACTGGTCCCTCTGATAAAATGTCCAAAGTACATAAGATGAAGTCTCGCCATCCTCGCTTCTAAGGAGCATTCTGGCTGTACTTCCTTCAGGACAGATTTGTTTGTTCTTCTGGCAGTCCATGGTGTATTCAACATTCTTTGCCAACACCATAATTCAAAGGCATCAATTCTTCGGTCTTCCTTATTCATTGATTCATTGCCCAGCTTTCGCATGTATATGAGGCAATTGAAAATACCATGGCTTGGGCCAGGTATATCTTAGTCCTCAAGGTGACATTTTGCTTTTTTTGTTGCAGATTTGCCCAGTGCAATACATCATTTGATTTCTTGACTGCTGCTTCCATGGGAGTTGATTGTGGATCCAAGTAAAATGAAATCCTTGACAACTTCAATCTTTTCTCCTTTTATTATGATGTTGTTTATTGGTCCAGTTGTGAGGATTTTTGTTTTCTTTATGTTAAGATGTAATCCGTATTGAAGGCTGTAGTCTTCATCAGTAAGTGCTTTAAGTCCTCTTCACTTTCAGCAAGCAAGTTTGTATCATCTGCATATCACAGGTTTTAAAGAGTCTTCCTCCAATCCTGATGTCCTGTTCTTCTTCATATAGTTCAGCTTCTCAGATTACTTGCTCAGCATACAGACTGAATAGGTATGGTGAAAGGATACAACCCTGACACACACCTTTCCTGATTTTAAACCACTTAGTATCCCCTTGTTCTGTTTTAATGACTGCCTCTTGGTGTGTGTACAGGTTCCACATGAGCACAATTAAGTGTTCTGGAATTCCCATTCTTCACAATGTTATCTATAATTTGCCATGATCCACACAATGGAATATCTTTGCATAATCAATAAAACACAGATAAACATCTTTCTGTTATTCTCTGCTTTCAGCCAGGATCCATCTGACATCAGCAATGATATTCCTTACTCCCCATTGTCTTCTGAATCCAGCTTGAATTTCTGTCAGTTCTCTGTCGATGTACTGCTGCAACCATTTTTGAAGTATCTTCAGCATAATTTTACTTGCAGGTGATATTAATGATATTGTTTGATAATTTCCCCATTCTTTTGGATCACCTTTCTTTGAAATGGGCACAAATATGGATCTCTTCCAGTCAGTTGACCACGTAGCTGTCTTCCAAATTTCTTGGCATAGATGAGTGGACACTTCCAGCATTCCATTTGTTCATTGAAACATTTTAATTGGTATTCAGTCAATTCCTGGAGCATTGTTTTTTACCAATGCCATCAGTGCAGCTTGGACAACTTCCTTCAGTACTATCAGTTCTTGATCATATGCTACCTCCTGAAATGGTTGGATGTTGAGCAATTCTTTTTGGTACAGTGGCTCTATGTTTTCCTTCCATCTTCTTTTGATACTTTCTGCGTCACTCAATTTTTTTGCCCATAAAATCCTTCGATATTTCAACTCGAGGCTTGAATTTTTTCTTCAGCTCTTTCTGCTTGGGAAATGCTGAGTGTGTTCTTTTTTGGTTTTCTAACTCCAGATCTTTGCACATTTAATTATAATACTTTACTTTGTCTTCTTGAGCAGCTCTTTAAATTTCCTGTTCAGCTCTTTTACGTCATCATTTCTTCCATTCACTTTAGCTACTTTACATTCAAGAGCAAGTTTTAGAGTCTCTTCTGAATATCCATTTTGGTCTTTTTTCTGTCTTTTTAATAACTTTTTGCTTTTTTCATGTATGCTGTCACTGATACAATTCCACAACTTGTCTGGTCTTCGGCCATTAGTGTTCAATGTGTCAAATCTATTCATATCTAAGCACCTTTGTAGCAACATCTAGACAGATGTTGGACCATACAACTGGGCACCATAGCCTAGCCAAGATGACACATAGCATTAATCATCCGAATCAGTAGTATGTTAATGTAAATTATTGCATTAGACAACTTTTTGTTATTTAACATGACCCTTAGGATACAAGCTTACATAAGTTTGGATTTGGAGGAAGATTTCATCCAAAATACATGGAATGGTGAGGAAGACAGTTTGAGACAACTGAACCCTGAGGAGGAAGGTGCTAAGAGCAGGGCTGACTAAATAACTTTGACCACAACTTGCTAATGGCGTGATTTGGCTGCAGACACTGATGTGTGATCTTGGACAGATCCCTGGCCTGTCTTGGTGACTCAGCCACACCCTGCAGGCGATCAAGGTGACCTACAGCTCAGAGCAGCTGGGTGCAGAATTAATTAATGACTGCAAAGGAGCTTGAAAACACCAGGCCCATTGACATGAGAGGTATGATTATTAAATTATTATAAGAACTGATTAATTGTCGTTTCTTAAGTTGCTAGTGGAAGGGGACTATTGCTTGTTGGTAGAGATGCGAAAACCTTGAAAGCTGTGAAACAGGATGGGGAAGGTGGAAGCGACAAAGTCTATCCCTCACCACCTACTCTTGGCCTGTGTTGAAAATCTGGGTCTTTCTACGTCCAAAGTAACTAACCTGTGGGAGAAAGGTGGCATGGCTTAGGACTTATGAGGCGAAGCAGTCAGAAATGGGCTTTCCTGTGCTAGTGGCTGGGTTATAGGTCTTTCCATCCTGACCCTGCCTGGGAATTTGCTCCTGAGTATATGGGAACACCAAGCACTAAAGAGAGGAGCTAGTCTGTGGTGACTCCACACCTGCCATACCTTCTTGGGTGGTCCAAGTGGTAGGTTAGCCAAGTGTTCTAGAAACCAGGTGGGGAAGAGGAGCCCAGAAAAGGGTATGACAAAACTTAGCCACTTAGTAGGTGTGTGACTTGTTGTAAACTAGTTCCTTAACCTCCTGTGCCACCTTTTCTTTATCTATAAAACTGTGGCTCACAAACCATATCTCAGTTTTCTCCTCCCAGGATCTATGTAAATATTGAATAAGACAGCAGATTGAAAGTTCTTTGTGCATGATAAAATTCTAATTGTATATTATCTCTGTTTTTGTGTTCTTGAGTGTCAAGATCTGACACTGTATCTATTTCTTCCAGAAGCCTTTTCAAATTTTATTTAGGGGAAGGGGAGAAGGCATCATGTTTGATGCAAGGAATAAGTGAGAAAGAAGTTGCCTTGGGGTGTCATATGAGGAAGCCAAAAAATTGTTTGACGCCAATGGATCTCACCCAGCAGTCTGCCACAGCACCTAAAATTTTGAGCATTTGCCAGTGTTTTTATTAAGGGATTTTCCCTCTGAAAGAGCCATCTTTAAAATTTCTACATAATAGCCAACATAATAACAAGACGGAGGTGAAGTTGGGGAATCCACGATTATCCTCTGGTAAACCAGTAATAAAACCAGTTGCTTTCAAGTCAACTCCAACTCATGGCGACCCATGTGCATCAGAGTAGAACTGTGCTCCACACAGGGTTTTCAATCGCTGACTTTTTTGGAAGTAGATCGGCAGGCATTTTTTCTGAGGCACCGCTGAGTGGACTCAAACTTCCAATGTTTCAGTTAGCAGCCAAGTGCATTAACTGCACCACCAAGGGACACCTATCCACTGATAAAACCAACAAAACCAAACCTGTTGCTGTCAAGCTGGTTCTGACTCATAGCGACCCTATAGAACAGAGTAGAACTGCCTCATAGGGTTTCCAAGGAGCGCCTGGTGGATTCGAACTGCCAACCTTTCGGTTAGCAGCCATTGCTCTTAACTACTATGCCACCAGGGTTTGTATCCACTGATAGGCAAATACAGTTTGGTTCATTGGATCAGCCAGTTCTTTATCAAGACCCTGAGGATATTGGAAAAGATAACTTTTGATGAATGAGAGGGAGAGGTCAAGGAAGCAGGAGCCCTAGAACCTGCAAAAAAACATGGGGGTGCCAAAAAGGTGCAAAGTGGGATATTCTGCCAAGAGAAGGATGAAAAATAAAAACAAACATATTGATACTATTGATATGAAGACATTGGTATAACCCTTTGCAGGTTGGAGCTTTTGTGCATATTGTCTCTTCTAATCCTCACAACAACCTGGTACATTAATATTTCCATTTGTCATAGAGCACACTGGATCTAAAGAACAACGACTTGCCCAAGGTTACAAATCCAATATGTGCTGGAGGACTCAGATGCAGATCCTGAGTCTCTAAGTCCTGTGTTCTTTCTACCACACCCCTCATACCTGCCCTTCACATTTTACCTGGAAGGAATACTTTTTTCTAATTTGAATTCACCCAGCCCTAAAGATTTTATCTTTCTTTCTCTTGCAGAGTGAATGAGACACTGGAGGTACTCAGTAAATAGCTCATTCCCTTTCCCTTCCTACCCTTCTTAGGGTCCCTGTGTAGTCTGTTCAATGGAACAATAATAATAGTTAGCATTCATGGAGCATTACATGCTGGGTGTTTTATATGTAATATCTCTAATTCTCACAACAACCTGTAAGATAAGTCTCATATCTTCAGTCTGCAGAGACAACGACCCAAGCTTAGAGAGTGTAAACAACTTGCTCAAGGTCCTGCAGCTGGAAACGAACAAGCCAGTATTCAAACCCAGGTCTCTTTGTCTTTAAATCCCATGTAAAAGGCATTGTCTTCAATACATGAAAGTTACCAAGTGGTGTCTTTATCCTTTTTTATTGTTTTAAATAAGCTATTATCAGATTCTCATTCATATGAGAGTTAAGAATTAGAAGCCATTATTATTCATAAATACTTTTATTCATGTATTCTTAGGGCCTGTAAGCAAGAGTTTCTTGACATTATATACCTAGCATTAGAAATTCTGTTTCCTGTCCCACTCCTAGGAATTTCTCCCTGAGAAATAAGAGCTGTCACATGAATAGACATATGCACATCCATTGTCATTGTAGCATTATTCACAATAGCAAAAAGATGGAAATAACCTAGGTGCCCATCAACAGATGAATGGATAAACAAACTATGGTACATGCACACAACAGAATACTACACAACCATAAAGAACAATGATGAATCTGTAAAGCATCTGTCATGGTTTGAATTATGTCCCCCCCAAAATTTGTGTATCAGTTTGGCTGGGCCATGATTCCCAGAATTGTGTGGTTGGCCTCCATTTTGTGATTGTAATTTTATGTTAAAGAGGATTAGGGTGGGATTGTAGCACCACCCTTACCCCGGTCACATCCCTGATCCAATGTAAAGGGAGTTTCCCTAGGGTGTGGCCTGCACCATCTTTTACCTTACAAGAGATAAAAGGAAAGAGAAGCAAGCAGAGAATGGGCAACCTCAAACCACCAAGAAAGCAGTGCTGGGAGCAGAGCACGTCCTTTGGACCTGAGGTTCCTGCGCAGAGAAGCTCCCAGACCAAGAGAAGATTGATGACATGAACCCTCCTCCAGAGCAGACAGAGAAAGCCTTCCCCTGGAGCTGATGCCCTGAATTTGGACTTGTAGCCTACTGGATTATAAGAGAATAAATTTCTCTTTGTTAAAGCCATCCACTTGTGGTGTTTCTGTTAGAGCAGTGCTAGATGACTAAGACAGTGTCTTACAACATGGATGAATCTGGAGGGCATTATGCTGAGTGAACTAACTCAATTATAAAAGGGCAAATATTGTATGAGACCACTATTTTAAAAACTCATGAAAAGGTTTACACACAAAAGGAAAACAATCTTTGATGGTTACGAGGGAGGGAAAGGGTGGGGAGGGAAAAACACTAAATAGACAATAGATAAGTGGTAACTTTCGTGAAGGGTAGGACGGTACACAATACTGGGGAAGCCAGCACAACTTGTACAAGGCAAGGTCATGGAAGCTCCATAGACACATCCAAACTCCCTGAGGGACCAGATTACTGGGCTGAGGGCTGTGGGGACCATGATCTCGGGAACATCTAGCTCAATTGGTATAATATATTTTATAAAGAAAATGTTCTACACTCTACTTTGCCGAGTAGCGTCTAGGATCTTAAAAGCTTGTGAGTGGTCATCTAAGATATTCTACTGGTCTCACCCCATCTGGAGCAAAGCAGAATGAAGAAAACCAAAGCCATAAGGGAAAGATTAGTCCAAGAATGAATGGACCACAATTACCAGAGCTTTATCAAACTGAGTCCCACACAACCAGATGGTGCCTGGCTACCACCTCCAACTACTCTGACAGGAATCACAATAAACAGTCCCAGCCAGAGCCGAAGAAAAATGTATAACAAAATTCAAACCCACAAAAAAAGACCAGACTTAACTGGTTTGACAGAGACTGGAGAAACACTGAGAGTATGGCCCCTGGACACCTTTTTAACTCAGTACTGAAGTCACTCCTGAGGTTCACCCTTCAGCCAAAGATTAGACAGGCCTATAAAACAAACAATAACACATGTAGTTCAACCATGTATACGAGTCTAAATGGGCACACCAGCCCAGGGGCAAGGGCAAGAAGGCAGGAGGGGACAGGAAAGCTGGACTAATGGAAATGGGGAACCCAAGGCTAAGAAGGGGAGAGTGTTGACACATCACAGTGTCAGCAACTAATGTCACAGAACAGTATGTTTATTAATTGTGTAATGAGAAACTAATTTGCTCTGTAAACTCTCACCTGAAGCACAATTAAAAAAAAAAAAATTCTGTTTTCTGTATAGTGAGAAACATTTTCAACTTTATAAGGTAAAGTGGGACCAATCTGCACAATCACTTGTGGCATATGGGAGTTCACATTGCCCTATTTCCTAGAGAACACTTGGCATTGTGAATGTTTCACATTTTTTCCAATCTGGTAGTGTGAACGGTATCTCAGTGTGGTTTTGATTTGCATTTTCATAGGTTTACTGGCCATTAGTGTTTCTTCTTTTGTGAAATGCCTGTTAAAAGCTTTTGGATGCTTTTTTATTGAATTGTCTTTTTTTTCTTGATTTGTGGAAGTTCTTTATATATTAGATATTCTGGCTACTAATTATTTGTGGGCTGTATGTGTAGCATATATTTTATCCTACTTTGTGTCTTTCGTTCTCTTTATAGTGACCTTTTGGGGCCCTGGTGGTACAGTGGGTTAAGAGCTTGGTTGCTAATCAAAAGGTCGGCAGTTTGAATCCACCAGCCGCTCCTTGGAAACCTATGGGGCAGTTCTACTCTATCCTATAGGGTCACTATGAGTCGGAAATGACTCGACGGCACATAACAACAACAATTGTATTTTTTATTTCAGGACATTCTATTTAATTATTATTCAAATCTCCTTGGTCACATTTTGTCATCATACTTTTAATATCCGGTTTTTATTCTGTATCTGTGAGTCAAGAATCTTCAGTCTTTATGGGTCTATTTTTCACATATAGTGGCTTGTTTTCTCATGTATTTTGTGATTTCTATTTATCTATGGGTATTCTTTGTGGTCAGATTTAGATGGCAATCCACCAGGGAGGATTAATGTTTGCTTCTGCCAGTTTCTTGAGAGAACTAACTCTGGAACATTTTTTGACATTTGGTATGTGTTATTTTGTACCATATATGTAGTATAAATTCAGACCCAAATTCCTATGAGAACTTGCTTGTAGATATTAACTCTTGGGGGAAATGTTTTTCCTCTATTCAGAACCAAAGCTGAGACAGCTCTCCTTGCTTGCCAGTCCTTTTAATGAGTGGATCTTTCCTCCTAGATATTCTTTCACTGAGGGAGCATCCTTTTCTGGGTCCTAATTTTATATAGGAATCTCTGTTCTGAATCCCATCTTCAGCTTTCTCAAGCCCTTGTCCCTTGTTTTCATTTGTCACAAATGCAGCTGTCAAAAACAAACAAAATACAACAGCAACACCAAAAATCTAAGTTATCAGAATATTGGAGAAGCTGCCAAATCTAATACTCCCTTTTCTCTCTAGATTTGTCTTCAATTCTTTTGAAATGACTGTTTTTTGGTCTATGTACAGGTTCCTCATGAGCACAATTAAGTGTTCTGGAATTCCCTTTCTTCCTAATGTTATTCATAATTTGTTATGATCCACACAGTTAAATGCCTCTCTATAAAACACAGATAAGCATCTTTCTGGTATTCTCTGCTTTCAGCCAATATCCATCTGACAACAGCAATGATATCCCTCCTTCCACATCCTCTTCTGAATCTGGCTTGAATTTCCAGCAGTTTTGTGTTGATGTACTGCTGCAACGGTTTTTGAAGTATCTTCAGCATAATTTTACTTGCATGTGATATTGATGATATTGTTTGATAATTTCCACATTTTCTTGGATCACTTTTCTTTGGAATGGTCATAAATGGATCTCTTGCAGTTGACTGGCCAAGGAGTTGTCTTTCAAATTTCCTGGCATAGACGGGTGAGGGTTTCCAGCGTTGCATCCATTTGTTGAAACATCTCAATTCGTATCCCATCAATTCCTGGAGCCTTGTTTTTCACCAATGCCTTCAGTGCAGCTTGGACAACTTCCTTCAGTACCATCGGTTCTTGATCATATGGTACCTCCTGAGATGGTTGAACGTTGACCAATTCTTTTTGGTACAGTGACTCTGTATTCATTCCATCTTCTTTTGATGCTTCCTGCACCATTAAATATTTTGCCCATATTGTTTTTGTTGTTAGGTGCCGTCAAGTTGGTTCTGATTCAAAGCCACCCTGTGTACAACAAAATGAAACACTACCCATTCCTGTGCCATCTTCACACAGAATCCTTCAATATTGCAACTTGAAGCTTGAATTTTTTTCTTCAGTTCTTTCAGCTTGAGAAATGCCAAATGTGTTCTTCCCTTTTGGTTTTCTAACTCCAGGTCTTTGCACATTTCACTATAATACTCTACTTTGTCTTCTCGAGCTATGCTTTGAAATTTTCTGTTCAGCTCTTTTACTTCATTTCTTCCTTTCACTTTAGCTACTCTGTGTTCAAGAGCAAGTTTTAGAGTCTCTTCTGACATTCATTTTGGTCTTTTCTTTCTTTCCTGTCTTTTTAATGACCTTTTGCTTTCTTCATGTATGATGTCCTTGATGTCATCCCCTAACTCATCTGATCTTTGATCATTAGTGTTCAACGTGTCAAATTTTGTCTGTCAGTTTGTCATACTGTGGTGGCTTGCATGTTGCTGTGATGCTGGAAACTATGCCGATATTTCAAATACCAGCAGGGTGACCCATGGTGGACAGCTTTCAGAGCAGCTTCCAGGCTAAAACAGACTAAGAAGAAGGGCCTGGTGATCTACTTCCAAAAAAAAAAAAAAAAATTGGCCAGTGAAAACCTTACAGATAGCTGTGCAACACTGTCTGATATAGTGCTGGAAGGTGAGCCCCTCAGGTTGGAAGGCACTCAAAATACAACTGGGGAAGAGCTGTCTCCTCAAAGTAGAGTCGACCTTAATGATGTGAATGGAGTCAAGTTTTCAGGACCTTCATTTGCTGATATGACACAACTCAAAATGAGAAGAAACAGCTGCAAACATCCATCAGTAATCGGAACATGGAATGTGCAAAGTATGAATCAAGAAAAATTGGAAGTTGTCAAAAATGAAATGGAATGCTTGAAGATCAATATCCTAGGCATTAATGAGCTGAAATGGACTGGTATTGGCCATTGTGAACCAGACATCTATATGGCCTACTATGCCAGGAATGACAGATTGAAGTTGAACAACATTGCATTCATGGTCAAAAAGAACATGTCAAGATCTATCCTGAAGTACAATGCTCTCAGTGATAGGGTAATATCCATATTCCCACCAGGAAGACCAGTTAAGATGACTATTATTCAAATTTATGTACCAACCACTAAGGGCAAAGATGAAGAAATTGAAGATTTTTACCAACTTCTGCAGTCTGAAATTGATCAAACATGCAATCAAGCTGCAATGATAATTACTGGTGATTAGAATGCAAAAATGGTGATTGGAAACAAAGAAGGATGAGTAGTTGGATAATACGGTCTTGATGAGAGAAACAATGCCAAAGATCACTTGATAGAATTTTGCAAAACCAACGACTTATTCATTGGAAATACAGTTATTTTAAAACATATACAGTGACTCTACATATGGGCCACGCTGGATGGAATACATAGGAATCTAATCAACTAAATCTGTGGAAAGAGACAATGTAGAAGCTCTATATCATCAGTCAGAACAAGGCTAGGGGCCGCCTGTGGAACAAACCACCAATTGCTCACAAGCAAGTTCAAGCTGAGGCTGAAAAAATTAAAACAAGTCCACGAGCACCAAATTACAACCTTGAGTGTATCCCACCTGAATTTAGAGACCATAATCAACCTTTATTAATAAATTTAAAACCTTAGATTAAAAGGACAAATTATTTGAAAAAGCACAAATTATCAAAAATTTCTCAAGAAGAAATTTTTAAATCTTCATAGTCCTCTATCTATTAAAGACATTGAGTTCATAGGTAAAAATGTTCCCACAAAGAAAATGCCAGGCCCAGATGGCTTCATTAGTGAATTCTAACATTAAGGAAGAAATGATATCAATCATAAAGAACCTCTTTCAGAAAACAGATAAGGAGGGAATACTTCCCAACCCATCTTTTGATACCACATTACCTTGATTCCAAAAACAGAGACATTACAAAAAGAAAAAAAAAAAGCAACAGTTAACTATCACTCCTGAACATAGATGCAAAAATTCTCAGCAAAATTCTAGCAGATTAAATCTAGCAATATATATAAGAAGGGTAGTGTATCATGACTACATAGTATTTATGCCAGAAAACAAACAACAATGTTGCAAAAAAAAAAAAAAATCTATTGACGAAAATACATTTACAGTAAAATTGGTGGAAAATATCAGGTCACAAAAAATATTATGGTATAATTTCTCTGGAGGGAAAATTTGTAAATTTGTAAAGATGTACCAGATGTACCAGAAATGTAACAAATGTAAAGTTATGAGTATGGCCAAAGCCAAAGATGCCCTGGGCTCTGGGTCCTGAAGCACACGGGATCAGCTGCGAGTTTATTCGGTTGACACGATTCTTATGAATCTGATAGGTGTGAAATGGTGTCTCATTATTGTTATAATTTGCATTCCACAAATTAATGAGGTTAAGCATATTTTCACATGCTTATTTTGTTTGTTTTATCTGAGTTTTAATTTTACCTTTAAAAACCCACAAAATACAGTTTTAAAGGCAAGCTAGGTAATGAGAGGAGCCCTGGTGGTGCAGTGGTTAAAGCACTCGGCCGCTAACCAAGAGGTCAGTGGTTCAAACCCACCAGCTGCTCTGTGGAAGAAAGATGTGGCAGTCTGCTTCCGTAAAGATTTACAGCCTTGGAAACCTTATGGGGCAGTTCTACTCAGTCTTATCAGGTCACTGTCAGTCAGAATCAACTCAATGGCCGTGGGTTTGGTTTTGGTTTATGTAATGAATAAAGCTATGGTCAAAGAATAAAACCAAAAAAGCTTCATATTCAGAGTGTATAAAGCATGTCTACAATTCAAGAAGAAAAAAATAACAACCCAATTAAAAATGGGCCAAATATATGAGCAGGCAATTCACAGGGAAAAAAACTGAAAAGAAAATGACTATGTGAAAGTATGCTCAAGGTCATTAATGCTTGTGGAATGCAAATTATAACAAGAATGAAACACCATTGCACATCCATCAGATTCATAAAAATTCAAAACTATAGTAATGCCAAGTGTTAGCAAGGACATGGAGCAATGGTAACTCTCATGCATGCTGGTGAGAGGGTAAATGACACCACTATTTTGGAAAACCATTTGGCATTAACCAGGGAAGCTGAAGATACTCTCCAAAATAGCGTTCTGCTTAATAAGCATACTCTGGAGAAACTCTACCACTTGGGCACAAGGAAACATTCAAGAATGTTTATCAGTTTTTGTGTGTGTGTGTGTGTGTGTGCTTTAGGTGAGAGTTTAGAGCTCAAGTTAATTTCTCATTCAAAAATTCATACACATATTGTTTTTTGACATTGGTTGCAATCCCCATGATGTGACAGCACACTCCCCCTTTCCACCCCAGATTCCTTGTGTCCGTTCGTCTGGTTCCTGTCCCTTCCTGCCTTCTGGTCCTTCTTTTGGACAGGAGCTGCCCATTTGGTCTCATATATTTGACTGAACTTGCAATGCTTTCATGAGAGCACAAATTTGGCAATGATTAAATATCTACTGATAGAAGAATGGATAAACCATGATATATTTATATGATGGAATACTATCCAGCATGTAAAACGAAGACGAGAGAGCAGCATGTAGCAATATGGACAAAATATAAATTTAAAAATTATACAGACAGCAAAAGACCATTTATATACAGTTTTAAAACATGTAACTTTGCTATTTACAGTCAGGGATGCATACATAGATAGTAAAAGTATAAAAATAAGCATGGGAATTCAGGAGGGTAGTTATCGCTCAGAAGAGAGGATTGAGGGTAGGACGCTCAGTGGTATTCAATTGTATCTGTCATTGAAATCATTTATTTCTTTAAAAAAAAAACCCAAAAACATTTTATATATGTCTCTGTTGGAAATATTTTGTAATTATAGTAAAAATCCAAAAGGAAAAGTAAATATCAAGGCTTTAATGGTGATTATCTCCGGGTGTGTAAATTTATTTTGTTGTTATTTGACTTTTGTTTTTGGATTTATTTTCCTCTTTCCTCTTTTTCTTTTTTCTATGTTTTGTTCTGAATATGAAATAATTAGGTTTTTCCCCCATCTGAATTGTGTGTGCATGCGTGTGTGTGTGTGTGAGAGAGAGAGAGAGAGCAAGAGATTCCTTTAGTAAGAGCAAACAATGAAAATGAACATAATTAGAGAATTTTTTTCTTCATCAATCATCTAGAATGTTTGGTGGAAAAGTGATTTTTCTTAACTATGCAGGCAATGATCTCATAAAGGCCTTAGTGTGTATGGATATGACCTCACCCATGGTGGTTTCCAGGGTTTGGATGAGAACCAGTTTCTGGCTATTTCACCACCCCAGGAGAAGCGAGAGGTGTTGCTCCTGGGGACACCCAGTCAGCACTGCACCTACCTGAGAGGCCCTGCCCAGCTATTTAATGGTTTCTGAAACTAATGCAATCAGCAGCTTTTCACGAAACCCTGAGTCATCTCCATTGGTGAAGATTTCCAGGAGCCTTAGGAGTGCGTTGAAATGCCGGCTTCACCAGAAATGCTGGCATCACCAACCCTCCCCCTAACACAGAGCTCCACATCTGGCCCATTTCCAGCGGTCACAAGGTCACCAACAGCCAAAAAAGCTCTTGGGCTTCAGGTGAGGACTTGTAAAATTAATGCAGTCCTAATTAAAATTCCAGCTGGATTGTTTTTCAGGAAGTTGATAATCTAAAATTTATATTGACCCATGAACAGTCAAGACAACATTAATTTTCAGACACAGTAGAAGATCAATAGTGAAAAAACAGTACGGCATTGGTTCAGAAACAGACAAATGAGCCCATAAAACAGTATAGGGAAATTAGTGTCAGACAGAAATAGATAGATAGGCAGGTGCATTGAGGGAACACACTTTGTTTAGTAAGTAACATTGGAAAAACTAGAAAACTATTATACGAAGAAAATTTAAACTAGATCCGTATCTAATACCATAAAAAGGGATAGATTCCAGTTGAATTAAAGACCTAAATGTGAAAGGTAAAAACATAAAATTAATAAAAGAATTAGAAATAGAAACAGGGACTCAAATACTTACATGCATGTTCGTTGCAGTATTATTCACAATAGCCAAAAGATAGAAACAACCCAAGTGTCCATCAACAGATGAATGCATAAACAAAATATGGTATATCCATACAGTGGGATATTATTCAGTCATTAAGAGGAGTGATATTCTGATACATGTCATGACATGAATGAATCTTGAAAACATTATGCTGAGTGAAATAAGTCAGATACAAAAGGACAAATATTGTAGGCTCCCACTTATATGAAATATCTAGAATAGGCAAACGCATAGTGACAAAAGTTTACTAATGGTTACCAGGGGTTTGGGCAGGGTGAAATGGGAAGTTATTACTTAAGGGATACTGAGTTTCTGTTTGAGGTGGAGGAAAATTTTTAGAAATAGTGGTGATGTTGCACAACATGGTGAATGTAATTAATATCACTGAATTGTACACTTATATACATAAAAATTGTAAAAATATACTACAGTAAAATTTAAACAAAAACAAAAAAACTTCAGGCTAAAGATATGAAAACTTGAGGTGAAATTTTAGGCTAGGCCAATATCTAGGAAAGGAGATTTGGAAAGAGGAGACTTTCAATCTCTACAACCTCATTTTCACTTACCAAAGGATTGTAAAATTAATGACAGAGTTCCATATCGTAGACTTATGGCAAGATTCCAGATTTTCCTGAACAGTCATATTAGATTTTCTACCACTTATCCTAGTCAGGGAATATATTCCACCTCTGGTTTTGCTTCTAAGGTCCCTGTGCTCTTCCCTCTTTGTATTCTAGGCACCTGGATCTCAGCAGATCCTTAATCCGTTGATTGTCTGATGACAATTATTCCTAGCAAAAGGGAGCCTTCTTTCTTTCCCAGCAAAACAATGAATTTCCCTTGCTCACAGACTTTGCTTCTCACCTCCTCAATCCACCCTAACAAAATTGTGCAGCACAGGTGACTTATGTGTGAACTACTTTTCCCAGACTTGTCCTAAGAGCCAGTCTCCAGGGAGACAGAAGGAATGGTCAGTGCCATGCCAGGCCCATGCTTTGGAAAGCCACTGCAAATGACCTCTGGGTGAGTCACGTGGCTGTATCACTGTGTTTGTTTATAAGGACCCAAACTACACTTGTCTTTAAGCTTGAAAATCCAGAGAAGACACAATCTGAGGAAATAAACAGCTCACATTACTCCAAATTACCTGCAAAAGGTAGAGTGCTAGGCTGCCTGCAGGTGGAGGTATTATAGCCTTTGAAGCTCCATCAAGAACTAAGAGGCTGCAGGCATATGTGCCCGGTGTCGTGGGTAGTTTTCAAAGAGATGTTTAGCAATGAAAAGGCCAAGGAACAGAGTATACTGTGTACTTCTATATACACAGAGAAAGAGATGGGAGGTGGTTCTTGGACAGACTTTGGAATTGGTGATTAGTGCAGCGAAAAGGAGATCAATCTTTATGCATTCCATTTCATTTTTGACAACTTCCAATTTTCCTAGATTCGTACTTCATACAGTCCACATTCTGACTATTAATGGATGCTTTCAGCTGTTTCTTCTCATTTTGAGTCATACCACAGCAGCAAATGAAGGTCCCAAAAGCTTTATTCCATCCATGTCATTAAAGTTTGACTGTACTTTGAGGTGGCAGCTCTTCCCCAATCATATTTTGAGTGCCTTCGAACCTGATGGACTCATCTTCCAGCATATATCAGACAATGTTCTGCTGCTATTCATAAGGTTTTCACTGCCCAATTTTTTCAGAAGTAGGTCACCTTGTCCTTCTTCCTAATCTATCTTAGACTGAAAGCTTCACTGAAACCTGTCCACCATGGATGAACCTGTTGGTATTTGAAATTCAGGTGGCATAGCTTCCAGCATCACAACAACATGCCAGCCACCACAGTATGACAATTTTAAGATACAGACGAGCCAGGAATGACGAAATGAAGAAGAACAGCATCACATTCATTGTCAGAAAAAACATTTCAATATCTATCCTGAAATGCAGTGTTGTCAGTGATAGGATAATATCCACACACCTACAAGGAAGACCAGTTAATAAGACTATTATTCAAATTTATGCACCAATCACTAAGGCCAATGGTAGAGAAATTGAAGATTTTTACCAACTTCTTCAGTCTGAAATTGATCAAACATGGAATCAAAATGCATTGATAATTACTGGTGATTACAATGCAAAAGTTGGAAACAAAAAAGAAGGATCAATAGTTGGAAAATACGGCTCTGGTGATAGAAACAATGCCGGAGATTTCATGATAGAATTTTGCAAGACCAACAACTTATTCATTGCAAATACTTTTCTTCAACAACATAAATGGTGACTACACATGTGGACCTTACCAGACAGAATACACAGGAATCAAATTGACTAAATCTATGGAAAGAGACAAAGGAGAAGCTCGAAATCATCAGAACAAGGCCAGGGGCTGACTGTAGAACAGACCGTCAATTGCTCATATGCAAATTCAAATGGAAACGGAAGAAAATTAAAACAAGTCCAGGAGAGCCAAAATACAACCTTGAGTATATCCCACCTGAATTTAAAGACCATCTCAAGAATAAATTTGACATATTGAACACTAATGACCGAAGACCAAACGAGTTGTGGGATGACATCAAGGACATCATACATGAAGAAAGCAAAAGGTCATTAAAAAGACAGGAAAGAAAGAAAAGACCAAAATGCATGTCAGAAGAGACTCTGAAACTTGCTCTTGAACATAGAGTAGCTAAAGCAAATGGAAGAAATGATGAAGTAAAAGAGCTGAAGAGAAGATTTCAAAGGGTGGCTCCAGAAGACAAAGTATTATAATGAAATGTGCAAAGACCTGGAAATAGAAAACCAAAAGGGAAGACCACACTCAGCATTTCTCAAGCTGAAAGAATGGAAAAATTCAAGTCTCTAGTTACAGTATTGAAAGATTCTAAGGGGAAAATATTAAATGACACAGCAAGCATCAAAAGAAGATGGAAGAAATACATTGAGTCACTGTAAGAATTGGTCAACTTTCAACCATTTCAGGAGGTACCATATGATCAAGAACCAATGGTATTGAAAGAGAAGTCCAAGCTACACTGAAGGCATTGGTGAAAAACAAGCCTCCAGGAATTGACAGAATACCAGTTGAGATGTTTCAACAAACTGATGTAGCACTGGAGGTGCTCACTCATCTATGCCAAGAAATTTGGAAGACAGCTACCTGGCCAACTGACTGGAAGAGGTCCATATTTGTGCCCATTCCAAAGAAAGGTGATCCAATGAATGTGGAAATTATAGAACAATATCATTAATATCACACACAAATAAAATTTTGCTGAAGATCATTCAAAAGTGGTTGTAGCAGTACATCGGCAGGGAACTGCCAGAAGTTCAAGTCAGATTCAGAAGAGGACATGGAATGAGGAATATCATTACTGATGTCAAATAGATCTTAGCTGAAAGCAGAGAATACAAGACAGAAGTTTACCTGTGTTTTATGGACTATGCAAAGGCATTTTCTTGTGTGGTTCATAACAAATTATGGATTACATTGCAAAGAATGGAAATTCCAGAACACTTTATTGTGCTCATGAAGAACCTGTACATAGACTAAGAGGCAGTCATTCAAACAGAACAAGGGGATACTGCTTGGTTTAAAATCAGGAAAAGTTTGCATCAGTGTTGTATCCTTTCATTCTGTATGCTGAACAAATAACTAAAAAGCTGGGCTATATGAAGAAGAGTGAGCATCAGGATTGGAGGAAGACTTATTAACAAACTGTGATACATCGATGACACAACCTTGTTTGCTGAAAGCCAAGAGGACTTGAGGTACTTACTGATGAAGATCAAACACTACAGCCTTCAGTATGGATTACACACCTCAACATAAAGAAAACAAAAATCCTCACAACTGGACCATTAAGCAACATCATGATAAACAGAAAAAAGATTGAAGTTGTTAAGGATTTCATTTTACTTGGATCCACAATCAACTCCCATGGAAGCAGCAGTCAGGAAATCAAATGATGTATTGCATTGGGCAAACCTGCTGCAAAAGACCTCTTTAAAGTGTTAAAAAGCAAAGATGTCACTTTAAAGACTAAAGTGTGCCTGACCCAATCCATGGTATTTTTAATTGCCTCGTATGCATGTGAAAGCTGAACAATTAATAAGGAAGACTGAAGAAGAATTGTTGCATTTAAATGACGGTGTTGTAGAAGACTATTGAATATACCATGGACTGCCAGAAGAACTAACAAATCTTTCTCGGAAGAAGTACAGCCAGAATGTTCCCTTGAAGCAAGGATGGTGAGACTTCATCTCACATACTTTGGACATACTAACAGGAGGGAACAGTCTCTGAAGAAGGACATCATGCTTGGTAAAGTAGAGGGTTGTGAAAAAGAAGAAGACCCTCAAGGAGATGGACTGACACAGTGGCTGCAACAATGGGCTCAAATGTAGCAATGATTGTGAGAATGACTCAGGACCAGGCAGTGTTTCATTCGATTGTACCTAGGGTCGCTATGAGTCAGACCTGACTCTATAGCACCTAACAACAACAGAAGTGGAAAGAACGTATGACTTAGTTTCAGAAAATCTGCATTCAGTTTGTGCCTCTGTCACTTAATGACAGTATAATCTTCGGTGAGGCTCTTAACCTCCCTAAGCCTCAATTTCATCATCTGTAAAATGGTGATAATAAATACAGGATGTTGAAATAAACAATTGAGACAGCTTATGTGACTCCCCTGGGATGTAGTAGGTGCTCAGTAAATGTTTCCTTCACTATCCATTCTCTTTCCACTTTTTTTCAGATAAGGAAATTTAGGCTTAGAGAGACACTATGATTTGCAAAAGGTGAATTACAGACAGCATTTCCCTGTCTGAAAAGTGGAAGAACTAGAACTCAAGTCTAGTCTTCTGATTTATAATCTAATACATTTTCTGAACATTCTTTTTGCCTTCTCACCTAGCAACACCAGTTTGTGAGGGCCTAAGTGGGACTGAGGTTAAGGAGGGAACAAAGACCAAGAGAGCAGAAAACTCAAAAGGAAGAGGTCGCCAAGAAAAGCCATTAGCTCTGTGGAAACGTGTCTTTCTCCCCATCTAGAGAACCAGGCAGAGGCAGCACGTGGGAGGGTCCAGCCCAACACCATCACGTGTGGGCAGGGGCAGATTATCCAATAGGCAAGGTAAGCACGGTGCTTACATTTTTTCTTTACCACATCAAAGATTCTGCTTCTAGGTATGGCTGGCATCTGGCTCTCTCCCAACCCCACAGCACTTTCCTACAGAATCAAGCCTCTTTTTAAATTTACACTCCCTAACAGGGGCAGACGACCCAGTAAGCGAGGTAAGCATGGGCTTACTAACCTGTAGTGAATAATTTCACCTGGGTTTCACCATGGCTTTGATTTGCAAAAGGTAAATCAAATATGTGGTGAAACCCACGTGAAATAGTTCACTACAGATAATCTGGTAAGCACCATGCTTACCTTGCTTATTGTATAATCTGTCCCTGCATGTGGGTGCTCACTACAGTCACCCTGCACTCCTGTCCCAATAACCACATCATTGTAACGGCAATAATCACAATGACAACAACAATTCCTGCTTACTCACTGCTTTTAATGTAGCCAGTCCCAGGCCAAATATATCTACCTTATAGGGTTGTTGTAAAGATGCAATAAAGCAATGCACGTAGTAGAGCATCTGGCATCTGATAAAACCAAAACCTAAACCAAACCCATTGCTGTCAAGTAAACACCAATTCCTAGTGACCCTACAGGACAGAGTAGAACTGTCCCATAGAGTTTCCAAGGAGTGCTTGGTGGATTTGAACTGCCAACCTTTTGGTTAGCAGCTGTAGCACTTACCCACTACCACCACTAGGGTTTCCAGCATATCATAAGTGCTCAACAGATGGTAACTGCTGGTGTTTTACACACATGGTCTCATTCCATCTTTGTATCAACTCTGTGTAATGATTATTGCTATTGCCTCTATTTCACCAAAGAGGATACTGAGGCTTACGGAGATAAAGAAACTTGCCCAGGATTAAAAAAAAAAAACTAGAAAGCAATGGAAATGAAAACTTAACCTACATATATGTGAGTCCAAAGTCCGTGCTTTTAACCATCAGGAGATAGTGGCTCATAGTCTGGCCAGTGGAAGTTGTGACACGCTGAATATTCTCAGCTTAATGGCGCCAGAGTTTCCTCTTACTTCTGTCTTCTACGGGGCCCAAGCCCTGGAACTGAGCAGAGCTAGAGGGAAGCAGAGGCTGTGCTGTATACCAAAGGAGCTCTAGCTTCATACTCACTCTTTGTTGCCAGGAGTCTCTAAGACTTAAGACGGATGGCTCAGGAAGGAAGGAACTTGAGCTGGCTTTTATAAGAGGGACTCCACCCAAAAACCAAAATTCTTGCCGTCGAGTCGATCCTGACTCATAGCGACCCTATAGGACAGAGTAGAACTGCCCCACTGTGTTTCCAAGGAGTGGCTGGTGGATTCGAACTGCTGACCGTTTGGTTAACAGCCAAGCTCTTAGCCACTGTGCCACCAGGATCCAAGAGGGACCTTAGAGGTTACTTAATCATCGGTTTCAATGCACTCCTTTATTTCAGTTTGATTTGGCTTGATTTTCACCGTGGAACACTTTGCTCAAATGAAATTTCACAGAAAAGCCCAAAATGTCTAACAAATAAAAGTAGAACCACTCTGTAGAAAATGAGTGGGAGGCCCAAAACCTCACCTCCTCTGAGGAGCCTTGACATAGGAATCACCTCTGAATTAAAGAGGGGTGGCCATGTAACTCGAGACTAAAGGATGAGTCATCTGCATGTATATAAAGAGAGTATGAGTAGTAGAAAGTGCTTTGAAGTCAGACAATGCTGAGTTCAAACCTCACTCTGTCCTTTATGACATGTATAATTTGGGCAAAAAAGGTAAAGTTTCTGAGCATGTTTCCTCATCTGAAAAATCGGGCTTTGATCCCAAACTGAGATGGTTGTTGAGGAAATGAATGCAATAATATATGAAAATTGTATATGGTGCATTGGCGATAGTCAACATCTGTTAGCTATTAGATCACCAATCTTGTTTTTTATTTTGTTCTGTTCTTTTGAGATTTTGTTTTGTTTCGTCTTTGTGGAAAGAGGAAGAATTTTTTTTTTTAATGTGAAGATGAATAAAGAAAAAATATATTAAAACAAGAACATCACTTTTGGAAATAGTGGATAAGCTGATTTGAAGTATATTTGCAATTATGGCAAAGATCTATCACCTCTGGTTTATCTCCCCTTCCTGGGGTTCCCAATAAGAGCTTAAGCTGCTCTTTGGATATTCTTATAACTGGTTATTCCTGAATTCTAATTCTTGTTCCTTTGGTATTGTGAGACTGACAAAAAGTCCATTTTCTTTTCAGAATCCAGATTTATTAGCCTTTTGCTTCAAGAAGTTTCAGAATTTGGCAAATATTGGGGGAAGGGATATGATGGAGTGTCTTGGGATTAGTTCTCCAGCCTTTTCTTCTCACTGATGTTCTGATCCCTCAGGTATCTTATTTTTGTCTCTCCAACCCCTCACGACTATCAAAATTTCAGATGAGTTTTCTCTGCCTCTTAGTAGCAGTTTCCTGCCTGGGCTCCTTGCCTCAAATCCACAACCGAAAAATGTCCTGAGAGAAAAAAAATCACTTAGAATGCCAACTGACCTTTCTGCATAATTCCCTCTTCTCTGGGAATTTGTCCTCTCAAAAGTCTGCCTAGCAGCTCGCTGATGCCTTAAAAAAGATAGCTATAGATACATACATACTGGCTTTCCTAGTTGTGTTTCAGAGGGACCTACTTATAGTAGAAGTCTATAGTTCTATTTAAATTTGAAGAGTGTTTTGGTTTAATTGGAACATAATTTTATGAAAGGTAAGAATGGGAAACGTGAATGAAGAATTGGATCTATAGGCAATTGGAAGCTTCTGAAGACTTTACATGCCAGGATGGCATAACCAGACCTATGTTTTATATAGATTATCTTGGCAGTAGAATGGAATGGAGATGAGAGAGGCAGAAAATAGGGAGACCAGCAGTTGTTTCCCTACTTCTTGTCACTGTCTGAGAAATGGCCCAATCTTCCAGGTGCCTGCTCTTTGCTCTGGAAAATTCAGAAAAAGTTGCATGATCTCCCTGGGAGTCCAATCTGAGGTTCCATGGTTAACACTGCTAGAATCTTTCAGACTCAGAAAAAGGCAACATCCCTCATGAGTCTTGAATTTCAAATTATACTTGACGCCCCAGGCATCTGTTTATTTTTTGAGATTTTGGCAAAATTCTACTTCCTGTTTCTAAAAAAGCAAATTCAAAGAAGGACTATACTCTGCTGTTCAAATCTCAAGTGGTGCTTCTTCCTTTAGCAGCTTAGGAGTTCAGCTGATAGGAATGTCATTGCTTAGAAGCTAGGTTCAAGTCCTAATTCTGCCACTTGGGGAAATTATTTAATCATTCCGATCCTCAGTTTCCTTATCACAAGGAAATGATAGTAACAATGATAATACTCACCTCACAGGGTTAAACGTGACCATGCAGGTAGAGTGTATGCTATTCTACGTGACACAGAGTAGCCACTAAATATCATCAACCTCTGTTACCTGTGAGCCATATCCCCAGCAAGCAGCTTTATCAGGTGGAGACACAATTTTTAGATCCAGAAGGTCATCTTCCCCCTGGAAATGGCACACATTGTTCCAGGGATCTGGACTTTTGTCTCTACCTTTTTTTTTTTTTTTTTTTTTTCCACTCCCCTTCTGCCTTCACAGTCCTACAATCCCACCAGAGATAATTTTATGTTCACTTCAACTTCCCAACTCATCCCAGAGAGGCAAGCGAAACTATTTCTAAATACTTAGCCTGAATAATAAACATTTAAGTTAATATAGGACTAGATTCTAAAGTTATTTTCATAAATTCCTGGAACTTTCGCTTTGAATGACTGCTTGGATGATCTAGTCTAACCTGTCAATTTATAGATGAGGAAACCAAGGCTAGAGAGATTAAGAAACTTGCTTAAGGCCCCATAGATAGTGGCAGAACCACAATTAGACCCACGTTTCCCATCTTCCTATAGTTCCCTATTATTGATCACACTGCCATGGAATATCCTGGTTATTTGGCTGGCTCCCCAATAAAGCATAAGATTTATATGTAGAAACTCCTGCTTGTTCACAAGAAAGCTGAGATTTAGAGAGGCTAAGTCACGTGCCCAAGGTCACCCAGCTTATAAGTTAAGGTATGAGAATTTGAACTGGGGTCTTTTTAACTTTAAAACTTGTGCTTTTTACTCTGCTAGCCTGTTTTCCACCCCTGATTTGAAGGTATCTCCTTGTTAAGAAAGAATGAGCACCAATGGAGGCAGCATGGTGAAGTAGAACTGGAGGTCAGCTGGGCTCTCACACTAACCCACCGTAACTTGGACTAATCATTTGCCTTGTCTTCAGTCTGCCTTGTGCACTTGGGCAGCACACAGTGCAGTGCCTGGCACCTTGGCTGTGATCAATAAGTAGTTGAACATTGTTGAGTAAGGAAGCATTTGTTTCCGGCACTATGCAGCCCTGTCCTTCACTTCTTGCTTTCTCTGTCACATGGAATCACAGTGGAGAGTTCAACATCAGCTCGGAATCCTGTGTATCCCCATTCAGGTGAGACGTGTCCTCGGGTCAAATTTAAGAGACCTTCTCTGTTTTCACAGCTTCAGCAGGGATCACCGACTCTATCTAGTGTGAATACACTGTTTGTTTTCCTTCTCTTTCTGTTTGCCATTGGAAAAGTTCATTAGTGCTGAATGACATGACTAAACAGTAAAGGGTAGAACTGTTGATGTGTTGATAATTCTTAGGTAAATATCATTTGTTATTGTCACCATTGAGGCTTTTAGAGAGGTGGCACTATTCCTGGTTCTGGACTATCCTCTCATTGGCTCTCTGTCTTTCAGCAACCTGGAAAGACAGGTTTGGAGAGGGAAGGATTTTCAAAGGGACTGGTAAACAAGAAGAAGAAAGGATATGGGAAATAAATAGGGCCTCTGAAAGTAAAAGAGTAAGAGAGAGAAGGGCAGGCTCACACATTTGCTGTCTCTCTCACATACATGCATACACACACAATGAAGAAGAGGAAAGAAGTCAGGGAACAGATGATTAATGGGATCTTTTACCAGATTCCACACTCCTGTGCTCCTTAGTAATGCTAGAGATTTGTTCAGTCATTATTTCCTGGTTGCTCTGATTTGGTCCCTCTGGTTCCACATCTGCTCTTCCACAAATGTCTAGGCTGTGCAGTTTTTCCTCCTTAACCTGACTTGGATCTGGAAGCTAGATGATATTGGCTGAATTCAAATAATCAGCATAAGAAGAAGGTTGTATAGCATCACCACGGAGGTCAGGAGGAAAGGGGAGCATTTTTGAGCCCCTCTGTGACAATGGGGTGGGGGACCCATGGCCAGGAAGGTTCATGTATGAGTGGAAGTATTCACGAATGGGAAAACTGGCTTTCCCTACTAGCTTGGCCACTAATCATCTGGGTGACCTGGAGTCTGTCCATTAAGTAGCCTGGGATTTCATGACAGGAGTTTGCACTAAATGATCTTCCAGCTCTGTTTCTGGTGCTATAATTTTAAGGATCATCAGACACCAAATCCTCTTTGAATTTTAGTTCCTGGCTAGGAACTAAGTCAGCTATGACTGTAACACAGGGTTAAATGACTTCAAGATACTCATGTTAGCTCGATATCATCACATTCCCAATCTAGACACTCTAAATATCTCTCTTTGAATTGTTGCAAATTCAGAAATTTCCTTTGTTCAGTGTTTAATTCTTTTCATAACACTTTCAAAGAGAGACAGTAGAGTATAATGATTAAGACACTCTGGACTCAGTCAGACATAGGTTCAAATCCCAGCTCTGCCATATGTCAACAGGGTGAACTCAGGCAAGATACTTTATCTCTCTGAGCCTCAGCTTCCTCATCTGTATAATGGAGATAACAATAGTACCTGCCTATGGGGTTATAATGAGGATTAAATGAAAAATAATAGCAAAGTGCTTAGCACAGTTTTTGTATGTATAATCCCTCTATAAATTATAATATGAGCAAATGTTAGAATCCATTCATCTGATTCCCACAACACTGCTGTAAAGTATGTATGCATCTCTATTTAATAGATGAAAAACAAAGACATAGGGAATGTGACTTTCCCATAGTCTATTCCTAGTTAGAGTTAAAACCAGGACCAGAAACAAGACAGCTTGCATCTCCCCATATCATTATGAAGTCTCTGACCTGAGCTTTCTAGAGGCAGTGGCATCACTAGGGTTGATGTCACCCAGTGCAGTAACTCATGGTGTCACAATGCCCCCTGCCATGGACCTCCTCCTGTACCAGACCACGCAGAATCTTTACTAATAGTTTTTGTTCTAATGTTACTTGTAAATCGTAATTCCCATATAGCACTCCTTCTTTTCCTTTAATTACTACTTCATTCTCAAAAAAGTTATCGACATAGGCTCAGAAATTCTAATCACAAATACTAATACTGTAGCTAAAACACCAGAACATTGACGAAAACAACAGCGTGTGCTTGTAGCATGTGCAGATGAAACCACGTGATTCGAAGAGTCATTACAATTGGGTAATAATGATAGCTCTGACCACAGCACATAAGAAGGTTCAAAACGTAAATTAGCATACAGTATTAGCCTTGCAGGGCTTACAAAAAACATTTTTGTTGTTGTAACTAAATACAGGGATTTTTTTTAGACAATCATTTTGGTGTCACCACCTCTGACAGTGTCACCGGGTGCAGTCCACACGCCTCCACACCTGCCTAGTGATGCCACTGTCTAAAAGGCTAAGCTTTGAAGGAGAGGATATAAAAAAGAGAAGAGAAAAGGACTAAGGATTTAATCTTGGGAAACACATAGAGTATGAAAGATGGAAGAGTAAGAAGTGAAGAATGAGTACTCAGAAACGTGAAGAAGAAGAAGAATTTCACTGTTGCAGAAAACAAGGAAGCAAATCTTCTCCAAAAGTAAAGAAGTGAGGGTCACCAGTGTCAAAAATCATGAAGTCAGAAGAAAGGCCTTGGAATTTGAAAATAAGAAGGTCCTTCACTTGTTTATTCAACAAATATTTATGAAGCCAGGCACATGTATCAGGTGCATCCTAGATCTAGGGAGTATGTCAGCAACTGAAGCTATGATTAGAAAAGGTGACTTTTGAAACAAGACCCGAATGAATAGAAGGAGCCAGCCACATGAACATCAAAAGAAAGTGTATTCTAGGCAGAGAGAACAGCTAAAGCATAGTCCCTGATTCAGGGATGAACTTGATTATAACCTTCAATAAGTCATTATCAATAACTTAATATGAACAGAAACTAGATGATGATAGTTAATGGAGAATTAACTTATAAGGAAATAGAGAGCCTAAGGGTAGACTACTTGTTCAAGAAGTTGGTCATGAAAATAAGAAAGTGGTGTGAGTGCCATTTGTAGCAGACAGTGGGCAGTGGTAGCTATTCTTATTTGGGGACCTTTCATTTCCCTTCCCATCCACTTCTAGCCCATCACTGTCAATATTCTCAACCAGAAAACCACATCCTTGGAAGACTCATATTAATGACTATAGGGCTTCTGGTATTTGGAGACAAAAATAATCAAATTCACCAAACACCTCATGGGATTGGATTTCTGAGTTTAAAGGATTAGGACTATAGTCTTGTGGGGCATCTCAGTCCATTGGCATAATATATTTCATAAAGTTATGTTCTATATCCTAGTTTGGTGAGTAGTGTCTGAGGTCTTAAAAGCTTGTGAGCTGTCGTCTAAGATACAACTATTGGTCTCTACTTGTCCAGAGCAAAAGAGAAAGAAGGAAACCAAAGACTCAAGGAAGAAACTAGTCTACAGGACAAACAGTCTACATGAACCACAGCTTTATCTACCCTGAGACTAGAAGAACTAGATGGTACCCAGCTACCACTACTGACCATCCTAATCAGGCCACAATAGATGGACCCTGATAGAATGGGAGAAAAATGTGGAACAGAACCTCAAATTCCCAAAAGAAACAAAGAAACAAAACAAAACAAACAAAAAACCAGACCTACTGGACTGGTCGAGACTGGAGAACTCCCTGAGACTATTGCCCTGAGATACTCTTCAAACCTTGAACCGAAACTAACCCTTTAGATCACCCTGTAGCTAAATAACAAATTACCTCAAAAAATAATATCACCCATAAGTACTGTGATCCTTTAAAAAAACACCTATATGAGACCAAAGAGTCAACAATTACTTTAAAACAAAGGTGAGAACGAAAGGGGGCAGAGAAACTAGATTAATGGAAACAGAACACCCAGAACGAAAATAATGCCAGTGTTCACCCATTAGGAAGAATGTAACCAATGTTACTGAACAACTTGTGTAGAAATTGTTGAATGGGATCCTAAACTGCTGTATAAACCTTTGCCGAAAATACAATATTTTTTTATTTTTTTTATAGTGCTTTAGATGAAAGTTTACAGGTCAAGTTAATTTCTCATACAAAAATTTATACACATACTGTTATGTGACAGCACACTCCCCCTTTCCACCCTGGGTTTCCCATGTCCATCCAACCAGCTCCTGTCCCTTTCTGCCTTCTCATCCTGCCTCCAGACAGGAGTCACTCATTTAGTTTCATGTATCTGCTTGAACTATGCAGCACACTCTTCATGAGTAAAAATACAATAAGATATTAATAAAATAAAAATCAAATTTTCCCAGGCCAGATGATCTAGTGACAGCGTCGAACTTGTTTGCACTAGGAGAATCCATCACCATTCCAGCAAACACACAGATATTTGCTTTAGATCTTTTTTTTTTTTCTCTACCATTCCCTGTACTTACCTTTGGTTTCTAAGTCTCACTGGATCTTATTTCACAGGTTAACTGGTTTTCTGCATTGCCCTAGCCGCCCTGACCTCACCTTCCCCAGACTAGATTCTAGAGCATTGCTGTCCATTAGAACCTTCTGTGATGATGAAAATGTTCTATATCTGCACTGTCCGATATAGTAACCACTAGCCACATTTGGCTATTCAGCACTTGAAATGTGGATAGTACAATTAAGGAACTAAATTTGTAATTTACATAAATTTAAATTAATTTAAACTTAAATAACACCATGCTGCTAGTACCCATAGTTTTGCACAGATACTTGTAGACAGTAAAATTTCAAAAGGCTTCACAGTTCCCAAAGAGTCATCCAGTTCTTTATGATGACTAAACAAATGTATTAATGCAAATAAATAATGCCCAGCACAGTGAGGGGATTTTTTTCTTAATAAGAAAAAAAAGTGAAACATATTCAAAGTTGGTCAAGTTTGATGTGCAGGAATATTACCAGGGTACTTATTTGGCCCAAACATGAAAATACCTCCTGTTCTAAATCTGAGAAGTAATCTCTAAAGATCATCATTTCCCTCACTGTGTTCTAAGCAGCATTGATTCCATGAAGTCTCGTTTGATGAGAAGATTTCATTGTCAAATAGGCTTGGGAAACTGGCACACTTCTTCTCTCTCTTGGTGAATCACAAGGCACATCAACATAATCAAGGCTCTTGAGAAGTCCTGTTAGACATTGTTTCAGTGTTTCTCAAACTTTAACCATGGAACCGTTTGTGAGTGTATGTGTGGGTAACATTAGCATTCCGAGGAACTAGAGAAACGTAAAGGTTAAGAAATGTAAAGGACTTTGGGAAAATGATCTGGAGCACAGTGCCAGCTCTACCGCTTATTACTAGCTATGTAACACAAAGTAGCTTATCCTTTCTAACCTTCATTTTCCTCATTTAGAAATTGAGGATAACATCTGTTTATCACAGGCTTGTGTGAGGATTAAATATAAAAATGTACAGTGAACCCTGTGAGAGCCGGAACTCGATGAGACTGCCTTGTTTTTCTGGGTCATGCAAGTTTTCCACCTTTGACAGGCTGCAGTCACCACTTTTCCAGCGCTCTCTGTTTAGTGGAAAATATTTGAATTTTCCTTCTCTGACAGGTTTCCGTGTTACACAGGTTCTGGCTTTGGCAGGGTTTACTGTATATAAAGAGTATATCAGAGTGTGTGGGACCAAGTGAACCTTTCTAAAAGGTTAGCTATTATTATTTTCATTATGATTTATGAAGGTAAGGGACTGCACAACTGAGACTTCTGGGCCCAGGGAGAAGTGTGTTACGAACTGATGGAGCTCACTTCCTGTCTGAAACATTTTAGTTAAGTATTGCATTGGAAACCTGGCTGTGGGAGTGATCTTTTCTACCTCCCTTTGCTCATCCTTCACTAAGAATGTACATCTAGCACCAATTGCTCCCCTGCAATCCATTCTCAACACAGCAGCTGGAAGGATCCTTTTAAAACCAAAGTTAGAGCATGGTACTCCTTTCACTCAAAGGAAAAACTAGAGCCTTCACATGGTTTCCAAATTCTGTGTGATCTGATCATCCAGTGCCTCTCTCACAGCATGTCCTACTATTGCTTAGTCTACTCTGGCAAACAGATCTCCTCACTGTACCTTGGACATGTCAGGAACACACCCATCTCAGGACCTTTGCACATGCTGGTCTCTCTGTGCGATCAGTCTCCCCTACTTATCAACATGGCACCTTCCTTTAGCTCCTCCAGGTCTTTACTGAAATGTTTCCTTCTTAAGCCTGCCTAAAGTTGCAGTATACCCCCATATGCTTCATACTCTCTACTCCTCTTCCTTACTCTACTTTTCTTTACTACACATTTGATATGCTACATTTATTTGTTAATTTTTGGCTCCTGTCTGTTTCCACCCAATTAAGCATTAGTTTCATGGCAGCAGATATGTTTGTCTCTTTGTTTCTCTACCATAACTCAGCACCTAAGACAGTGCTTGACACATAGTAGATGCTCAATAGAGGCTTCTTGAGTAAATGAATGCAGAAACTGCTAATGCTCCATGGCTATAGACTAAGTGCACTTACTCTAAGCCCAGCTCCAGATGGTTTGTTGAAGAATGAAAGACACAATTACAGGCTGGTCTACGTGGTTTTTATTAGTGTTTTCTGGGACCCATCAAACAAGAAACCTTATTTTGAAAAATATACTTCTTTCACAAAACAGAAGTCCTCAGCATGAATTTAACTGTGTAGTTTAAAAGGGCAAGATTTCTGATTTTTAAAAAACAGTGGCAGTCAGGTTGTTTCCCACAAATTGCCAACCCAGAAACCAGATGGGAAGAAAAGCAAGAATTATGCAGACAGCTATAGAAAGATTAATCCCAATTTAGCTAAACTTGTGAAGGCCTGTACATTTCAGTGGTTCATAAGACACACTCTTAACAAGTTTTTTAAATGCTCTATCTCTTATTCCAGAAACTGAATCCTGAGAGTCAACGCTGAGGATGATTCAACTCTGGTATTGATTGCTATGCTGTTTCTCTATTCATACAGTAAGTATCCATCCATCAGGTGCACACCAAGTATCTATCAACCCTATGTAATTACACAAGCTCCTCACATACATAGTTTCATGCTGTGCGCATAGCAGGCACTCAACAAATGCTTATTTTAACTATAGAAGAATAATATAATTGCCTTTCCCTCTTACTAGTTCACCTTTCTCTATATTTTATGCATTTGAAAAATAACACACTTGCAAAACTAAAATCTAACATGCTTTACTAACCTTATCAAAAGATTCCTCATTTTTCAAAATGAAAAATATAAAATAAAAACCAACCCAAAAATACTCAAACGTAGAAGTGCTTTACATTTAAATAGCAATTTACATCATATAAACACATTCATCATCTTCATTGGTTAAAACAAGTCAAAGGTTCATTACTGGCTTCTTGTACCAGGTATCTCACAGTTCCAAATAAGGCAACAAAATTCTCATCCAACATAAATTGACTTGTGGAACCAAACAGCCTGTTTTGGTTTCATTTCAGCGCAGGTAGGGAGGCAAAGTAAAGAGTCTCACAGAAAAATGTTCATCTAATACATAATGTGTGCTTGAGGGTTTGGTCCTTGTGCTCTTATTCCAGTGTAGAAATGATTCATGTCCCAATTATTGATACGGCCTTCAGTCAGAGGAGTCTTCCAGAAGACAGTCATTCATTAACTCAACAAATATTGATTGCCTGTCTCATGCTTGGTAATGGGAAAACAGTAGTGACAAGACACAGTCCCTGCCCTCAAAGAGCTTACAGTCTAGCAAGGCAAGAACTGTTGAGAAGGGACAAATGTGCTCAAAAGAAAATATAACTGGGTCTGCTTGCTCGGAAGGCAGATTCAAGAAGCTGTAGGATATGTCCCTGGAAGCTAGTACCTTACTCAAGTATTATCAAGTCAAGTATCTAGGAGCCTCAGATGATATAGGTCTAGTAAAGTCTTAGCAATACAGTTCCTGCCTCAGGTTCCCATGAGAGCTGCAAATAAGAGCCCAGGCCTTTAGCTTAAGAAAGGTTCGAGGAGACCATGCTTTGTGACCATGCATACATTCTCAAATGAGAAGTTGTGTGTCCCCAAAAGAAGGTGGGGGCTCCACCTTATACTGGCTTATCGCTGGGACTTTGCTCTCCCTTTCAACACCATGCTGGAAAGTACTCTGTTCACACCCCAGGTTGGCAGGGCTTGATTACCCTGAGTTCTCCAAGTCACGAACAGCACATAGCAAATGCATCAAACTCAAGCCAAGACAATAGAGGGATATGCTGAGAACTTAATACTCCAGCCTATTTAAGCAGGTATCGGATGCCAAGAAACTGTCACTTGCAACGAATAACACAATCTGCTAATTATCTGCAGACCTGTTCCAGTCGTTACTCCCCAGATTCATTTACAACTAGCAGGGATTGCTCTTCAATGGAGAGGTTGCAGAAAGAGCCCAGGCCACTTTGGGGGAATGTGAGAAACTTACAGGTTTGGGGAAGGATGAGCTCAGAGAAGATCTCGCTACCTTGGGTGATGCACAGAAGTAAAGTCAAGGAAGGAACAGCAGAGAGCAAACTGGGAGATACCCCCAAGAACTTCACACAATTCAGACACACACAGACTTACAAATATCCACTTGTTATACCAATTTCAAATATCTGAATGTTTAATACACTGCGTGAGGGATAGCCAAGTGCTAGGAAGGCCCCACAGTTGTTTACCTTTGCTTTAAAAGTGGAGTTTGTCTTTCTGCAGTGAAGTCTTGTTTGCATAGTCAAGGTCTTCGCTGTTCATTATGATTTTTCTCAGCTCCCATCGTAGCTGTTACTTGATAATACCAAACGACACCTTTGCGGAGGTGACCAAGCAAGGCAGAAATAAAAATGGACAGATTTGCTTGTATCTTCAGGTCATTCATCTCAATAAGCTGATCCTCCCAGAGCACCCACCTGCTTCTCATTATAGCTGGGACAAGTTCTTAATTCTTCTTACTTCTGGATACATTACCAACACTTTGCAACTTTTGCGCAGATCTGCTGGGTAAGACACCGTAGTAGGTGCTCTATTAATTGATGAAGAGCCAGTAGGTCTTACTCCCTCCTCTTGGTGCATGTCTTCTTCCCCGTATTATTGCTCAAGGTAAAGAAACAGGATAGAGGAGAAAGCCAAGGACACGGGGGAGCCAGAAAGAAAAGTCGCAAAAGAAATCTGGGTTTTCAAACTCATTTTTAAAGTGTCTACACGCTAGCCTTTCTACAGATTGCTTGGCCCAATGACAACTTTCCTGGTACCCTAGAGCAAGAAGGCCCCAAACTCCCTAGTGACACTAGCTCCTGAGCTGAGTTTTCTGTTACCCTTTTTCATCCTTCCTTTCTTTTTTTTTTTTTAACATTCCTTTGGATGCAAGTCTAGCCAACAAACCATTCACTTTGGGACAAGTTTGGATGAGACAGGAGAAAGATGATCTAAAAGAGGAAAGATTATAAGAATTATAACCCGCAAAGATGGATTTCCCCAGAGCTCACACAGACACACACATCCATTCATGCAAAGAGTCCCTTAGCGTGTTCCCATTTCTTCCTTCTGCAATATAACTTTGGCTCTGCTTTGTAATTCCAGTGAAAATGTCTTCTACTGTAGCTCATACTACCTAACCCTACTTAATTTATCTGACTTTGGCTCTCATCTGGGGTTCTGAAAAGAACTCCCGCTAGCTATTTCAATCCATTGTCTCTAACTTCTTAAAAATTAAAAATGGGTTGACACTGAAGTCTTGCTTTTGCTTTCCTCTAGAGACTAAAAGATGTTACAAATCATTGTGGCCTGAGAATACACTGCCATCTTTTATCTTGACTGGCTAACTCAGTGGTTCTCATCAGGGACATTTGGTGGTATCTGGAGACTGTTTTGGTTGTCACAGCTGGGGGGTGCTACTGGCATTTACTGGGTAGAGGTCAGGGATACTGCTAAACATCCTACAATGCATAAGACAGATCCACAACAAAGAATTATCCAGCCCCAAAATGTCAATAGTGGTGACTGAGAAATACTGGGCTTAAGAGACAGACTAGGAAACTCATCAGTCATTTCCACACCACCACTTCCTTTTTCCTACTTATTTTTAAGCAGTTGAGATAAAAAGAACCAAGACTGAAAAAAACCAAACCAAGCCCATTGCTGTGGAGTCGATTCCAACTCATAGCGACGCTATAGGGCAGAGAAGAACTTCCCCATAGGGTTTCCAAGGCTGTAAATCTTTATGCAAGCAGACTGCCACATTTTTCTCCCATGGAGTGGCTGGTGGGTTTGAACCACCAACCTTTCGGTTCGCAGCTGAGCTCTTAACCATCTTACAAACAGGACTCCTTAATTACATGTGAACAGAGGATGCAATTGAAGTTTTTTC
Source organism: Trichechus manatus latirostris (assembly GCF_000243295.1). Classification (NCBI taxonomy): domain Eukaryota; kingdom Metazoa; phylum Chordata; class Mammalia; order Sirenia; family Trichechidae; genus Trichechus; species Trichechus manatus. The sequence goes on along the minus strand of NW_004443942.1, from coordinate 26,053,085 downwards.
ACCAACCATGCAAGGTAGGGGGTAGATTGCCTTGGTATCAGGTAAATCATTTCAGAATGAGTATAAAGGCCCCCACCATTATTCTTCTCATTGATTTAAACACTGCAAGTCATGTGATACACAGAGATTACAGTCCACCCTGGATTTCGGAAGTCCCCATTCTCCACTCACTGGCTCCTAGAGGGGAGGTTATGCTTCCCATTTCCTTCAGGTTTATGACCTTGACTTGAGATCCTGGAGTTCACCTAGCAATCATGCCCTTCTCTCTTAACAAAGCCACATGGATGTGCCGAGGATACATCACCTTATTCTAAATCATTTTGCATATAAAAACATTTAATGCCCTCTGATTTTTTTTTTCTTTCTCTTAGCAAGAAGCACAAGGTTATAAACCCAGTTATTCTTGCAGTGGAAAAGAACTTCACAATAGAGGCAAAAAACAAATCACAACCTCATACAGCATCATATTTCACAGAAAACTGTGTACATTAGTTCCCCATATAGGACATACTTCAAAGTAACAAAATAATTTTATCAACTGTAGTGTTCCTTCTTCCCATTAGAAGTAGATTTTTTTTTTTCCTTTTGGTACATAAATATCAGAGAAAAGCCGTCTTTGAAATATTTATGTCTAGGAGTTCTTTGTTATTTATCTGGTGTGTGTTTTGGTTTATGTTCAAAGTGTTGGCAGCTTCAGTTTTCATTTTCTCTCCATCCACGAGCATTCTTCCCAAATTTATATACCAGTCTTCGTCCATCCACACGCTCCAGAATTTCTCTTTTGTAGTAATATCTGCAACAAAGGAAACTGCTTAAGGTGGCTGCTCAGATAAGGCTGCTGGGTAAATAACTGGTCGTGCGGCCTCATCATTTTTAGAGATGGGAAACTCCTCACCTCATAGCACGGCTGAGTTTTTCATAGGTCATGCTACTGTTGTTTTTCTTTTTTCCCCATAATTGAGCCACAGCCTCTGATTTCAAGAACCTGAAGATGCCCTCAGACCTGTCTTCCCACTTTATTAACCCTGGGTTCTTGTCTGGGTTCAGGAGGATGTCGCGGATGAATTCCCATAAGTGAGTCCCTCGAGGATCTGGCAAAAAGAAAAAAGGGTTTTGTAGTCGCTAGGTGATCAAATGGTTAATGTGCTTGACTGTTAAGCAAAAGGTTGGAGGAAAGACTCTACCCAGAGGTGCCTTGAAAGAAAGACCTGGCGATCTACTTCCAAAAAGTCATCCATTGTGAAGAACATAATTGATGTCACTGAATTGCAGAAATTTTTGATATGGTTATCTTTGGCTATGTATATTTTCACTAAAAAAAAAAAAAAGAAAAAAAGGTCCTCCAAGGTCGAGAAGGGAGAGTGTTGACAAGTCATGGGGTTGTTAACCAATGTCATAAAACAATATGTGTACTGACTGTTTAATGAGAAACTATTTGTTCTGTAAACCTTGATCTAAAGTACAATAAAAAAAAAAAAAAAGTCATCCATTGAAAACCCTATGGAGCACGGTTCAACTTTGACACACATGGGGTTGCCATGAGTCTGAGTTGACTCAATGATAACTTCTTTTTTTCCAATGGCCTATGTCACAGAAAAGAAATGGGCAGAGGAAGCATCAACTTAGAACATTTTCCATCAAGTAGGAGATGCTCAACTCTCCCCTACTCACCTGGGAAGCCAGGGCCCAGAATCACCAAATATTGGAAATCAAAAAGGCATTTGAAAATGAACTAGTTCAATTTTTTTATTTTACAAATCAGGTAACTGAGGCCCAGAAAGCTGAAGTGACTTGACCAAGGATATACAGCTACCTAGTAGCAAAGCCAATCAGCTCTCATTAGCATGGGGAGTTTCTTCTAATTGCTATTGACAAATGGCTCTGGATTTATTTCACCTTGTTATTTCCCTGAAGAACAACTTTCAACCACTTGTGTTAGTACCTCAACCAATTTAGCTGCTCCTAGAATATATTGAGAAAGAGGGGTCAAGCAGGAATTTGAGGGGACAATTTGAAAATGAAGCATACTGTAATAAGATTAGTAACTAAGTTCAATTTTACCCCCGCTGGACTTTTGATGCCCCTACTTGGGGGCTACATTAATTCAGATGGGACCACCTGGAGTAGCAAATAAAGATGTTCTATAATTTGTAGATTATGACATCTCGATTTCTGTCTATTGCCACCCCCCCCCCACCACCAAACTCTATGTCTCCAATATTTCCATACTTTCATAAGATTATATTTTCAGGGGAAATCCAACTCCCAAGGAGCAGTATTGAATCTTGAGAGTAAACATGCATTTCTTGGAATGACAAGTCCACAAAGTAAGAATTCAACATTTAAGCAAAAGAAAAAACAATAAATTTCAACAGTTTCTTCCAATCTTTCTCCTCTTCACACCTTTTTTTTTTTTTTTCTTTTTTTTCTGAGAGAAGAAAATCTCAAACCCCATGCCTACAAGAAGTTCTTATTCACTGGGTGTTTCCATTTTGAAAGACGTTTGACAGAATGAGGAGGAAATACCCAGTGGGCTCCACTTTGAGAAAGGACTGGAGAAGGGGTTACTTTGCTAGAAAATCATGTCTCTATTTTCTCACTCTACTCAGTCTGAGACGAAGAAATGGAGGCAGCTAGCAGAGGCAATATTTGTCTAAAACAAAATGGCCACCAGTTACATTCAACTTGAAGGGAAGGGCCAAAAGCCATCAGAAATCCAGGCAACTTACTGTGCTTTTTGGTGTGGGACTTTGCAGGGTGGTTTTGTTCCTTTTTCATATCAGGTGACTCTGCTAAGGAGAAAAATGAGAGTCATTTAATTTACATATTTCCTACAATTATCATTTTCCTTCATCCATTCACTCATTTAACCAATATTTACTGAGCACCTACTACATGCCAGGCACCAAGAATGTGGAATGAAACAAAACAAAACAGAGGTACTAAATGTTATGGAGAAAAATAATGCAAGGTAAGAAATGGGGACAGGAAGCATGGAGGTGGGGTGATTTGCAATTTAATATAAGGTGGTCACAGAAGACCTCTCTGATAAGGGGACCCAAAGGATGTGAGGTAGAGAACTATGCAGAGAGTTTGTGGAAGAGCCTTCCATGAATGAGAACAGTATGTGCAAGGGCCCTGAGGTCAGTACGTGATTGGTATGTCTGCAGAAAGAGAAAAGCCAGGTGAGCAAAGGGAAGAGGGTAGGAGCTGAAGTCAGAGAAGTATGAAAGGTGCAGATCATTAAGGTCTGTGGGCTTTGGAAGGACTTCAGTTTTTATTGTGAGAGAGGTGGGAAGCCATTGAAAGATTTAGGTCATTAGAAGGTTTTCTTTTTTTTTTTTCTTTTTTTCCATAATATAAAAATGTAAACATTTATAACAAAGAAAGATGACTTTTAAGCTGGAGGAGTGCCTTTTTTTTCTGCATGCAAAGTTACATTTTAATCAGCCTGACAAAGGGGCCATTGACTGGCCTCAGCTCAGTACAGAGGGCCACAGTCAACTATGGAAACACAGATTAGTTTAACAAATGACTCATTATGGTAACCCTTGAGACTATCACCAAAGAGGAGACGACAGAGGGAGATTTATGAAATAAAACTTCTTATAAAGAAAACTAAATGATCCAGGGATGTGTGTCTGTGTGTGTATGGGCGCTTTGGCTGGTAGGAGGACCAAGAAAAGAGCTTACCAAAAAATGAACATAACATACATCCCACAATCAAAAGCCAGCCAATTTTAATACAGAATAGTCCCTAAGCACAAGCCAATCCTCTTAAGAAACCGTGACAGTAAAACCCAAGTCTCTTTCATGCTCATTACACCAGGGCTTCATAACCTAGGGTGCTTGGACCCACGTGTGGCCATGTGTAGTCTTTAAGGGCGTTTTGGATTGCCTGAAACTGCGAGCAAAAGGAGAGGGCCCATGGCATTCATTAGATTGTCAAGAATGGTCCATTACTAAAAAAAGTTTATGAACCACTAATTAGCTCCTAATTAGAATGATAAGAGGAATAAAAAAAAAACCCATTGCTGTCAAGTCGATTCCAACTCATAGCGACCCTACGGGACAGAGCAGAACTGCCTCGTAAGGTTTCCAAGGAGCGCCTGGTGGATTTGAAACTGCTGACCTTTTGGTTAGCAGCCTTAGCACTTAACCACCACGCCACCGTGGCTACCGTTCATTGAGCACTTAAGGAGCTCTGATGGTACAATGGTTAAGTGCTCGGAAGCTAACGGAAAGGTTGGCAGTTCGAACCCACCCAGCAGCACTGCAGGAGAAAGACCTGGTGATCTGCTCTCATAAAGATTATAGCCAAGGAAACTCTCCGGGACAGTTCTTACTCTGTCACATGTGTTTATAAGAGTTGAAATCGGCTCAATGGCACCTAACAATATTACCCACTTACTGTGTACTAGGTAGTGCACTAAGATTTTTACATGAATTACCTTATTTAATCCACACAATAACCCTACGAGGTAGGTACTATGACAGTCCATATTTTACAGCTGGAGAAACTGAGAAACAGAGAGGTCAAATGGCTTGCCTAAAGTTACACAGCCTGAAGCTGGAGCCAAGATGTTCTCCCAAGTAGTTTGAACCTAGGGGCTTTACACATAGCCACTACTCTATGCTGCTTCCAAAGAAAGTGGTCACCTTAGAACATAACAGATAGATTGCACGGCAGCCTTCTCTGCCAGAGTCAGGCATGTTTGCCCTGCTTCTGAGCCTCTAGGGTTAGTTTTTAGCTCTCGAGTTACCAAGAAAAAATAATTGCAATTTGATGAGTCTGTGTTTCCCAATGTGCATGGGCCCACTTCCCTATCTGATCACCCAGCTTGTCATGACTCAGGGCTCCCAGCAGTTTCTACAAAAGCTCCTTGGAAGTGTCACGGCGAGTCGGAGGAGAGGGATCTCACAAGATTTGGACAGAAGAGAAGCCTCTCCTTCTGTTAAGAATTTGTCTCCTGACATTGTCTTCAGAAGGACCTGCACCTGTCTGGGTTTACTCTGAAATCTACAAGGACAAATTCACCAGAAATGCAACGAGCCCTCACCCTCCCTCCCTGTAGGTTGCACAGCGAGGTTGCAACATCCCATCAGGATGTGACAACATTGCAACAGGTCTGGCACCCACCCCGGTTTCCAAGCGATACATCACTGTAACAGGGCCACGTTGTTCTGCAGACAAAGAGCAGCATTTACCCAGCAGGCCACAAGCAAAGCTCATTGCAAATGGCATTCAGGAGGGACGCGGGGCCATTATTTCAGAGCCAGGGTTGAGGTCAGAAAAACCCTAGTGTCTCTCAGCTTATTGACCAGCCTATTGTTTATTGATTCCAATCTGAACTAGAATCAATTACTTTGTGGTTAAGGTACTTTGGTGAATAAGATGAAAACCGTGGACTGTTCCTCCCAGTAAAAAGTGCATTTGTGTACACTCATGAAATTTTGTAACAATTTCAGAGGTTTGTGACCCACTTAAAAGTCTGCAGAGTCCAGGTTAAAACTCCCAGACTACATAGACCACAAGAAAATTGTATCTTTGAGATGTCAGCCATTTATACAGGCTAGACTTCCATCCAGCTTACGAAAGACAAAAAAAAAAAAAAAATAGCTCAACTGCTAACCTAAAGGTAGGCAGTTCACACCTACCCAGCAGTACCACAGAAGAAAAGGCCTGGCAATCTACTTCTGTAAAGATTACAGTCAAGAAAACTCTATGGTTTTATTCTGTAACACACGGGGTGGCCAGGAGTCGGAACAGACTAGACAGCAACTAACAACGGCTAACAGCGGACTTCTACCCATTCAGCTTAGGAGATACCAAAAAAGAAAAAAAAAAATCCTCAAAAATTTTCTATCATCATGTGGGAGAATAAGCAACCAAAGGAAAAAGAAAACTCAGATTTCTTTTAGCCTCATCTCCCCATCCTGAATGTGCTGAGGCAAGCTGTGGAATCACTGGCCTACCTTAGTACCAAAATCTTTTGATCTAAAACCTCACTTTAATATGGTGGCCTCCCCCTCATTGTCAAATAAAAGTTAGGACTTTTGAAGTGAGCCATGTGGTTAAGTGATTCATTCCTATAAAAGAATGGCTTGCTCGGGGGGGGGGGGGGGGTTCCAGCTTGGCTTTCTCTTGCTCTGCTCCCAGCACCCCAGGCCAAGGTCCAGTCCCAGGCAGGGGCATCGACAGCAAGGAGCCCTGGGCTTATGGGGCAAGTGTGAGAGCATGGCCTCAGCTAAGCTGCTTCACAGGAAGCAAAGATTAGATGTATTTGCATATGAGTCAGTTGTGAGCCATTTCTTTACGGGATATACAAATTTCAGTGTTATAATAGACTGTGCCACCCTAGCTTTAGGCTCAACAAGTCAGTGGATAAATACATCAAGCCTGAGTTGGCGTGACTGACTGGAGGACTATCAGGCAAATCAGGAACACTGGCGGCGGCCATTTTATGAAATGGGCAGATGATAGAGAAATCAAAACAAAGCCTGTCTGCCCACCTTGTTTCTCACAGAGGGCATCAGTTTACAGTGAGCCTCGCCTTAGCTCAGTTGGTAACTTGCATTAAAACGTAGAAAGATATTTAACTGCACTCTATTTTATGGGAGCTTAAAATCTAAAGACTCAGGCAAATGGCAAAGGTCTTTTGGGGGATTCTGGCCCCATCCAGTAGAGACTAAACTATTCTGAAACGAATTGACTCATAACCAAAAAAACCAAACTTTTTGCCATGGAGTCGATTTTGACTCATAGCGACCCTTTAGGAGAGTAGAACTGCCCCATAGGGTTTCCAGGGAGCTGCTGGTAGATTCGAACTGCCAACCTTTTGGTTAGTAGCTGTAGCTCTTAACCACTGCACCACCAGGGATCCAATTGAATTGACCCATACAAGGCTGGAATTAAAGATCCTACTTGCAGGGGAGGGAGAGCTGCTACTGATCTTCCTTCTCCAAAGAATTTACCAAACTCAGACCCTGAATTAACTCTTCAAGTGATTATTCTGGAAGAGAGGATGGGTTGCTTATCTCATTTTCCAGCCTGTATTGCAATCACAGGATAGGAATAGGGGCAGAGACAAGGGCCAAGGGAAGTAAGGGAAAACAGATTTTATCGCTTTTTAAGAAGGACTATTCTCTGGGTGCAGAAGAAAGGCCTGGTGATCTACTTCTGAAAGGTCACAGCCATCAAAAACCCTCTGAAGTGCAGTTCTACTCTGACACACATGGTGTCAGCATAGTTGGAATCAACTCAACAACTCTGAGTTTGGCTTTTTTGTTTGTTTTTGGCATTCCCTGGGTAGTGCAAATGGTTAATGCACTCAGCTGCTAACTGAGAGGTTAAAGGTTCTAGTCTACCCAGAAGTGCCTAGGAAGAAAGTTCTGGTGATCTACTTCCAAAAGATCAGTGATTGAAAATCCTATGGAACACATTTCTACTCTGACACACATGGGGTTATCATGAGTTGGAGTGAACTCGACAGAAACTGGTTGGTTTACTAAAAAATAAATGGACTCAGGAGATAGTGAGTTACCTATTACTGCAAATACAAAAGCAGAAACTGGCTTCTAAGACCCCTGCCAATTCTGAGATTCTAGAAGGTAAGTCAGGATATAGTAAAGAGAAGGGTAGTCTGGCTGTGAGGACAGTAGAGCTATGGTTCTGGCTTTTAGGTTTCCTAGGTGCCTCAAGACCTAACAAGCGTGAGGCTCAGGAAGTGGTTGGTTGAACCTTATTCTTGGTTGGAAACTTTCGCCATAGTCAAGACCTGACCAGAAGGATGTGGGAGGTGACACCTTAGAAAGTTCAAGAGGAAGTCAGAGAGTGACTAGAGTAGTTTCCTCAGCTCTGAAACCCTTGGCCTTGACTGGGTGGCAGTCATTGCCACAGAAACTTTTCCCCAATTAGCTCCAGTTCCCCCAGAATGACAAATGCACTGCAGCCTTTCCAGGGTCTGATCTATGTCCTAATTTCAACAAACACTTAGATTGATACACAATGCTATGGGTAGGGGTGGGGAGAAGAGAAATGAATTTGCCTCTGCTCTTGACCTCAATTCTAGAGGACTTGAAGCACTCACTGACAAGATTAAAGACTACAGCCTTCAGTATGGATTACACCTCAACATCAAGAAAACAAAAATCCTTACAACTGATCAATAAGCACCATCATGATAAACGGAGAAAAGATTGAAAGTTGTCAAGGATTTCGTTTTACTTGGATCCACAATCAACGCCCATGGATGCAGCAGTCAAGAAATCCAGCGACGTATTGCATTGGGCAAATCTGCTGCTGCTGCAAAAGATCTCTTGAAAGTGTTAAAAAGCAGAGTTGTCACCTTGAGGACTAAGATGTCCCTGACCCAAACCATGGTATATTCAATCACTTCATATGCATGTGAAAGCTGGACAATGAATAAGGAAGAATGAAGAAGAATTGATGCCTTTTAATTATGGTGTTGGCAAAGAATGTTGAATATACCATGGACTGCCAGAGGAACAAACAAATCTGTGCTGGAAGAAGTACAGCCAAAATGCTCCTTGGAAGTGAGGATGGTGAGACTTCATCTCAAGTACTTTGGACATCTTATCAGGAGGGACCAGTCCCTGGAGAAGGACATCATGCTTGCTAAAGTAGACGGTCAGTGAAAGAGAGGAAGACCTTCAATAAGATGGACTGACACAGTGGCTGCAACAATGGGCTCAAACATAGCAACAATTGTGAGGATGGCACAGGACCGGGCAGTGTTTCATTCTGTTGTACATAGGGTCAATATGAGTTGGAACTGACTCAACAGCACCTAACTACCAAGCCTTGTCTCATTCAAGGAGCTTGACCTGAACAAAACCTCAAACCAAAAGCTTTCATTTTTCCGTTCTTAAAAACTCACATTAACAAAAGCAAAGAAAAAAAAGAAAAAGGGAGGGGGTTGTTGTTTGACTCCACACTTTCTTTCACAAAGACTCGTTTAAATCCCAGTTCGAAGTTGCCCCAAATCCAATTCCAGGAGAAGAGCACGTCATATGTGACTGAGGTCTAAGCTCTATTTCATGGACCCAAAGAGATCCAGAAGTTGGCACCCAGGTCAAGGGACATGAAATCCTCTTTTCACCTCCTCAGTGGACTCATTCCTACAGTGTACGTGCAGGTGTACCTGTCTGTTTGTGAAGGAGGAGTAATCTGAAAGACCCCTTCCCACACTCCCATTATACTATCCCTCTGGTTTGGTGTAATCTTGATTGACAGTCATGGATAGCCTCCAGTTGAATCCAATCTTAACCAAATGGTTAAGATTAGATGCAACTCATGTGAGCGTAATTCATGACGTGTAGGTATTCTGACTGATGGGAAAGTCCTGATGAGCCATCTGGGTCAGACTTAAAAACTGACAAAATGGTGTGCCTTTGGGGTTCCAGAAATTTCCAGTTGCTACCCCTCCACCCAGAGACCATCACCACAGGCTCATTTACCTCTAAATTCTACTGTTAAACACTCTTTCACCTAAGCCAAATGTAGTTTGTTGAAATTTAAATATAGCCTCCTTCTCCATAAGTATACCAAGGTATAAATAATTTGACATGAACATATGAAGAAGTAATTTCCTAAGAACAAATTTTTGTGGAAAAGAGAGGAAAGAGTGAACAAGCGTGGAGAGTGACTCACTTTACTGGAGGCAAACACTTTGTTAGAGGCATCCCTGCTGGTCATTTTTGATGTACCAATACTGGCTCAAAATCAGACTTCTTATAAATGGACAACTCCATTCCTTTCCTAGCCTTTTCATGAGAAAGATTCCAGTAAAGTGGAAGTGTAGGGTGCTGGTAATTCTTAATTCTCAGTAAGGTTTTGCATTAGGCACACTCAGCGTCAGTCAGGACAACTTACCAACAGGAAGGTGACTGGTGGTTGTCATGGAGATCTGGGCCCGGCAGAAAGTTTTGCTGTCCAACAAATCTGTGGCAAAGAAAAGACAAAAGGGAATTAAGAGTCCCCCTCCTTGCAGTATAACGTTGTGGCTGTTACACAGAGCAAGAATGTAAAAGAGCCTTAAATGTTGGGGAGTTAGTTACCTACTGTGCTACCATAGTTGCTGTCGTATAAAAAGTTTTCTTCTTTCCAGGTGTTCATGATAGAAGGGTCTACAAAGGATAGAAAATGGAACAGCTCTGTGATCATTTTCCCTTAACTCACTGCTCATCAAAGAACACAGTTAGGGGGTAATCCTCAGAGAGAGCTTTGGCCACATGTGACTTTATAATGTTATCCCGTTTTTTTTTTTTTTTTTTTTTTCAGTTTCCTGGGAAAATGGACTTTGCTATGGCCCTGGCAATATGTCCTATACCTGTTGCACTTTAGGAAAGTGCGGGAAGTTACAACTGTAGGATCCTGCCTTGGACCAATGACTTGGTTTCCTGGGAATTTTCTCAGCCTGCACATAGCAGGTAGTGTGGGTCCATAGGCTTGGGGTTGTCTTACATTCTATTATGTGTTGTTGTTGTTGTTATTGTTAGGTGCCGTCGAGCCGGTTCTGACTCATAGCAACCCTATAGGACAGAGTAGAACTGCCCCATAGGGTTTCCAAGGAGCGTTTGGTAGATTTGAACTGCCGACCTTTTGGTTAGCAACCAAGCTCTTAACCACTGTGCCACCAGGGCTCCTTCTCCTATATAATCACTAGAATATTTTTACACCAGAAAACAAAAACCTTGTTTGGGACAAATGAATTTACAATAAAGGATTAGTGATTTTCTTCTACTAATATTTTCTTGGGAGAATTAAAGATGTTTCTTTCAGAAAAGTTCTATTCAGTCTTATCACAGTTATTTCACTGCCAAAGTCTAGAGAGAGTCTCACCTAAGTTGGGTGACAGCCCCGTCCCTCCAGTGTTTCTTCAATTATTTTAAGGGGTGACATAACATTCTCAAAACAAAATTAAGGAGAAGGAGGGGAGGAGAGTGTTATAAAATCAAACAGCTTTTAAGAGTGGGCACCACTGCCTTATCTCGGAGAAGAAACTGTGTCTCCCTCTCTTTCTCTCTTTCTCTCTCTTCAGTGTGCACGTTAAGCATGTCTCACTCTGATTAACTCTTCAGATTTCAGAATCAAAGGAAACTCCCCTCCACCTACTCCAAATGAAGCCCAACTCCTACACAGTTCCCCAGATCTGGGCTGATCTCCAACAGAAGCATTTTCTTTCCTGGCTGGCCAAGACCTGTAAGATCTGGTGTGAGTGCTCATCTCATTCCCATAAGGAACTTCCTGCTTTTGCCTCTTCACGGATCTGGTCTGCCTTCAGTGCCCCTCCTGCCCAGGTTCTGAATCTTGGGGCCCAGGTGGTAAGCTGCTGGCTGAGTTTCATTTTGTTTTTACAGCACAAATGGTATAAACCCTGACTCACTGGCTAAGTTCTCCTGTTTACGACATAGGGATTTAGCTGGTATTCTAACTAATAGCTACATGTTTGGACACCCCAACCCCAATCTCCTGGGGTTACACCCTCTCTCCTTGTTTGGTCACCTTGTACACCTGTTGTTGTCTCTGAAAACAATTTGAACCAAAAAGTTTGGGGGTGTTGGCCCCTCCATGGGCCTCTTCTCCCCTCCTCCCAGGGTGGACCTCCTTCTCCACCCTTCAGCTCAGCTTTTCTGAACTGGCAACGCAAGAATGTCTGGATGGTCAAGGAGGAATTATCAACTTATTTAGGACCTCTCCAATACCACCCCTGGTTCCTCCAGCGGGGTATCTGTCAGGTCACCAAGGGGAGGGGACACCATCCTCTCGGCAAAGTCCTGTGTCCCTCTCTAGGGCGGGCAAACCTATAGAGCACAAAACATACAGGTAGCCCAGCAGCTAGTGTCTGGTTGGGAAGGGCAGGGACAGGAAGGCCTAATTAACATGTTTAGCAGCTATTGTTTTTTCTTTCATAATGGTAGGCCAGCCCCCTTACAAAAGAATAAATAACTACATAGGACTAAGTCTGGCAAGCCCCAAGTGACTCACAAATCACCTCTAGGTCAAATTCTATCCTTGGTGACTGGCACGCAACCCTTGGGGAGGCCTGTGACACACTCAGCCCCACCGGGGTGTGGACATAGGAGCGGACCCATGAGCAACTGCAAATTTTAGACAATGCAGCTGCACAGTTTATCATGGCCCACGGGCTTTGGGGGTCTTGTATAGTTTTTCCTAGACTGAGAGGCCATAGGCTAAAGGAGCTCTGAGTGGTACAAGGCCCAGGGCAGCAATTTCTCCCTTCAAGGCAGTTATTGCTCCTTCCAAGTCCAACTGACTGACAGAAAATCCCCAGGGAAGAGACCTAGGACAAGGGAAGGAGGGAAACAAAAACAAAATTAAATGTAGATACTATGGAACTTCAGACTTTGCTCGGAATCCAGAACATTCTTTCTTATAAAAGTGCACTAAAAGTTTGGTTCCACAGCTGCCTTTGGGCAACCCCACAGAAGCTCCTAAGGGCTCCAGAAACTACATTAACTACAATATCAGCATCCTCCTCCTTTTGGGAGGAGAGGGAGGAGAGGAGACATTTTTTATTCCTCTCCTCCTCCCCTGCTTTTTCTAACCTGCCAAGTCCGATCTCCTTACTCTTTGTGGTAAGAAGGAAGCCCACATTAGATGCTGCATTCTTACTAGATATGGACCTGGATATTGCCTGGCCAGTAGTGGGAGGCAAGGAAGAGTGGGCAGAGGGGAGGCTTATTATCAGTCTATAAATCAGAAATAGCTGGCTGTCACCACCCCCAAGATTAAGGGATAAGGCTTATGGTGGGGTGGCCCAGTGGAGAGAGCCAGGGAAGAGGACTTCTTGGGCTCCCTACCAAAGCACTGGGTCCATCCTGTTCTCATGCTCTCTCTTATGCCCCTTCCGGATTTTTCTCCCCAGGGATTTGCCTAACCAAGTTGGCGTCCCTGGTCTGCTACTACTCACCGGTTTCTTCGGTCTTTACAATGACATTGTGTGTGGACTGGAACAGGTCACTGCTGCACTGGCCTGTGAGGGACAGATTGGCAAAGTCAGAAGGGCCCAGATGGAGCCAAAACTTGATCCTTAAACAAAGATCTTTGAAGAGCTGTGGCCAATTTCAGTACCCATTTGCCTCTATTTGCTTATGGGCAAGAGCTTCCTTCTCAGGCTCTGCAAACTCAAGCTTGGAGTCCCGGCCCCCTAAGATCAGTTGTCTAGGACACCCACATCCAATGGAATTATTTGGAATTGTATAGGAAAGTCATCCAATATGGTGGAATAGAACTCCAGAAGTCAGGAGACCAGCTTTTCCACTACTAGCTGTGAGGCACTTCACCTCTCTAGGTCTCAGTTTGTTTCCTCATCTCTAAATTTAGCAGATTAAACTAGATAAAGTCACTAGATGATCTCTAAGGTGTTTGCAATGCTAAGATTTGATACAAAATGAAAATAAAAATATGGAAAAACTATTTTAATTTAACTAGATTATTTCTTCTTTGATATTAAATTTAATCAAGCCCATCTTGATCAGTGAGTCCCTGGGTGATGTAAACATTTAACAGGCATGGCTGCTAACCAAAAGGTTGGCAGTTTGAGTCCCCCAGAGCCTCCTTGGGAGAAAGGCCTGGTGATCTACTTCCAAAAAATCAGCCATTGAAAACTCTATGGAGCACAGTTCTACTCTGGCTCACATGGAGTCACCATAAGTAGGAAGGGACTTGATGGCAACTGTTTTTTGTTTTTTTTTTTAAATCTTGATTAGATTTAATTTATGCGATATGTCTAGATAAATGTAATAATTCTTCCCTTATTTATGCCCTCAGCACACGTACTAGCAGTGCACACCACACATCCTTGTGTTTGCTTACAACTCCTCTCTAGTTGTGTTATATATTAAAGCACATATATACACATGAATGAATCTAATGTATTTTTCCTCCTCACGCAGATTGTAAATATCTCAGAGAAAGAGGTCAGGCTTTCAGCCATTCTGACCCTCAGTTTCCACATCTGTAAAATGGGTACAATAGTAGTTCTTTTTCTCATAAGGTCGTTACATAAACCAGTTCACTTAGCATGCCTCGTATAAGTAAACAATAAATGTTAATACAATGTCTACAAAAGGGCAAACAACAAAACAGAGGTGAGGAACCTGGCTGATCATCAATAATTCAGAGGCAACAGCTTGTGGTGAGGTCAAACAAGTCACGGAAGGTCAAGGATGGCCACAGCACTTCCCAGGCCTCTCTGCCTTGGGCTTCAATCAGGGCAAAGCTTTAAAGGAGTGGATTTAATTGGAGGTGGGGAGGTAAATGTTTTTAATTCTTCAAGTGTAAATCTGCTCTTTCTGAAGATTCCTGGGGGTTATTTATAGAGCCTTGTTTGGTTTGGTTCTAGTAAAAGAAAAATGAACAACCACCACTGTGGGGTGGGTGGGAAGAAGGGAGTGCCAGAGAGCTGAATGAGATCATCTAAAATGGCGACCACAACTCCAGGCTCTATGGCCAGATTGCAGTCCTCCTCATTGTTGAAGGCAGCTGTCAGAGCAGTATCTGGTTCCCAGTTCTGGAAATTGTGCTTCCCAATGCCCAGCTACCTGCCCAAGCCCAGGTTCTGCTAATATGGATGTGCCTTTTCCAATGAGGACAGGCCAGCTCACTCTCCTTAGATATCATTGCTTTATAAGATGTCCATAACTCTCAGAGGAGCTAGTTTTTCATAGCCATTATCATGGGAAAATGTCAAAGACATTCTGCAAGATGAGCTGTCTGCCTTACTGGGTCTTACAAGTTGGCACGAAGTGTGTGCATGTTTGAGGACAGTATTTGGGATGGGGGGCTGTGCATGTGCTGGGTGAGACTTCGAGAGAGACATTTTGGGTTTTAAAGTAGCACCAATTCCAGAAACTACTGCAGAAGCATCTCACGTGTCCACACCAGCGTTCTAACGCTTGTTTTGAGTTATGCATCTTTTAAGAATCTAATGAAATACTATGAGCCTTCTCTCCTACCAAAACACAAACATGAATCTACTTCTGCATCTTTTTATTACCGTTAGGCCCCATCATAAGGCCTCTGGGTGGTACAAGTGATTTGTGGTACATTACTAATCAAAATGGTGGCATTTTGAACTCACCCAGAGGCTCGATGGGGAAAAAGATCTGGCAATCTGCTCCTGTAAAGATGACAACCTAGGAAACCCTACAGAGCAATTCTACTTCATCCTATAGGGTTGCTATGAGTCAGAATCAACTCAGCAGCACACGAAAACAACATGATCTCTTTAACATGCAAGTAGTTGTTAAGGACTTTAACAAGTAAATCATTGGGAATTAAACTATCAACCCTGGTGCAAGGGGAAGAAAATAAGGTTTCCTGAAAGCAGTAAGTATTCTGCGAATACCTAACTGGTCCTTGTCTCTTTGAAACTTAACATCACCATAAGGAGCAAATTCAGTATATGAATAGACCAGTGTTCAGAAGGGATTAGCACACCTCGCACCCTAGGCTTTGCTCCTGTTCTCTCACCTCCCTTCTACTTCCCTGTCTTGGGAAACAGTAATTTGGAGGTGAGACCAGGAACCCTGCTGGCCTTGGAGCCTCCATCTTCCCAGCTGGCTCCCAGCAGTCAGGGAGAGAGATAGTCACCGTTCCACTTGAGATGCTGCAGGTTGCTGTAGAGGAGCTGTCCTGCCGTCCCAGCTGCCCGGGTGAATTCCTGCAAACTCATGCTACAGAGGTGCTCGCCGTTGATGTCAAACTCCTGGAAAGGGATGCAGCTGGCGTCAAGCTGGTTGGTGTCCAGAAGGTGCTGGAGCCACTCCCACACCTGGTACTTGGTCCAGTACTGAGGGTGGATTTCATGCCACTGGCCTCCAAAGAACCCGCTGGAAACTGCAAAACAGGAGGTCATCCCTTGAATGACTTATGATTGAGCCTGGGAATAATCTCAGACATGGAAACACACTGCTGTTCTTTGATGTCATAGACATACCAACCATAGTCCACATGCGTCAGTGAAGGGGCTGGGGAGCATGAGCCAGGCTCTGGAAAAGACTCATGGAAACGTGGTTTCCAATCAGTTAGTCCCCATGCATCTTCATGTCCTAGCATAGTAATACTGACCCCAAGGCAATCAGTAAGGAGCCCTGGTGGCGCAGTGGTTAAGTGCATAGCTGCTAACAAAAAGGTTGGCAGTTTAAACTCACCCAGTGGTTCCACTGGAGAAAGACCTGGTGATCTGCTCCCAGAAAGATTATAGCCTAGAAAACCCTATGGGGCAGTTATACTGTCACATGGGGTCACAATGAGTCAAAATTGATTCGATGGCACACAGCAACAACAACAGGTGCTTGGTGAGGAGGAGAAAAGACTTTAAGTGCTCTGGGCGCATTTTCCCCCATCACAAAAGAAGTGCCACAATAGCTGAAGTGTTGTTATAGTTTCGGCAATTTATCAGCTTGTTACCCACACCAAAATGTCTCTCTCTCTCTCTCTGCCTCCCCTCCTGCACCCACCCCTGCCTATTTCCTATTTTATCTCTCTGTCTTATACACACACAGAAACACATACATCTAAGACTCAAACCATTTTTGACCAAAGATGAGGCCTGAGATTAAGAGTCTTTTCTCTGTAATGCCTTTGCTTCCCACCAAAGTGGTCCAGATTATTCATCTGCTAACTGTGCTGATACCACCCACCCTCCCACACTGCTTATAGCTACTATGATGTCACTGCCCTACTCAGTTACCTTCAGTAACTGCCCATTATTCACTGAAATTGGGTACAACACTACCCAGCCAGGCATTGAGGCCCTTTACTATTTTTCAAGTGACCTATGACTTTTGCCCTGTTTCTATGCTGTTCCTTCAGCCCAGTTTATATTCTACCTATCACTTCCTGTTGAATTCTTACCCATCTTTCAAACTCCAACCACCGCATAAAGCCATCACTGATTCCCCTGACCTTACTGTGAGAGCTCGCACTCCTCTGAATCTCCAGACTTGCTTGGTATTTCTCCTGATGGTTTTTGTTGTGGTCTACTTTTCATGGCAGTCGTTTGGTGGGATAGGCCTTTGTGTACTGTCTTAGTCAATCCCATAAATTGTATGCTCAAGGTCATGGACTTCGTCTTACTCATCTTTGAACCTCCTATAAAACCTACCTCTGAGTCCTTGCCATAGTAGGTGCTCACTATATATTTATTTAATGGAATTTGTTGCTGAAGAAGAAATAATATAGGAATCTGGAAGAGTTGTGAGGTGCATTCACAAGATGCTTAATTAAAATACCAGTGCAGATGTGAAGTTCATTCAAGCCAACAAATACAGCTGAGTCCACTTTGTGCCAACAATCTAGGCATCTGACTCCCTCATGTTCACAGGAGTACATCACATGGAGTCCATAGCTGGCCCAAAATCTTGGGGGATGCCTCTAGGAGCATTTAACAGGGCTGAGAGAGCTGACAGTCTCCTTGAAAACAGAAGCCAAGGAGAGGAGCTCTCTTCTAGGTAAGATGAGAGGCAGGGGCTAGGGTAAGACACAGTTGCACCCCACCAAGCTCAAGCATGGAAAATCCAATTAAACTTGGCACATAGATATTCCCACAAACTCAAGGATGGACCAATAAAGGAAACCACAGTGCAGGGAAACTTTTCCTTACTCTTTTCTTCAAGGTCATGCTAGATCAGTTCTCCTCAAATCTGAATGTGATTATGAATCCCAGGGACTATTATTAAAATGTAGATTCTCATTCAGCCGCCCTGGTGAGGGGCCTGAGATTCTGTACTTCTAACAACCTCCCAGGTGATGCTGATGCTGCTGGTCTGTGGACACACTTTGAGTGGCAAGGTGCTAAAGAGCTCAGAAAGATGTGATTCCCACGATGCCTATGGCCTGGCTCTCAAAACTCCCAGAGGAGAGGCTAAGGGAGGAACGTTTCCAACCCAACCCCACTTTTGCACAACCCTATCAGAACCCACCCACTACTTCCAAACTTCAGAAACACTAAGAGTAGGAAGTCAAGTTCATTTAGAACACAAGGGTGACAACTATCAGCAGTACTGCTATTCACAGTGTATGCCTCATTCCTTACGCCTTTGCCAAGAAGAAACAGCCCAAACGTCTCATCTAGGACCCTGAAGAGGAAGCCATCATGGGAGGTGGGGGCAGGGATTGGAAAAATCTAGTCCAATATTTTAGTTATATAGAAATATTCCCAAACGTACAAACAACAGAGCTTATAATGGATGTTTCCATTCTCCCTCAATTTCTTGGTGTCTCACACAGATAGCTGATCAAGGATGGTATATATTTTTTGTGGCTCTCCAAGTCTTTGATCTTTTTTTTTTTCCTATAAAATAACTGTGTTTCTACAACTGTGCAGCTCTGGATTTGCAATTGAAAGGCAACAACTCTCAATAACCCAACAACAGACCTTGAATAATTTCTTCTCCAAACTTAATATAATCTAATTAAAGGATAGTTGCTGATACTGCATCATATTAGAAACTAGAAGAACCAGAGAATTTTGTCTAAAGTTTATTGGGGAGACTCCACATCGGCCAAGGGACCTCTCAGATTCCTGAAGTTTCACGAGAAGCACTGAAAATCTAATGAGTTCAGCTATTCTCTGTCATTCAACTCATCTCCCCTTCCCCATCAATTGTGACCAGGAGTTGGGCCTTTTGGGGCCTCTGGAAGTTAAGAAATAAAGTTGCTTCTAAATTCTACTCCCTACTAAACATGTTTTTCCAGCTTTCTCCAAAGCAAACAGGAGGAATGATGCTGCCTTAACCTAGGGTCGAGGATCCCAAAGACTGTCCAGTCTGAAGAACTTTCTAGCTCTATTTGGAATCATCTTTCTAGTCCCCACAGGGAGGCCTGCAACAGAAAATGTAACTGCTCAGGAAGGACAGCGATTTGGTAGGATAGCTATCGATGATGGGAAGCTTACCTGTTTCAAACTTTCAACTATGTGTGGCTGGATTCCAAATTAAAAGAGCTGGGGTTCCACATGCATCTGCTGGTTGTTGGAGAATATAACCCTTCCATGATCCTTTCACCCCGGTGGTGCAGTGGTTGAGCGTTAGGCTGCTATCTGAAAGGTCAGTGGTTTGAACCCACCAGCTGCTCCACGAGAGATAGATGTGACAGTCTGCTTATATAAAGATTTACAGCCTTGGAAACCCTATGGGGCTGTTCTACTCTGTCCGATAGGGTCACCACCAGTCAGAATCAATTCAGCAGCAACAGGTATGATCCTGTCACTCCTGCTTCTCAGACTCTGCTCACCACAGGCCATTTCCATTTTTCCAGGGAAGCCAGAACAGCAGAGTCTCTTGCTCAAGAATTAGCAGCAGGTCTGGGGTGGGATAAGACCCAGAACGTCTCTGGCCTGTTTGATGCACAGCAATCTGCCTAAATTGACTGCCCTTATAATATAATTGTCATTTGGGATTTGGGGCCCCTGATTCAGCAATAACTTTGTTCAGTTCAGCTTCTACAGTAAGCCACAGGTTTGATCACCAAATCCTCTATAAGCCCCACCACCAAGTCCAAGATTGTATCTACCCCGTCCTCTAATCAATATGTTCTAGATTAAAGCACTAAAGGAGAGCACCTGGTAGTATAAAAAATCTCCTCTTCCCTTACAAAGGGAAATCACTGGAAGATTAAATAGAAAGATTAAGCTGCTATAGACCTCTTCTCCTCAAGCTCTATGCTTGTGTGTGTGTGCACGTTCACCTGTATGTATGTGTGTGTGTCACATGCATGTGTACAGACACACACACACCTTCTCTCCTATCCTTTCTTGGTATCCCAGCCAAACACTGTTGAAAGCTTCAACAGGTAGCCTTCCCTTTGGGCATCTCTTCTACCACCCTCTCTGCCAGGCTGCCAACCCAGCACCTTGAATATTGAGAGATGATAGATATCTCAAATGGGCTTTTACTTGGAGCCCTGGGGGCCTACAGGGAACTTCAGCTTCAGGAGTTTTCCCTGTTCCCCCTGGTCCCCACACCCCCATTAAAAAAAAAAAAAAAACTGTCTTTTTCAAACATTAAATTGGGAGAGGAAGCATCATTAAAGTAAGAGAAGAATCCCCGTGGGAATGACATAACACCACTTGGCCCTCTTACCATTGCACGTGGAGTAGCTGTCTGTCCAGGCTGGCTGCTGGTGGAGGAGGTTGTTGCTGGGGTTGAGATTCATTACACCACTTCCTTCCAGAATCATGATCTGTAAGAGGACCAAACAGCCCAGTCAGTCGGTATCTCCTGGACAAACATCATTTGAGAGTGTAGATCATAAAGTCACTTTAGGAAGAAAAAAAAAAAGAGTCTGTCCTTTCACCCATGTCTCCAAAACATGTTGCCATGGCCTTTTCACTAAAAGCAAAGCTTTTTGGTGATTAAAAAATTTCCAGGTTCGATTTTCATATGCATGAGGCAAGTTTTTACAGCCACCCTGATCAGGAATGAAGCAGGAGGAAAATGCAATGCCTGCTCACTGGGCGAGGCTGGCCAGCACCCAAGTGTTTTACAAAAGTGAAAATGCCAAAGAGATTTTGTTTAAAGTGGAATTTAAATCAATGAAAACCCAAGCCAGCAGAGGTGCAGAGCTGACACCTATGCTGGAACTCTAATCTGAAACCAGTCGTTCACTCATCCCAACAACCCTGAGCAGCCCTGCCCTGTATCAAGGCCCTTCAGAGCCAGGATCTGCCACAGGGTGGGCTGATCTTCATGAGGTCTCAGCCGTCCTTGAAGTATAGAGTCCTGAATTCTTTGGTTCTGTGATAACATGAGGAATTAACTGGTTTCTCTCACTGGGACACTGCCCTTTCTCTTCATTCCTGGTGAATAGGAAATTATGATTAGCTTTTCCTCTCTGTTTAGAGACCTACAGAATACACCAGGCTGCAAAACTGACCCAAAGTAAAGGACCCACAAGAAAAGCCCTTCTTCCATGGGCCTGTCTGGATTTTTTTAAAACAACATAAACATTTTACACTTAAAAAATACCCTCTTCATGTCTGCCTTGAGCATTGTGCTGTTTTAAAGAACCATCTAAATGGGCTCAAATTGACAATAGCAACTGGAAAGGTTAGATAGAAAGCTTAGTGAGTTCATGTTAATGATGGAGCAATAATTCAGAAAAGGAGGTTATGAATGGTTGCACAACTTGAAGAATGTAATCAATGTCACTGAATTGTACGTGTAGAAATTGTTCAATTGGTATATATTTTGCTGCATGTATTTTCAACAACAGCAACAAAAATAAATTATTTTTAAAAAAAAGAAAAAGAAAAACCATCTTCAGTGTCCCAGCACCTAGAATGTCCCTACCCCCAAGCCAGGCACCCTCTGCATTTCAAACCAAAGCCCCAGAAGTGTGTTCAATCATTCAAAGGAAGAATGGACTGTTCCCAGAGGCTACTGGGCATTACCCAGGTCTACAAAGGAAATATACTCTTTATAAAATATTGGGGTGGGGAGAGGAGTCTAGCTGTATAGAAGTGGTCATGGAAATTTTTCTGCCTATTTTGGGGAAACCTGACATCCTCGGGGTGTCACCCATGTCCCCAGGATTGAAATTGACCACCCAGAGCAGTGCCAGCCCTTGAAACTCCTTCCCTTAATTTAGCTGCTGGTCTTCTGGGTCTGTGTAGAGCCTGAGTGGGGAGAGAAGGGGCCTCGGGAAAGCATGGAAAGCATAAGGATTTATTCAGTAAATATTTATCAGCTCTATAATGGGCTAGGCACTGTTCTAAGTACTGCAGTGATTAAGAGTTGAACTAGGCTGGGCATGAACATTTATGACCATTATTAGCATCATCATCACTGTTGCTTGGTAAATAATTAGGCCTGAGTCCAGGCTAAGTAGAAGGCGGAGAAGGAAAGGTAGGGTGGGAATGGTGGATGCTGTAACAGTGAAGAGACCACTGGGTAGAAGAGAGGAGAGCCGGATTCTACTTCCTGGCACTGCATGTAAGAGCTTCGAAGCCATAAGGAATTGGGTTGATTCCAAACTCCACACTTACTAAGATTAGTGCTAACTCAGATAAGTTGCTTAACCTCTCTGAACCTCAGTTTCCTCATATGTAAAATATAGGTGATCATGCCTACCATGTACATTGGTTGCAGATTAAATGATTTCTGTATCTTGAGCACTTGGCACAAAGTAGGGCACAATTACTATATGGTAGATGTTATGCTGAGGAAACTCACTGCCTCTCTGGATAACCTGAACCAGAAACAACATTGGGCCTCAGTTTCCCCATCTGAAAATTTAAAGAAGGTGACTAAATGGGTCCTTAAATTCCCTTCTAGAAACTTCTTTGATTCTCACCCTCAGAGAGGGAAAACTAACCCAAGTCAACCCTTCTCATTTTCACACTAGCTGGGCATTTTCCCATCCAGCCTTCTACAGCAATTGCCCTAATGCTCAGAGATCAGACTGGGGACTTCAAGGTAAAAGAAAACCTTCAAGTCTCCAGAGGGTGAGGCTGGGAGTGGGAGACATGGCCCCGTCTCTGTTTGCTCAAGGCTGGGCTTGTTCCTTGCCAGCATTTGCTCAACCACAAGCAGTAGGAAGGTTACTGTTTAACCCTGAAAGGGCTGAAGCTCAGTGCCCAGCCCATTTGCATGGAGGGATTGGCCCCACAGGCTCAGGGAGGATGGGCAAGGAAAGGCTTCCCTGCAATTCTCACAAGTGGATTTGCCCCCAAGGCTGTTTCAAAGTGGCCATTTCAGTGGGAGCAAGACCTATCCAGGCCAACCATGAGCACCCTTCTCAGCTGGCTCAGGGTTTTTTTTCCATTGTGTGCTTTTGCTATTGTTCACAGCCTCCCAACAAACAGGAGCAAGATGGTGTGAGGGTAAGCCCCTAGGTTTTGGACGTGGGGAGATGTGGGTTCAGATCCCCTGTTTACTGCGTATAACTTTGAATAACTTACAAGTCTGTCTAGCTGAAAACTTTCTGGTCCTCACTTTTCCCAACTGTAAAATAGGAACAACCCCAAACTCAAAGGGTTGTGAGAATCAAGTGAGGTCATGTATGTACACTGCTTAGCAGGTAGTAAGAACCAAACCAACTCATTGCTGTCGAGTCGATTCTGACCCATACTGACCCTACAGGACAGAGTAGAACTGCCCCACAGGGTTTCCAGGGAACAGGTGGTGGATTTGAACGGCTGACCTTTTGGTTAGCAGCCAAGCTCCTAACTACTGTGCCACCAGGGCTCTGATAGTAAGAAAGAGCTCAATAAATGTTCAGGACAACATGAGCCAGTTCTCCACTTGGAGTTGAATGCCCACAAGCCCCTTTTCTCCGATCAGACTTCATCTCTCACCATGACCTGGAAGCATCCAGAAGAACTCTTAACCCACAAAGAAGCCTTCAGAACTGCAGTGTTGTACCTGCCCCACCCCCACCCAGAGGGTGGCCTGAAGTTCGAGTTCTGTTCCCTGCTGGCACCCCCTTTCCAAGGGAAAGCAGCCAGCGTGGTGAGGGGCCGTTTTTTATAGGGCACATTAAATGGTTACTACTCATAAAACAGTTTATGTGGCTTAACCCTTAGTGAGTCAGAGTTCACTTGAGCTCACCCAGGCATGTAAGGAAAGGTCGTGTCTCTCCTCACCAACCCAGCAGGGAGCTGCATGGCGTCATTGAGGTGCAGAGCAGAGGCTGCGGACAGCACCGGGAGACACTGTCAGGGGGAGTGACACCAAAATGACTGTCTATAAAATTTTTGTTCATTGTTTCAGCAGATATTTATTATTTTTTTATAAAAAATATCCCTGTAGTTAGTTATAACAACAAAAACATTTTTCAAAAGCCGAGCTTATACCTATCAGTATAGTTACAAGGCTAGAACTCTATGCTAATTTATTTTTTGAACCTTCTAATACGATCTGGTCAGAGCGGTCATTATTACCCAATTATAATGATGCTTCAAATCATGTTGTTTCATCTGTACATGCTACAAGCTCGTGCTGTTGTTTTTGTTGTTGCTGGTGTTTTTATAGTCGCTGATTTTGTCAAAATTTCTGGTGTTTTAGCTACAATATTGTGGTAAGTAGTATTTGTGAACCTGTATCAATAACTTTCTTGAGAATGAAGTAGTAATTAAAGGAGAAGGAGAAAAATCAAAAAAGGCTTCCTCTGTTACTAATAATGTTGTAACTAATAACGTAATTCAATGTAGAAAGATTTTACAAAACAATTTTCTTGTTAATATTCATATAATCTAAGAAATATTACAGTTAAGCATTTTATAACTGTAGATATCACATAGTATTCTATGATTAAAATTGATAATAAACATTACTAAGGATTCAGTATGGTCTGGTATGGGAGGAGGTCAATGGTGGGGGGTGACACCATGAGTACCCACACTGAGTGAGACCAACCCTAGTGACATTACTGGGAAGCTGCAGGGAGGGCGCCCTCAGGGTGGGCACAGAAGGCCCCTGGCCAGTCTAGCTGAAGGCCTTTGGTGAAGTCATATCCCCTCCGAGTTTTTCAGGTGTAAAATGAGGACATTTGTCCCCAAACGGCTTCACAGGATTGTTGAGGAGATGAAATGAGATAATAGATAATAAACATGCTTTCAGAATTGTTAAACATTATTATAACTAACTCACCCATGCTCCCATTTACTAATGCAGACTTTCTATGGTACGTGGTGATTACTTAAAAAAAAAAAAAAGATACTATTAATTAAAAAATAAGGGGATTATTTAATGCTCTCCCTTAAACTGCCCAATTTACCTTCAGCATAAACCAGAAGAACCCACTGCCGTCGAGTCAGTTCTGACTCATAGTGACCCTATAGGGTTTCCAAGGCTATAAATCTTTACAAAAGCAGACTGCCGTATCTTTCTCCCACAGAGCCACTGGTGGTTTTGAACTGCCAACCTTTCGGTTAGCAGTCAATCACTTTAACCACTATACCACCAGGATTCCTTATACCTTCAGCATAGCTTTCATGATTACCTTTATATTTAAAAAAAAAAAAAGTATCATGGATGTGAAGTAGAGGCTTTGGAAGTACGGAGGCCTGGGTTACAATTTAGCCCTCATCTTTGAGCCATGTGACTTCGAGGATGCTAACCTCTCCAAGTCTCAATTTCTTCACTGGTTTAAAAAAAAGGCCAGGGGAAGGGGTGGGATAATATTGACTTCCTCTAACTAAGCCTGAGGGCTGTTTTGAAGAATAAATAATATAATGAGCTTGAAAGTGTCTAGGCTGGCACCTGGTACACATACCATCAATAAAAACTTGTTTCCTTTCCTATCTTTAAACATTAGTTGTCAGGGTGTTCCTCTAACACATCTTACTTCTTCCAGGACTCTTTCCTCAATTCAGAGCCCGAGGAAGGGTAAAGTAAGCTGGGAAAGACTCCCTTCTCTTCATCTCCAGCTCGAGGGGAAAATTGGAGGTCGGGGTGGGGGGGTGTGTGTGTGATCCTCAGTTGTGCTGTCGTTGTGTGCCATCGAGTCAATTCCAACTCACAGCACCCCTATAGGACAGAGTAGAACTGCCCCATAGGGTTTCCAAGGCTGTAATCTTTACAGGAGTAGATCACCAGGTCTCTTCTCTCACAGAGCCGCTGGTGGTTTCGAACCACCTACCTTTCGGTTAGCAGCCAAGTGCTTAACCATCGCACTTCCAGGGCTCCTTTCGGCCCTGCTAAAACCGAAAAACAAAACCTGTTGCCACTGAGTCCACTCTGACACACAGCGACCCTATAGGACAGTGTAGAACTGTCACATAGGGTTCCCAAGGAACGGCTGATGGATTTGAACTGCCAACCTTTTGGTTAGCAGCCATAGCTCTTAACCACCGTGCCATGAGGGCTCCTCAGCCCTGCTAGGTAGTAGTTAAAAGCAGATTTCTCAGCCTCATACTACTGACATTTGGGCGGGATAATTCTTTGTGGTGGGGGCTGTCTTGAGCATTGTTTAGGAGCAAGCCTGGCCTCTACTCAATAGATGCCAATAGCACCCCCCCACCAAATGTCCCCAGGGACAAAATCACCCCTTGTTGAGACCACTGGTTCAAAGCAAGGCCTGTGGCGTCAGACAAGTCAGGTTTTACTACTGCTGGTGTGGCAATTGTGGCCCTTTCTGAGCTGCTACTTCCTCTCCTGGGAAACAGGTATAGCATTAGAACTTACCACGTAGGCTTGCTGAAGGATTAAATGAGATAAGGGAGCAAAGGCCCTCAGCACAGGGCCTGGCACATGCCGAATAAGTGGAGGTTTAAGAAAATACTCTGAGTATCTGCGCCATCTTTGTCTATTTCCAGGTTATGTGTGTTCTGAGAATATAGTCTAAATTATTACGTCAGGCTATTAAAGACTGCACACACAAAAAAATCTGTAAATTGTATTTCCAACCCAAGGTGTGAAATGAAATGTAGATTCCCCAGGGGAGTTTCCACATATATTCTCTTAGCTCCCTTCCTATGTAGGAACAATCAGAGAGAACTGTATTTGACTCGACGCCCCCACTGACAGCCCAGACTTTCACATTCACCCAAAACATCATGCCTTCATGCAACAGTTTCTAAGGCTGATAGCTCCGGAGACAGAAGTCTGCTCTTTATTTGAAGAGGAGGAGCCGTGGTGTATTACCCAACAGACTAAACTACGGATGAGCAGCTCATGCCAGCCTTCTAGGCAGGACCTACTGGACTGCGGGCACAACTCCCTACATATGATGGGTCACCATGTCCCTACCAGGGCTTGGCCTATCTGAAACTCACTTTTGCAGGGAGAAGGTACTGTGCTGTGCCGAGTAGCCACAGCCTGAGTCCATGGCAGGAGAGATAGGTCACCTTCTGCTCCTTGTTTTTATAATGGGAAGTTTCAGATAAATGTTGTCAAGCAGACCCAGCAAACTCTCACAATGTCCTACATGGACCATGGACTATGGACTTGGATCACAGAGAGAACCCACCACCCACTGTACCAGCTCTCCCTCCAGGCCTTCATCAAAGGAACGATTTCTTTCCAGAGGAATGCCAGCCAGACCACCACCGGCTATCACCTGTGGGCTGGACAAATGGGGTGGGTGGGCAACAGAGCACATGGCCTGACCCTGAAGTTTAAAAGAACTTCACATTTTGACTACTGTTCAAGTGGTAACTTTGTGCATGGGAGACCATGAGGCCTGGCCAGAGAGA
The DNA here is from genome assembly GCF_000243295.1 of Trichechus manatus latirostris. NCBI lineage: Eukaryota > Metazoa > Chordata > Mammalia > Sirenia > Trichechidae > Trichechus > Trichechus manatus. The sequence goes on along the minus strand of NW_004443942.1, from coordinate 26,025,897 downwards.
CTGGGCTCCACTGAAACTGGGCTGAAAGAATGTATTCAAGTGTGCAAGGAGCTTTAAACTCAGCCTAGCACTGTTGAATTTCTGGGAGAGCAGCTCTTAAGAGCAAGGGCTCATGACTCAGATGGTGAGGGTTGAAATCTTGATTTTGCCACTTGGCTGGTTGTGTTAACGGAGGGGAAACATAGCCTCTCTAAAGCCTCAGTTTCCCCATATGACAAAAAATGGGGAAAATGGAGTTGATGTGAGGATTAAACAAGCATAATTATCTTGTAGATGGCAAACGCCCAGTATATGTTAGCTATCACTATAGGGTTTGCCCACAAGTCTCTCTCTGAACTGTGTTTGTTGGTTTGGGGACATTCCTGGAGTGCGGGTAGACTCCTCAGAGGCAGGATAGTATAGTGGTTGGAAGCCCCAGGCTCAAGTTAGATGGTAACCGTTCAAACCCTGGCTTTGCCAATTTACTTTTGAGGCAAGCAAGGACAAGTTATTTAACTTCTCTGGGTCTCAACTTCCTCATCTATAAAATGGGGATGATACAAAAAGCGTCGTTGAAAGACAAAATGAGATGATACCTGTAAATGCTTGGAATAGTGTTTAGCACATATTAACATACTTGATAAATGCTGACTCATTTTTATAATAATAATTATTATTAATAATAATATTTTATTATACCTCCAAGGAGGAAATTGAGGGCCAAGTTCCTCACATTTCAAGCAAAGCCTGTAACCTCTATCATCTACACAATATTCTCCAATTCCAGCTAGCTGGCACAGTCAAGCCTAGGACTGGGTTCCCTGCCTCCCCAGCCCCTATTCTGGGTGCTGCTGTGTGGATGCACCATTGCAGCTGAGCTATGAACAGAGCGCCTTGGCCCCTGCTCACAGAAGGTGTGCTATTCCCCTTTAGGCACCGTCCTTGCCCCAGGGACTGAAAGCCATCCCGTGGTAAGTGTTCTTCCTGTCACCAGACACACTGCGCCCCAGGTGGCCAGACCAGTGGGAGGGCATACCTCCGCAAACTCTGGGTTACCATCTGGCATTGCACTCCTACGCGCCACAGCTGGTTTACAGGTACAAAGGATAGAACTGGGAGAGCAGCATGTCTAAAATGGAGGCTCCCAGCAGAGTGTGCCCAGAGGGTTTCTTTATCCTACAGGATCCCTTAACACAGGGAATGGTCAATTACTGTAAAGGAATGGGGTCTGGGCTTTGGGCTATTGTTGTTGTTGTGTGCTGAGTCGGTTCCGACTCATGGCAACCCTATATGACCGGAGTAGAACTGCCCCATAGGGTTTCCTAGGCTGTAATCTTTATGGGAGCAGATCACCAGGTCTTTTCTCTCATGGAGTCGCTGGTGGGTTCAAACTGTGACCTTTCAGTTAGCAACTGAGCACTTAACAATTGCACCTCCAGGGCTAGTTGGGACAGAAAAGCAAAGGGAAGAAACACCACTGGGACTCAGGCAAGAAGCTGGAGGCATGCATTCCAGAACCCAGGAGGCTTTGCTCAGTCCCAGGACTCCTAACAAGGCCTAAAACTGGTGGACTGGGCCTCCTTCAACATACAGAGCACCTCCCAGCAGAGACAAGTGCAGCCCGCTTGGGTCTGCTCAGCTGGAGGGAGGTATTTCTTTCACTCAGCGGTAGGACTACTGAGACCCAGGACCAAATGCTTTAATAATAATAATAAAATACCTATGCTATGGAGCCCTGGTGGCACAGTGGTTAAGAGCTACAGCTGCTAACCCAAAGACTGGCAGTTCGAATCCACCAGCTGCTCCTTGGAAACCCTATGGGGAAGTTCTACTCTGACTAGAGGGTCGCTATGAGTCGGAATTGACTTGATGGCAATGGGTTTGGTTTTTTGGTTTATTATTAGTAGTAGGCTTACTGAACACTTAAAATGTGCTAGCTCTGTGCTGAAAAACCAGAACCAAACCTGTTGCCATCGAGTCAATTCCAACTGATAGCAACCCTATAGGACAGAGTAGAATTGCCCCATAGAGTTTCCAAGGAGCAGCTGGTGGATTTGAATTGCTGATCTTTTGCTTAGCAGCCGAGCTCTGAACCACTCCATCGGCAGAGTTCCAGCTAATGGTTTTAAATGCATTATCTCACTCAATACTCAAAAAAAAAAAGAAAAAAAAAACACTCTAGAAGGCAGGTACTATTAGGAAGTCATTTAACATATAGCCTATCTGAGGCTCAGAGGGGTTAGGTAACTTGTTCAAGATTATACAGCTTAGTAAGAATTGGAGCTAGAAAAGAAGTTTAACTGGGACAGTGACAGCCTAGTAACAAACACTAGGAACTTGGCCACTTTTTACTGAGAAGAAGGGCTGTTTTACTGGAGTAGAAAATTGCCCTGAACTCACCCTCACCCAGCTGCCAACTTTAGATTAGTAGCTGAGGGCAAACGATTTGCACCGCCAGGGACCTCAGGGACTCCCAGAGAATTGCAAGTCAGTGCGAAAGCCACAGTCGGCCTTCTTCCCTGCTCTTTATTCATTCAACCGTATCATCCCCAAACTGGCTTTCATGTGGATATTTTTGCTTCTCAGGCCAGAGGAGCAATTAGGCACTTTAAATAATTATTTTTGTGATGACAGCGATGTCCAGACCATTCTAAATCCTTAATCAAAGTTACCAGCAGGTGAATTCACAGCATTTGCCCTAATGATGTTGCAACCACTTACTGACTTCCTGTTTCAAAATGACTGTCATTTCAAAAGAACTATTCCCAAGTAGGAGAAAAGAAAATTCTGAAGGTAACTGAATGTAACGTAGACAATAACTGTTGTTTTTACAAATGAATCAAAATGTGAATCAAGCTTGGGGAATGTATTTGATCTTCTTGGGATTATATCACAGGTCATTGCAAACCTTCATACACAGACATTTCACGTTCCCAGGGGCAGCCTCTGAAGCATTATTCCTGGGCTTTCAAGTGTTTTCGTGACCGATGGTGCAGTACTGGGAAGCCAAGACTGGTATACTTTATGGAAAGTGACCCATTTGGAAATATACATATTATGCTGATCTTTATCATCCCTGGTGCCAGACCCAGACAAGTCGGCAGATACTGACAGCAACAGGCACCAAAGTTGATCAAAAGACAAGATTACCTTAGATAACACCGGGCCTTTATCAATCCCATTCAGATATGACAAACTAAGACCCATAGGGTAAGCTTTGAATCTTGAAGGTCACAGAGCCATTTGAAACCTCAGTAGATGCTGGGGCTCTCTCCTTTTACCAAAAATGTACATCTATGCATGGTTTTGCCTATGTTTTGTGGGTCCGGTGGCATAACAGCTAAGTGTCTGGCTACTAACTGAAAGACTGGCGGTTCGAATCCACATAGCAGCTCCGAGGGAGAAAGACCCGGCTATCTGCTCCTATAAAGATTATAGCCTAGAAAACCCTATGGGACAGTTGTACTCTTTCATATGGGGTCACTGTGAGTCAAAATCAACTAATAACAAAGCCCTCTAAAGACCATCCATTGTCCCCTAGAAGGTTCATGGACAACAAATTAGGGATCCCTGACCTACAAGTTCTTTAAAAACTCTCTCTTGCACTCACCCTGGATTGTAATTTAAAGGGAACTTAGTAGTGAAGTCAGGTTTGGGAGATGTAAGTTTACTCCAACCAAGGCGAGAAGGCCTGAAAGATTCCATTCTTGCTCTCTTACCTGGCATGGGTGTCACTTTGTGTCCCACAATGAGACCAGGTAGGGCCCCACTGTCCCTCTCTGTCAGCAGTGAAGTAGGAATCTTGCTATATCCTGGCAGGACCATTCAGTAAAGCATTCACCATTTTCCCTGCCACCCCTCAACCTCAGATTCTGTCATGCCCACCATGCCCCTTTCCCTATTCTAAAACCACATGATCATAAGGAATCATAGAGTAAGGAAGGTGTAGAAAAAAAAAAAAAAAAACAGGCCTTACTTCTTATGATAACCTTCTGTCCTTGTAAAGACACAGGTATGCTAGAATGCCCAGGATTACTCTTAGGATGCTTATTTTCCTACTTGGCTGAAGAGGCCACGCAAATTTTTCTGAAAGTTTGATCTATAGACCACCTGTATCGTCATCACCTGAGGAAGGGTTAAATCTGAAGGATCCCAGGGTCCTCCTTCAGACCTCTGAATCAAAATCTGCACATCTAAGAACCTCCCTGATGAATCTTTACACACCCTCACAATTGAGAATTCCTAGCCTACAGACTCACGTACTTGCCTCCCCTCAATTTCCCACCACAAGATGACTAACTCCAAGAGATACCAGCTTTGAGGGAAACATCCACTAAACCCAAGGAAATCCTCATAAAGTCTGAGACAAAACATTCAATCCAGAGAATTCAAGCTCCATCAGTAGAAAATCTATTACCACAGTATTCACCAACTTGAAATACAGCAGTCCCTAATGCTCAGTACCACCAAATTGTTAACTTGAACAGTGTAAGTCTCTGAAGGCCAAACAAGCAAAGCCTCTGAACACAGCATTTGCAAAGGGTCTCTAAGATGGTCACTTCCATTTAAAGAATTTCATGACTGGCTAAGTCACCCTTAGTCTTTCAAAAGATTACTCAACCCTGGATTTTAGGTTTCATACCCAAGAAAAGTGGTATGTTAGCCTTCAGAGGAGAGAAATTATCTCCCAGAAATACTGTTACAAATATTTATTCATCCCCTTAATTAGTATGTGTTTACCAAACGTCTACTAGACACTGGGTACTAAGCTATGTCCTAGGGACACAATAGTGAGCAAAACATAGACGCTGCCCTGCCCTCATGGACTATTCAGCAAGGACACGGCTTCCAAAACAATGGTAGCTCTTTCCAAAGTCATCTGAGCTCATTCCCTGCCTCCTGTTGGGAATGGAATGGAGCAAGAGGAGAGAAAGCCAGGCGACCTGCTCTGGCATTTTAGAATAACCAATCTTGAAAAAAATTTCAACTAAGTTTAAAAGCAGGACTGATCCTCTTCTCTCTGGCAACCTCATGCCCTTGCCTTCACAGAAAAACCCTTTACTATGACATCGAATTGGCAGACAGAATAATGTCCCTGAGTTTCACCAAGTAACCTCAGCCAAAACCGATCTCCACTCAGGGCAGAATAAAGCAGTTGGTTGTCTGGATGGCTGAATGTCTCTCTCGGAGACAATGGTGTGTTTATGTGTCAGAGGGTTAGGAGCAGGTTGTTAACATAAAACCCACCGTAAACAGAGCTGTTGATTCAGTTGCTGGCAGGGGCTTCTGTTATCTTCTGAATACCTCCCAGAGGGTATAAGCCCTACCTTTTCATTTGAGTTGGCAGCAGAGTTATTTTTTTGCACCTGTTGCTCTGCTCCGATAACAACAATGCAGTTAAGCACTGATTTGTTGGAAAATAAACAGAAAAAAGCAAAGAAAGGCATCTGCCCAAACAGCCTGAGCTGGTTTGACTGAGCATTCATGCCAATTTGTTTTTCCTAAAAAAACCAAAGAAAAACCTGCACTTTCAGTTTGGATGCGACCCTCCCACTCCTTCAGAATTAAGTGAGGTATTGAATCAGGCCAGTCGGAGCTGGCAGGGCCAGGAAGCAGAAGACACTGTACTTTTCCATTGGCTGGTTCTGTGAGGCCACTGAGGGGTGTCCAAGATCTGTAGGGTGACATGGCTGGCCTCCAGCCAGCCCTAGGTCAGATCATGAATCAGATTAACAAGGGCAGAGAAAAGGCTGCTGGGATACGATCAAACCCCAAACCACACTCCTCCAAATGGTTGACTTCCGAAAGTCAATAGAGTTGAGGGAGTAGGTGTGGTCTATGGGTTACCTTTTAAAGTGAAGACTCAGCAAGCCTGAATCTCAGTCTAGCCTCTCCCACTGACTTCCTACTGTCAGCCCTAGCCCAAGAGCATAATTCGAAAACACCGAGTCTCTGAACCATACCTTTCCCGTAGGGGAAATAAGGCTAGCTATACCTACCTCAAAGACAGGCTGTGTAGACTAACTCATGCCTTGCCAAGTGATCTGAAGTCCAGGTCCCACGTCAAAAAGGGCCTGAGATGTTCAAGGTATGATTTCTCATTAATCCAACCATCATCATGCTCTCGTTTCTCATTAGTTTGTAAATATCACATGCTGAGCTCAGGCCCAAAAGGGCCACAAAGAGCTAAACAGATCACTCAAAGGGAGATCACAACAACAGTAATTAAGTAATGCCATCATCACCCAGCCTTCAACACATACATCATATGAAACCTCTTTATATCTCTCCTTAACCTTTGGACCACTGGCTTAACAGGGAAGTCAGGAGACGAGGGAAAGGTCACAGAAACGTAGCTTCTCCAGGAGTGTTAAGAACAGGGTGTTCCGACAGAGAAGGGATATGGCTGGCTGAGCATTCCCAAGCATTCTTGTCATGAGCAGGGCAGGGAGTGGAGCACCTCGGAACCAAATTGGGCAGCCAGGAAAAGAAAAGATTCAACAACACCCTCAGTTGACTGAAAAATAAATAAGACCAACTGCGCAGGAATGCGGGAAGGATGGAGGGAGGGAAGAGATGGAGATTGGAGCCAGGGAGGGGTTGGGATGAACTAGAACAATGGATTTGACCATTTTGAGATTCAAAGGTCCCTCCCAGGAATAGACCAAGATGCTCAAGCCAAAAAAAAGATTAACAGCCACCAATTTGGAATCTCCCAGACTGTATGATTATGAAACAACAACAAAAAGTATAACAGTAATGATAAAAAAAAAACCAAACTCATTGACTTCGAGTGAATTCCAACTCCTGGCCACCCTATAGGACAGAGTAGAACTGCCCCATTGGGTTTCCAAGGAGCTAGTTAATATTTATTGCGCATTTGCAATGTGCTAGGCAATGAGCTAGGCTTTACATAAAGTATCTCAATTCCTCACCGTAACTCCAAACCTAGGCACAAATATTATCCCCATTGTACAGATGAAGAGGCACAAAGAGGTTAAGCAACTTACCCAAAGACACAGAGCTAGTAAGTGGACTGGATATATTATAGTAAGTGTATTGGGGAGGAGGAGCATAATTCTTTGTAACTTTGAAAATGGATCCTTGTTCTTCTAAAGAGAAGGAGCTGCCCCTTAGGATCTCATACTTTTAATTTGAAAGTTGGGATCCTTTTAAGTACAGCGTCCATAGTTTCTCCCCTAAATGAGAACACGAGGCATAAACATCCTGTATGTTCACAGTCATGTTCCCCTTTAGTGTACATCAGAAATCCTAATTCACGCAAACCCATCTGTCAGAACTTCAGTCCAGTTTCCTATTGAAAATGCCAAAGTGACTCAGGGGTTGGGCTTGGCTGCCTGAAGCCACTTCAGACTTATTAGCTATCATAAAAGAGCAGTAATAACAACAAGGAAAAAAAACTGCTGAAAAATTAAGGGACAATTGTGGCTCCTTTGGAGGAGCACCTGATTCTGAGCAGTCACACACCTGTTTGTGTTGTGACCATCACATAGACTAGAAAATACTATGGATGTGTCATCCGGGGAACCTGAATTCCATCATTCAGACAAATAAATCTAGAAGGTTCTCCCCCTCTCCCACCATCCCCATGGCCACCACCCTGTTTCAAACCTTGAAACAGTTTTTAAAAACTTAACCCTAAAACACATACAGAATCTCACAAGGCTTATTCCACTGGCAGCTTAAGAAGCAAATAACATCTGAATTTTCTCACAAATTAGAGGACCTCATCTTTAGAAGGAGCAGGGACTTCTCTGTGTGCAGATAATCATTAAATGACAGTAGGCAAGAAAGATGAATTCCTTTTTAGTGCCTGTCTACAAGAACAAGAGACACTGACGCACCTGGTCTTATTTTCCCTTCCAAAACAGCCCTTGCGCTGCTTCTCTTGGCTCATATTGGTCTATGTAGCAAACCTTCTGGAAAAAGAAAAATGAAAAACCCCATCAGCAAGACAAGCAACTCCCCACCAGAAAGGTTTTCCAAAGGGATCATATCCCCTTCGGTTGATTACTCTTGTTACTTCTCCGGTTACTTTGGAGGAAATATTTGGTGCTCAAACAAGATGATAATTATCACCAACTTGAAAACTACATTTTCCTCTTTGACAAGTCTTAACTTTACACCAGAGCTCAGCTAGATGAGCAAGATAAGAACGAGCAGGAGAGCTCTCCACACTGGCTGCCCAGCTTCCCAGCCTTGGGAGTGGTCATGCATTTGAAAAAATTCATCCAGAGGCAGGACCAACTACATAATTCGCAGGGCTTGGTACAAAGGGAAATACAGGGCCTCTTTAAGTGGTGGGCTACTAACTGAAAGGTTGGTGGCTCAAATCCACCCAGAGGTGCCTCGGAAGAAAGGTCTGGCAATCTAATTCTGAAATATCAAAGCCATTGAAAACTTTATGGGAGCACAGGTCTACTCTGACACACCTGGGGTCACCAAGAGTTGGAATGGATTCAACAGCAACTGGTTTGGATTTTTTTGGTTTGTTCAAAATGTATTAAGAATTTCAAGGCAGCAACAACAGTGCATTTACCAAGCATGGGGCTTTTCTAAGTGTGGCACCCTGGGCACTTGCACAGGTCATATGCCCATGAAGCCGGCCTGGAGAGTCAGTCTCAACTTTTGCCATCTCTTGTACTGATGCTCTATCACAATCAGGGAAGGGGTGAGTCCTTCCTGCCTTTGACTGCCCCACTATCTACCTCATGAGGTGTTAGGCAGACAAAACAAAATATCACACGGAACACTCCTATAACAGCACCTGGTCTACAAAAGGTGCTCAATAAATGTCAGCCAGCATTACCACAATAATAATAATAGTTATTATTATTAATATTATTATTGCTATGCCAAGATCCCTCAGCACCTCCAAGGATACCTGTAGGCAGGGATAGTTAGTAGGAGGAACACATTCCTCTGCTTTGGCAAAGATCATCTATCAGCTGATGCCATTCAGAAGTCATTTCATTTGCCGTGTGCAAGACAGTACTGCAAATCAGAAATTCTTAACCTTTTATTTGTACTATGGACCCCTTTTTCAGTCAGGTGAGGCCTATGGACCCGTTCTCAAAATGTTTTTAAATGTACAAAGTAAAATACGTAAGATCAGAAAGGATATTCATATTGAATACAATTAACAAAATACTTTTTAAAATAAATGTATGACACCCTCAACGAGATGGACCAACACAGTGGCTACAACAATGGGCTCAAACATAGCAACGATCATGAGGACGGTGCAGGACCGGGCAGTGTTTCCTTCTGTCGTACACAGGGTTGCTATGAGTCAGGAGTGACTCGACAGCACCTAACAACAACAACATCCTAATAATATACGTGCTTCTTTATTAACACATTAAATAAAAATATCTAAGACAGGTTTAATGATCTCCACGACATCAAAGTAGTGATGAATGTCAACTGTATTTTGAGAAATCTGCAGAGTATAATGTAATATGAAAATGTCTGTGATTTCTCTTGGTGATAAAGTCACAGTTAACAGCTAAAACTGTTGTGGTCTTTTGCTCACATTCATATTAGAAGGAAATGTTATATTTTAGTTAGAGGTTAGTGAAAATAAAGATGTAATTTTTTTTACATCCAAGTTCACAGATCCCTGAATTCTATCCATGGACACAAAGAGACCCTTGAACTCTAGGCTAGGAGCCCTTGTTGTTTTATTAACAGCAAGGACTCTTGTTCAACTCAAATAGCATTTAGAACCCACTTCCATGTGGCCAGAAACCTCATTTGTACAACTTACCAGGAGGCAGACCCCACAGGGTTAGGCGAAATAAGTAGGAATTCTTTTTAAAGCCCCTAGCGCTTGACTACTAGCAAAAAGGTTGGTGGTTCACACCTACCCAGAGGCCCCTTGGAAGACAGGCCTGGCAATCTGCTTCCAAAATGTCACAGCCTTGAAAACCACGTGGAGCAGTTCTACTCTATACACATGGGGTCATCCAGAGTCAGAATAGACTTGATGGCAACTAATAACAACAACAAAGGGTATCCAAGGGAATGCCTTCAGCAGCAGTGGTCAGTAGGCATCTGGAGACGCTATCAAGAATTTTAAGTGTTGGCGATGCTATATGAGCTGAAGTTAGTTATGTGAACTGCCTAAAAGGGGGTGAATGTCTTCTGGAGGGCCCTACATGACAGATATCAAGACACAGGGATAAGAGCATGCTGTGGGCCTGCCCCAGGTTTTCCTGGGGACCCCCACGGATTGTGGATTGCAACTAGCTCTAGACAGGCTCAATTTGGAGGTCTCCGCTAATGTGCTGGTTAAGTGCTACGGCAGCTCACCAAAAGGTTGGCTGTTTGAATCCACCAGGCGCTCCTTGGAAACCCTATGGGGCAGTTCCACTCTGTCCTATAGGGTCGCGATGAGTCAGAATTGACTCAACAGCAGCAGGTTTGGTTTTGGCATTAATATAGTTCATCCTGTCTCCCTGATGCCCACCTTCTCCAGAGAAAACCCTGTTATATTTCTTTCTCAAGGTCACAGTATGGAAAAACAGGAAAACAATAGTTCAGAATCATTCACTTCAATCCAATGAAGACTCACTAAAAACACCCAAGCTGAGGCTTTGTCTTCAACTCCTATTCCACAAATTAGTAATTATTCACTCCCTCACAAGCATTTGTCCGGGAACTTTCATATTCTTTGTCTAATTTAATCCTTACAACAGCCCTGTGAAGTAGTTGTTATTAACCCTATTTTCCAGATGAGGAAACCTAGAGTCTAGAGCTTACATAATGCACCCAAAGTCACTTGTCAGTAGTCACCATGAAGACAGCCCTCACCTTTCAGACCCACTCACCTCCTGGACTACAATATATCATCAGCCCTATTGAGGATTTTAAAAACATTCCTAAGAGGGATCCCAGAATAATCTCTACAGGCAGCCATATTCTCCAAATTCCATTGTCATGCACAAAAAGTAGAAGGTCCTAAGAAAGAGTCAACTGACTTTTGGAAGAAGTTTGCACCAGGCTAAGAAAGGGCTGTCAGGCTAACTAAAATTTCTAGCATTCAAAATTGGACCAATAAAGTCCTAGCCTTCAAGATTGTTTATTTTGTGTCTATGGTATAAAGTGAGGGGGAGGTGGTAGAATATGAAATTTTAAGTTCATGACAATTACAACAACATCAAATTGAATGGACATATAGACAAGGTTATACAAAAGTAAAACTAAGTTGTTATGTTAAAATAGTGGCACTAGGGTATGGTCTAGTATTCTAATATTCAAAACACTATAATGGGTATTTTACCTTTTTTATTTCTTGCTTTTTTCATCAGAAAACATGTTTTGAATGTACCTATGCTGGCCATATTTTAAATAATAGACAGGTACCTTAATAAAGAAGAAGATGCTTTTGAGAAAGAGAAAAAGGGAGGCTCTGAGCCCTAGGGGTGAGGGCCAGGGCGTGGGGGAAGATTGGAGGAGGAGAGATAATGTGAATCAAATGAGCAAAAACAAGGGGCCCAGCCCCATAAAACACACCCAAGAGGGAATGAGGTTAGGTGCTAGTGAAATCAGTTTTCAAAGGAGCTGTTTTACAGGGTGTCTCTTTTAAAACAAGGCCAATTAAAATCCTAGGAGCCTCTTTAAATGGGCCACCCTGCTTGACCTTGTTGTACGTTCCAGATGCTCCAGATACAGAGCTGAGGCTGTCTGGAGACACCTGGTTCCAGGTTGGGTTATCCAGTTACTGGACCAGCCATGGTCCCCTTAGGATGACCCACAGGAGCTTCCTCAAGGAACAGTGAATCCATCATGAGAAATCAGTCACATGAGCTCATCAGCACCAATCAAAGTGAATAGACTCTGAGTGCCTGAAAGTTCACACTTTTCAGCAGGCTGCTTTGGTGTTTTGTAGAAGACACCAGTGGGGTGTCCGCTCACATACACCAACTGCTCCCTGTGGTCATGAGACAGTCTGATTCATCCACTTCTACACTACCACTAGCTTTGTAACCATGACGTAAATTGATAAAGTCAAAATGTGGTCATAGAAGTCGATTTCAACATCCCTAATAAAGGCCTCCACCTGGCGATCTGCTTCCGAAAGGTCACAGCTTTGAAAACCCTATGGAGCAGTTCTACCCTGCACACGTGGGGTTGCCTTGAGTCAGAATGGACTCACAACTAACAACAATAAAGGCTCCAGGTGCTGGGTCTTAGTACCTCAACTAGTTACAGGGGCAGATTACCCAATAAGCAAGGTAAGTACAGGCTTACTTGTGCTTACTTACTAATCTATAGTGAATATAAGAAATGTTCACTACGGATTAGTAAGTAAGCACAAATAAGCCAATGCTTCACCTTGCTTACTGGGTAATCTGCCCCTGACTAGGTAGCCAAAACTCTATAAAGACCCCAAGGAAAGCCATTTAAAGGGTCCTACTGATAAGCGGCCCATGAGAATCTGCTTTCCTGTGTAATCCTTAGGAGTGCATCGCCCTCCTCAACCTCAGCTTTCACGGACCAGGCTAAACCTGCTGACCTCTGCACACAGCTGGCTCCCCCAGGCCATCAGAGCCACAGAACATGAGGGTTGAACGGGACCTTCTAGATCATCAGAGTTCAAACCCCTCTTTGTACAGATGAGGGAGCTAAAGCCCAGAGAGGTGCAGTATGTTGCTCTAGACCACACAGCTTTGCCAGGGCTAGAAAACCAGGTCCCCTGACTTCTAGCTGTAGCTGCAGACCCTGTGCATTGCTACCCACGGTGTTCCCAGCACTGTGCTCTGGCCACTCAAAAGCTTGAGTCTGAAATTCCCCAGGGAAGATTCTTAAATATCTTTTTTTTTTTTTCCTGCCTCTGAAGTGCAACTGAGTGTTTATCAAATCACTCTGAGGGGATCCATGGAAAGTTCTACTCCAGCATACCCTACATTAACACCATTTAGCTTGAAAATAAGTCTTATTCTACTATTCATTGTTATGGGAGCCATTCTCACCACCGCACTTTTTGTTTCCTGCACAGTTTAATAGTCTGGCCCTTTAAAACCCTGTCCGATTTAAACAAACCTAACAATGGTCACATATTTTTAATTAGAAAAGTAAAATGGCCTGTTCCTTGGAATATAGCATATTAAATAATTGTATTATTAAATCATATATTTTAATAAATTGTATTAAAAAATAGATAAGAAAACTTTAAATAAAATTAATTACCTATCTTCTCCTCCTCAGTTATGCAGCAACAGATGTAAGAGAACTGGGGTAAGATATGGCTACCTTCCTGCTTCTGCTTTAGATGATGGTTCCACCCGAGTTTCGGCTTTCCCAAGCTGCAAGCCACTGCGTTTCATTCAGTTACCTGGTAACAAAGCCAGGGGTCGAATGTGGGCCTCTAAACACCAAGCCTGTCTGCCGTGTAGTCAATGACTCCCGATCAGGCCCCACCCACAACAGAAATGACTGTCACCTCAAGACTACCAGGGAGTGATCTTAACAAGAGAACTGAGCTGAAATGGCAGCAAAATGGTGTTACCAAAAATCAGATTCGGACGTTATGTTTGGTTCCTCAGAACCGTGGCATTGCTTCTCCAGTGTATGAGCAGTTCCACCACGCATTCTTGGTATCCATCCCACCCCATCTCCCAGAGCTCTTTGAAAATCACATTTATTTAGAAGGACTTAGGAATGACTCTTTCTGGAGGAAGAAGAAAAGAGAATAACTTTTCAATGATTTGTATAAGCCTCTATGTGTTTGATGCTGTAACATTAACAAGGTTCTAACAACTGGGCTTTCAGAAAAGCAAGATTGTCTAATGAACACAACTCAGTGCTAAAATTCCCTAATTTGGGAAGTGGGTAATGAGGAGAGAATAAAATGTTGCAAGATTTCAGAAAGCGAAATTTGACTTTCCTAGAAGTGAACTTTGGACAAAAGCACCAACATTCTGACCAGAGACCTGATATGAGTTCCTTCCAGTTTCCAATTAGCTAATTTATTGCAGTTGAATAAGCATTTTAACCTCTAAGTTTCCATTCTGTCTCAGCCTCTTGAGGAATCAAAAAAGATATTGCTGAGGGAATATGGGTAAAGTTGGCAAGGTAATGGGAGCACTTTACGGTCCCTATAAACATGGACTCATGAATGCAAATGTAGGGTTTCTCATAGGTCCAGAAAGACTTAAGGTATTTCCATTTCTGGAAGCTCAGAATATATTTTAAAAATGAAAATATCAAGAGTATTTTTTTAATTTAACAAATAGATACTTTTAACAGAAAATAACATATACAACTGAATTTGAGACCTTTTGTAAATATGAGGCCTAGATCAAATGCATTATCCTACCCAAGACCACCCTTAAGAGGTCCCGAGTAATGACACCATTTTGAACAGCAACAGAAGAGAACTTACAGCCCAGCTTCTCCCTTGAGGTTACTTTTTTTTAAAATGCCTCCATAAAATATCTTGGAAACATGGAGAAGGATCTTCTCCCTTATATTTACTATTTTTCAGATGTGATTATGGACTTCCAAATGACCCTCATTTCATTGTTTTAAAAATCTATCCTCATGAGCCATTAGTGATTATGGTGTGGAAATGACAATGGTGCTACATGACTCGAGGTTATAAGAAGATGGGATTGATGAGCTCTCTCATAGTGCCAGAATTCTAGGTCTCAAAAAGAGGACAAATTGAGCCTTCTACAAACTCAAAGTGCAGCTATTAAAGCCAGTCTTAAAAATCTCCGAAGAGCCTTTTCTAATAGCATCTCTTATCCATGAAGTTCTTCCTACTAACATGCCTTCATCTCTCCTGTCAGAAACTGACTCTTTCCTTGACCTCAGTGGAATTAGCACACGGTCACTCATGATCCCGGACTTGCCCCTGCACACATTGAAAAGTTCTGTCTGAACACTCATCCTCACAACCATGCCTACAGAACCAATTCCTGAATTAGACTTTCCATCTCAAAGAATCAAACACTCACTCTGTCCCTGTTGCTGAAGTCAGTGCAGATAACCAGCAAGGACATCTATGAACTTGAACTCACAGAATCTTCCATTTCATCTTAAAAAGACACATGGTCCCACAATCCTGGGTGTATGCTAAGTCTTAGCTAACTAAGATGGATGATGAAAAAATCACTTTTCCACCGTTATGCTGTTATTTACCAACAAGATTATTTCCCCACTGTTCCCAGTTCTATCCATACTGGGGCCAACACTTCTCCGTGGTGTCCAAACCAAATCAAAAGAGTCCCTGTCTTAGAAGGCATTTGTTGCTGCTGAGCCACGTCTGCTTGTCTGGTCATAGTATTCCAGTATGGGACAAACAAAGGGTTAATTTGTCCTCTTGGGATGTGGTGAAGCCCTTTGCCAAAACTGATTTCTTTTCTAGACAGTCTTTTAGGTGTGCAGCTTTCCCCAGTGCACCTACCTACCTTGGCTGCCTAGTCACTGTTTCCAGTGTGGATAAGTACGCCCCTGCCCATTTCCAGTCATTTGCCAACACCAAATCATACTGAAGATGAACTTGCCTTTCCCTACAACTCATGAGTCAGAAAAATTACCAACAGAAGACATCTCTAGAAAGTGTGACCATGTGCTCTGAGACCCACAGTTATTTAGCCAACTAGTTCCTCACTGAGTTGTATCAGAGTCACCTTTCTCTACCTGTCTGTTTCGGAAGAATTCAATCTGGGGAAATGGCTGTGCCACACAGCTAGAGGGAAAGCAGGTGGCTTTTTAAATTCACAGTAATTGAGAGTTCAGACTTGATGCAGGGGATTGATAGATAACATCCAAAATAGCCCAGGTGCCCTCCAAAATAAAACTCTAATAAGAAGCTGTGAGGTAACCACAGGTAAGGCGAGCTTCACTTCCTGCCATAGCAGACTCCAGCTGCCACGGGAAGTCTGTTTTAGTTTCATCTGTCTGATTCGGTAAGCTTCTCTTTCCATTCAGGTGTCTTAATTCAAGGTTCAAAAGAAGGTTTAAAAATAAGAACTTACCTCATTTACCTAAGGATTCTGGGTGGGAAATCCAATAGCTGAGGCTAATGGAAGGGAGACAGCAGGCAGCAAACACGCCAGCTCCTACGGATATGGGAAACCACGGGTGTTATCACACCTAAGCCCTCACCAGAGTGAAGATAAATGCATATGACAATAATTTTAAATCATTTTGTAGGATGTTAAGCAATAAGCCACCGACCGGGAATTCCCTAAGTCACTTCCCCCTTCTCTGATTGGCTGCTGGGCCCTTTAAAAAAATAAAATAAAGGATTGCAAGCATTGGCTCATTTGCATTTGGCCATCTCACACGTTAGTGTTCAAACAAAACAGGTCTAACCAGGTTATGCCTGTGTCTCAAGAACAGAGAGACAACCTGTTAATGGATGAGGAATTGATTTAGTGGTGACTGTTCTTTTCAGCAAGGAGCCCCGGTGGTGCAGTGGTTAAGCACTCGGTTGCTAACCCAAAGGTCGGCGGTTTGAACCCACCAGCTGAAAAATGTGGCAGTCTGCTTCTGTAAAGATTTACAGCCTTGGAAACCCTATAGGGCAGTTCTACTCTGTCCTATAGGGTTGCTATGAGTCAGAATCGACTTGACAGCAGTGGGTATAGGTTTTTTTCAGCTTAAAGGCTATCTCAGGTGAAAAGCACAGAGCTCCCCAAAGACACCAGCAGGAAAGCAGAATGTAGAAGCAAAGTAAGCAAAAGTTCAAATTGGGAGGAGATGACGGTATAGGAGAGTGGGTACCCTCTTGAACATCTGTCTCATTTACTAATCTGTCTTTAGTCCACTCTGTTTGGCATCAAGAGTTTTGTCTACCAGAGAGCAGCCTGGCTGTGCAGGTACCAGGTCCTGAAGGGGCTCCCGGCAAGGTAGCCTCATCATAGCTTCTCCCTCCAGGCACCAGGACTGCCTCTTTGACATTGACCCTTGGCAATTTGAATGGACTTTGAGAAGTCAATCTCCCCCAGCCGCAGGTGAAAGACATGGAGGACACTTGAAAAGGAGGGTCTTGGGAGGGAGGGTCCACTGTGAGTTGTTCAGGTCTAATATTCATCTCTCAACAATGCAAGGGCTGATTATCTGGTTGGCGGATTATCCAGGTTCTTCACTTCCTCTTGACATTTACATGATATTGTTTAGTGTTTACTGACATTCTGTATAGGAGGTAAAGATGGAAAGATCAAGACTCTGAAACTGGAAATAAAACAACATGGCTTGGGCAAGAAGGAGGTGGAAGCCTAGGAAAGATCTGTGAATTTTAAGTATCCATGTCATCCCCATCCCCCTAGGCCAAAGGCATATAGGGAGTTACCTATACCTGCTTCACTGAGTCACAAATGCACCTCCACTCATGCAGGTTAGTGACTGCTTCTGGCAAGGAAAAATACAATCCCCTAACCATTAACTTTCTCTCTCAGGTTTTCCTGGACACTAGGCTGGCATGAGCTAAGTGTCCAGACAGATTTCTATAATGTACAGGCCTCCCCTCTGTGGAAGAAGGAAAAGAAATTGAGTTTTGGCAAAGAGACAAAGGTTTTGTGATCAAAACCAAGAAGTTCCCAGTGTAAAAATGTCTATATGTGGGCAAAGACTGTGAATAGAACAAAAAGTAAGCGGCTGCTGTATGAAAGTGGAATGGTGAGTGAGCAGTAGTATTAATCCTTTCTTGGGTTTTTTTTGTTTGTTTGTTTGTTTGTTTGTTTTTCTTAGTTTATGCAACATAAATGCAGAGGAGAAACATCAAAAGGTTTTTGAATGTGTAGAAGGCTTGGTGGGAGGACGGGTGGATGTGGGAGAGTCTTGGATCTCAGGTAGGGCACTTCTTGGAGGTTTGAGAAGTGCAGTGTAGGGAGACTAAAAAGCCCCTCTACCTCCCTGTTGTTGTCAGGTGGTGCTGAGTCTATTTCTGTCTCATATCAACCCCATATGATAGAGTAGAACCGCCTCATTGAGTTTTCTTGGCTACAATCTTTACAGAAACAGATTGCCAGGTCTTTCTCCTACAGAGCCACTGGTTGTGTTCGAACCACCAACCTTTTAGTTAGCAGCCAAGCTAACTATTGGGCCACCAGGGCTCTGTCTCCCTAGCCTTCATCAAACATTCCCACCATTCATTCCCTAGTATTCAACCTTGTGTATATCCCAAAGGTCCTGTTAAAAGGTAAATGTCTCCCTTGGGGCTGATAAAAACAGTAAATATCATTATTGCTCATTATCACATTAGCCCCAATTAGTTTATCAGCTCCAGATCTGAGTGCAGGGCCCAATGGGAACGGCCTAGCAAAGTTTTGCTTGGGAGGTGAATCAGAAGAAATCTCGGGACTCCTCTCACAACAGGGTGTGTGGTGGGGTGGGGTTGGGGTGCTAGCAGTGCCAGTGGGACTCCAGGAAAGCAAACTTGGCCTTCTTTACAACTCTGCCTGAGATTAAACTGCAACAGTAGGGCGGGGGTGGTGGTAGGAGTTGTGTGATCAGAAGGTGGTGAGCTGCAAATGCAACTCCAAAAGTGATGTGGCTTGCAGGTCTAATCCTAGCCAGCTGCCTGTAATTATAGGCCCTCTAATTTCTAGCTGAAGAGTCCCTGTTATATTGCCATTCCCTTACCCACTCTTATTCTGCCCATTTTAGATCAGAGGACTGTTCCATTAAGGTATCCCTGAAATAAGTCATTTTGGGGTAGTGGTGGTGGGAGGGATTAGAAAAGATGTCACCTCCTATTCATAAGCCACTTATTTGTGGAGCTTTTATGTATATGAAGTACCTAACAACATGCCTGAAAAAAAAAAACCAAACCCGTTGCCATTGACTCAATTCCGACTCATAGAGACCCTATAGGACAGAGCAGAACTGCCCCATAGGGTTTCCAAGGAGCACCTGGTGGATTTGAACTGCCGACCTTTTGGTTAGCAGCTGTATCTCTTTAACCACTACACCACCAGGGTTTCCACAACATGCCTAGCACCTAAAAAAAAAAAAAATCCTGTTGCTGTCGAGTCGATTTCAACTCATAGCAATCCTAGAGCACAAAGTAGAACTGCCCCACAGAGTTTCCAAGGAGCAGCTGGTGGATTCAAACTGCCAACCTTTTGGTTAACAACAGAGCTCTTAATCACTGTGCCACCAGGACTCTGCCTAGCACCTAGTGGGTACTTAATAAGTATTGGTTCTTTTCTTTACTTGGGACATAGTTGAACCTCCCAGAATAAAAACAAAAACAACCCTCCTCCCGAAAAAAGCTAGCTTTTTAGGCATATTATGTCTAGAGCTTGGCTGCTAAGCACTATATTGGACAATACTCTGTTGTGTTCCATTTGGTTTTTTTTTGTTTTTGTTTTTGTTTTTTTTTTTTTTTTGACAAATTTTTGGATGTAGATTGCCAGGCCTTTCTTCCCAGTCTGTCTTAGGCTGGAAGCTCCACTGAAACCTGTCCACCATGGGTGACCCTGTTGGTATTTGAAATACCAGTGGCATAGCTTCCAATATCACAACAAACTGGCAGATGAGTGGTGACCCTCATGGATAAGAAGTTTAAAAGTACAACCACAGAAACACCAGAGCCTTTATATGGACACACTGCTCCCTAAAAGTTATACCAACTTTCTCAAGGAGGAAATAAGCAAGACTTTCATTACCATATCATGTCTCCAACTGTAATGTAGATTTAATTTGTTTTTTGCTCCTAGGAGTTTCTGGGAGACTGATAAAGACATGGGAAAGTGAGTAGAGTGATGAGACAAAGTTCATTGCCCCTGTTATATGGATGGAAAGTCTGAAAAGAGACACAAAGCATCTTACTCTCCAATCAAGATCAAGATAGTACTGGGACCTGGAACCAAATCTAAAAGCCCAATTATTCTGCAAATATTCCTGGCCTTCCCTACAGTTCAAGATTCTATCACTGTCTCAGTCCTATGCAAGACACGGAGTATTTGAGTCGCTGGCCCCCACAGAGGAAAAGGGGAACAAAGCAACCAGACCAGTTACATCCAGTAGCCTGAAGACCCCAAGTTCAGTTGGGTTGTCTACTAGATCATCCACATGGTGAAACCAAAAAATTCCAGGACCTTAATTCCTAAATCAAGGCCAAGACAAAGGATCTCTTTAAGCCAAGTATCAAGCCTTAAGGGATCAAAGTCTTAACACCAACAGAGGCTGTGGTTACAAGGTTAGTGGGAGTTGTGTGCTGATTTGCAAGGAAGAGGATGCTCGCTCACTTTACACAGCACCTTTTAACTAAACCCAAACCAAACTCTCTGCCGTCAAGTTGATTCCAGCTCATAACGACCCTATAGGACAGAGTAGAACTGCCCCATAGAGTTTCCAAGGAGTGCCTGGTGGATTCAAACTGCCAACCTTTTGGCTAGCAGCTGTAGCACTTAACCACTACGCCACCTTTTAACTAGAGACCCAATATTTATTTTTGAAAGCAAGTGTGTGTTTGTATATGTTTCTGTCTATCATCCCCTCCTGATGACGTGGAGTTACCTCCAGGGCAGAACATGACAAACCATTTAGTAAGAGTCACACAAGAATATTACCATAGAACTGACGAGAATCTCTAGTTCTGTAAAATTCATGGTGGAATGAGAAAGGGGACTAAACAGAGCAGAATATTATCATTAATTACCTTCACTAGCATCAGATAAGGAACTGGGGTTAGTAAATATCATCTTGCCTCTTACTCTACCCCGCTTGTCTCAGTTATCTAGTGCTGCTATAACAGAAATACCACAAATGGATGGCTTTAACAAACAGAAATTTATTTTCTCACAATTTAGGAGGCTAGAAGGTGCTGAATTCAGGGTGCTGGCTCTAGGGAAAGGCTTTCCCTCTCGGTGGGCTCTGGAGGAAGGTCCTTGTCTCTTCTGAACTTCTCTGTTCCCAGACAATCTTCATGTGGCTTGGCATCTCTCTTCCCCCATCTCAGCTTGTTCTCTTGCATTTAATCTCTTTTTTATCTGAAAAGAGATTGACTCGAGATACACCCTACACTAATTTTGTCTCATTAACATAACAAAGACAACCCATTCCCAAATGGGATTATAACCACAGGCATAGAGGTTAGTATTTACCACACATATTTTGGGGGGACACAATTCAATCCATAACACTTTGCCAAAAGTCACATTTCAAAATCTTTAATAGCCACAGAGTTTAGATTCCTTGGGCTTTTCGTACCAGTGGAGGAGAGGCTCCATGGGCTCTGAAGGAGGTATCTGAGTTCTATTTAGGAGTTTGATGCTGACAGCTATCCTAACAGATTTGTGTGGAGCCTTCTGATTATGACTTTTGCCATCACATCTGTGCCCACACACTGAGCAAACCCTCTGCTAGTGTCACTTGCCACTGAGCAGCTGTAGTGGGGGACAACCTAGGTGCTAGGGTAGGGGAGAGTGGCTCACCATTTCTGGAAAAAATGACTTATTGCGTACACACACGAGTGCACACACGTGTGCACATGCACACAACTCAGACGTATGCATACGTCTCAAATCTTATCTCTGTACCAACGATGAATTTTCTGAACTCCCTCTTTATATATTTTTTTAATTACCTTCAAGACAACTCCATTCTTGCTTAAATTACCTTGCCCCTACCCTGTTCCTTCCTCCTTGGCTACATCTTATTATTCTTTTTCTGGCCTTATCTTTCTTCACACATAGCTTTTACACAGTGCCCTGACTTAATGCCAACTTCACTGCTGGGCTAAGCACTTTGTTTCTAGAATCAAACTGTTTTGAGCTTCTAAACAGAGTGCTTCCATCAGGGTCTTCAAGAAGGCTCATTTTCTCAGTTCCAGAAAGAGAGGGAAGGACAGGCAAGAGTTGTCCACTTCTAGGCAACCTTCTTGTTGCCAGTGTTTCCTTCTTTCTGTATGAGGAAAGGTTTGTTGTAATTACAGTAATTGTTTTCATACATTATTTTGGCATAAGAATTCCCTTCCCAAAATGATTAAATCAGACACGGGACTGATAAACACTAAATTCAGGATTGTAGTTTAACCTGAGAGAGGATGGGGAATGAGTTGAGGAAATGGGCAAATGCAATAGGAGGTTTGCAAACATGGCAGAATGTTAAGATGTGACAAAGCTGGGTGGTGGTTATGTATCTGCTATATTATTTTCTATAAACTTTTCCATTAATGTGGTATATTTAATTCAAAATAATATGCATAATAAAATATGGCTTTCACTATTAAAAAAAAAAAAATCCTTGTGACATAGCTAGGGCCTTACCTACTCCATTTCCCTTCCCTGCTCTCTCATATGCATCTCCAAAGGCCCCAACCTTTTCTGCAACATAGTCCTCCCAACTCGGTGTCCTTGCCCTAAGCCAATGGAGCATGAGTCACCTTCACAAATTCAGGTTCCTGAGTTCTTCCCTATACCTACCAAATCTGCACCTTTAGGGGTAGGGTGATCACAGAGAAAATAATCAATGTTGTGTTATCACCATTTATTTATATTTTGTAGGCTCCTACATTGTTCTGCTGATAATAAACCAGAAGACACAGTTCCTACCATCCAAGAGGACATTTTAATGGAGAAACCATGAAGGTCTCAGCTCCTAGTACTTTCTAACCCAAGGACCACGAGAGACAGCAAACTCTCAGACCCAGAGCAGAAAATGTATAAAATCACCATCCAGATGCCTAATGATTCTGGAGAACCTGTGATGTTGGAATACTAGGAGCTCCTGTAAAAACAAAATGGGGACAGCTTTCTCAGAAGCAGCCTGATGTGGAGAAAACGACATAGATTTTGGAGCCTGACAGATCAGCACAACCTTGTCATGTTTACTTTAGGTCTCAGTTTCCTCATCGGTTTACTGGGGATATTACATGCTTGGTGAGCTATTTGGGGAATTAAATGAGAAAATGCATAAAGTGTTAGAAGAGTACCTGGCACTTGGTGGGCTCTCAGGAAATGTTTGTTTACTTCCTCCCTCTAAGTATGGAGCTTGAAACCCAAGAGCTCCCCTTAGCAATATATGAAGTTAAATATGGATTGTCAGAGAAATAACCCACGTTTCAAAAGATAAAGTAGGAGAAGGAGGTGAAGCTGGAAAGGCATAGAGAACAGGAAAAGTAATAATGACTGCTCATATTTATTAACCACTGTGTGTATCATAACATAATAGCCAAAACAATGGACTCAAACATACCAACGATCATGAAGATGGCCCAGGACTGGGCAACGTTTTGTTCTGTTCTATATAAGGTCACTATGAGCTGGAGCCTATTTGACAACACCTAACAACATACAACCATATATCAGTCATTAGACAAACAACTTGCATTACCTCATTTAATCCTCTAAAAAATCCATCAGAAAGTACTATTAACTCTTCTCACTTTATAGATGAGGAGACTGAGCCTCATTATCCTAATAAGCAACTTACCAAAGTCACACAGTAAAACAAGTGGCTGAAGCACAAACCAAAGTCAGTGTAATTCCAAAACAAGATCTCTTAACCACAACTCTCTCCAAAAAAGAGAAGCTTAAACACTTGTTGAAATTTGAACTATAATATCTTTACACAGATATGGAAAACCAAGCTCAATTCTGTAAGGCAAATGGAAATGTGAGACTGGAAAACTGAAATTAAAAAAGTACAAAATTTATGAACTCCAGACAGGGCTGAGCCTTATTTATAGGACAGTCTTCAGCCCCTACCCTTTAATACCAAATAATTAAAAGGCTAAATGCTCAGAATAAGAATTGAGGGGAAACCCACTGGGAAAAGTTGTGACTTAACATTGCCTCGGAAGTCATGAGACCATGTTGACACAAAGGTCACTCGCCAGCCACCAGATTTAACAGCACTGAGCAAGCTAAATACAACAGTTTAGGCCATTTGGATCCAGAAATAGCAGGGAGAAAAGAGGAAGAGTTGCAGTGATGATGAAGCCATTAAACATTAAGGCTGACAGCAGTGGTGGAATCTAGTTGGGGGTGGGGGTCTCCATCAGTTTTTCCATCCCCATTCTAGATAAGCAATTGACATTGTCTCAAAGTAATGTAAAACCCTAATCAACTAGATTCTTGCCTTTAAATGCTTTCCAGATGGAAATTAGGAATTATGGACCTTCCCATGCCCTGGAAAAATGTATCTAGAAACCTGCTGGAAATGTTATCGGAGAGAAGACAAGCACATCCAATGTGACTATGCAAAAAACCTCATTTGCATAGATAAATTTTCCATTCAGTCCATTCAAAACATATGCACCTGCACATTGGTGGGATGTCAAGAAAGAAGCCCTTGGGATTATTTCTGAATAATTCCATATTTGGGGGAAATCCAGATAAAATCTCCCCCATGTGTCACGGCATGTCTATGATCTTTCTCCCTTCCCTGTCCCCCACTCCCATTCTTAGCAATCACTTATGAATTCGGGGTTTGGAATTAGTCAATCTATCCTTCTGGACAGGGACAGTATGCCAAGGAGTCCTATTTTGAGACCTAGTTTCTTTTATGACAATGCCCCAGGAAAGTTTCATGAGAGTCCTGATTTAAGGTTGGAGATTAATAGCTCTGAAATTCTGAGAACCAAAAAATACTGTGTAGGTAGGTGTACAGTAAAACTGAAATAAGGAACTCCTTCTCTGCAAACTGAACCAAAAATCTGCATAGTCAGTACATCTGAAAACTTCTCTGGGGAGCATAACCCTGATGCAAAAGGGACCAGCCACAGTCTGCCCACTTCCTGACAGTGGAAAAAATGTGGAGACCCTTAAGCTCAGTTATGCTAGGAAGAATGGGATAAGGAGGGCAAGGGACAGGAGCCACCCTGACAAAGTGAGTATGAAGGGGGCATGCTCAGCTTGCTATGAACCTTCTCCATCCACATCAAAAAACTTCAAAGTCTGTTCAAAGTTTATGGTTCTCAAATTCATCAGTCCATGGTTCTCCGGGAGTTGCCAGAACCACCGAGGCAGAAAACCTCAGGGAGTCCAACCTTAGCTCTCACAATTGTGTGTGGTTGTGGTGGAGGAGGGGTGCCCTTGGCAAATATCTGATTTTTTGCTAACCCATTTTCTTTCCAGCTTGGCAGGTCACCTTAACTTGGAAGCTGGGAAAAATATGCTTGTAAGAGGCTAGGCTGATGCTCTGTGAACTTGAGCCTTGGCTGGGAGTAACGTTTTTTGAATAACCAGGTAAGAAGAGCCTAGAAAGCCATAGCACCATGCCAATACATACCCAGTCACCAGGCATCCAGACCCACTATAAGTCACCACCCGGCCCACAGCCCAATCATCAATCCCTCTGTGTTCCTCAGTGCTGTGGGCAGCAAGCATTCAGCAGTGCAGCGTAGCTGCTGAGAAAGAGGCTAAACTGAGACCAAGAGGGAAAGAGAAACAGACAGCAGTTCCTTCATATTTTATCCTGATGCCCATAGAGAGACTTTGAAATGTCCCTAAAACTCACCTGGGTGATATTTATTACCATTTTAGTCACAATTGTACAAGATTTCTATACACATACCCCCTTTCTGTACTTCCTCATGTTTGCAGCCTTCCCAAATGACTCCCTCATTCAAAAATCTTCACAAGGTCCCCACTGCCTGAAGCCGTGTTCCTTAGGGGAAAGTACATCTGCTGTGGGTGGTACGCAAGATGATCTTAAGTACAAATAAGAATAATTTTTATTTCAATAGTTACGTGTTGTTGGTAGGAACACAAATTTAGTAAAGTAAAAAAAGAGTCAGTCTAAAGAAGATTATTAAGTAAATAACATAGATGCTGCGTAGGCATGGCAAAAAAAATAGTGACGATGAGTGATTGAAATTTGGGAAATAATGGCTTAAAGACAGGCAGTCCAAACTCCCTGGCATGACATTCATCCCCTGTTCTCCCTCTGTGTTTCCAGTTTTAAGTCCCCTGGTCTCCATCTCAAACTCAACAGAGAATGTCGCAGGCATGGTGACCTCAAATCACTTCTGCACACATCCTACACCTCTTTGCTACCTGCTCCTCCTACTACATGGACCACTGTTTCCCCATCCTCGCCCAGTGGAACCCAACCCATTTTTCAATGCCATTTTCTCCATTCAGTCTTCCCCAATTGCCTTCATTGGAATCTAAATCTCCCAGAACATTTTGTCTGGACCTGGAACCGTTCAATATTCAACATCCAACAAATATTGGGCTTCTAGCATGTGCAGGCACTGTTCCAGGAAATGGGGATTCAGCCATGGAGGGGGGGAGGGGCAGAAGAAAAATTCCTGCCATCATGAAACTTGGCTTCTAATGAAGTGGTATGACGGCATGTTTCCTATTCTGCCATGTGGGGCCACTTTGGGGTACCGCTTTTCTCCAGCCAGCCTGGATAACCTGCGCAGAAAGTGTCTTATTCATCTTCATATCCCCAGGAGGACCAAGTAGCAGAGTGCTCAAATCTACTTGCTGAATTGAATCGGATGACATTTCTCAGAGCTTGAAGCTCCAAAGTTGGGGCCCTAGTATCTAGAAATGGTATCATAACCAATAACACCCTGTGTGTTGATGGAGCTTTAGAAACTGCTTTCTCTGTCTCTCATTAGAGCCTCACAGTGTCCCTGGGTCAAGTGATGCAGACAAGGTGGTTGAAATTTGGACCCCTTCAGGATTAGCATCTTTCCCAAGGTTAGGCAGTCAGCACAGGGCAGGGCAGAGATCTGAGGTTCATGGTCCTCCAGTGGCTGTTCTTGCTACCAGACAACTCTCCTCACACCTCAGGGTGAGGTAATTCCAGACACAGACAACTCTAATTCTCGTTGGGAATAAACCCACAGCAGACATTTAGCACCTACTGATGAAAGGCTCTGGAGTAACTGCTGGAAAGATGAGGACACCCAGGAACAGTGCCAGGAGTGGGAGAAGCCTGGACATGGTCCTAGAGAGAAAGTGCACTGTTGCTTCTGCCCTTCTCTCCTGGATCTCCCTCTGCCCTTCTCTCTCACTCCATCCCTTTTCTAGAACCACTACCAAACCTTAGCATGGAGACCATGTGTAGAATGACCATCTCATCCTGGTTTGCCTGGAGTTTCCCATTTAGCACAGAATACCCCTCATCTGGGGAAACCCCTCAATCCCCAGCAAACCAGGAAGTTTGGTCCCCCCACCTGCATGTCACACAGACCTGTGCTCCCATCCAGTCTTCTCTAACAGCTATGTGTCCTTGAGTAGTTACTTACCAATCTCTGAGTCCCTATTTTCTCATCTGCAAATTGGATAATACCCACCCCCAGTGCAGCTATGAGGATTAAAGGGAGAATGTACTGTATGTGTAGGGAGACAGGGAGTGCACCATAAATGATTCTGTTATTAATATCTTTGGAGGTTGTACTGAGAGCACTGTAAGGAGAACAGAGCTGTGGTTAATCAAAGAACCTGTGAGCTGTAAAGTGCAACTGAGCAGCTATCTTTCATTTGGAAAACAACTTGCCAAGGATCATGTGGCCACAACAGGCATCTCGGAATGGCAGGAAACAAAAGCCTTACCAGTGAAGTGCTATAAACCAAATTCAGAATCTACTCAGTTCTGCCTTATTATTTCTCTTAAGCATTTACTAAGTGCCAGATGCCATACTAAGCATTTTATTTACATGCAATTTCTCATTTAATCCTCACACAACCCCATAAGGTACCATTATTACCCCCATTTTAAGGATGAGGAAACTGAGGTTGAGAGAGATTGAGTAACTTGTGTCTGTGAGGACAGATGCAAAGTGGGTCTGCCTGAACTCAGAGCCTCTGTATCCCTAACCACCATCTAATATGCTTAGGAAACATCTTCCTCTGTGCCTGAGCAGAAGCTGACAGCTTTTCTCCCTCCAAACAGAAGGAAATTGGCATTTCACTAGGCACGGGGCAATCTGATCTGTCCTGGAGAAAAGCGGAATTAGAAGGTGAGCCCTCGCTTGCTGGGAGACAGCTTGCCCTGAAACCCTGCTAGGTTTCCTAGAACCCTGAATAAATATTTACATAATCTAATTACATTGCTCTCTAGCTTCATACTGAGGAGAAAACATAGAACTAGCCCAGGCCAATGAACCATTGTGGTTTGGACAGATTGTTTTTCAGCCCACACAGTCTAATATTCCTAACAGTAGACGATCCAACATAGAGGAAGGGGCATCTGACTTGGAAATGGATTAGGGTTTTCAGCCCAACTTTACCACTTCCTGGGTATGTCACCTTGGAAAACTTGAGGCTCAGTTCTCCTATATTCAAAATGGGTGTAAAATTTGTTCCTATGCCACCACCTCCACCACCATCACCACCATCATCATCATCCACACCTGTTGAGTACTAAAAGTATGCTAAGCACTATACTTGCATTTTTGCATCAAATCCTCTCAAAAGATTGTGGATGTAGTTACTATTTTTATTTCCATTATGCAGATGAAAAAATTGAGGCCCGGAGAAGTTAAGAAACTTGGCCGAGGTCATACAGCCAGGTCTGACTGAGACCCAGACAGTCTGACTCCAAAACTTTGCTTGTGATCTTGTGGACTGTCTCTTATCACCTGCACCGTCCGATGAAGTGACATGTGCGAATGTGCCTGGCTTATAGACCACCCTATAGTAGCATCCTTTCTTCTACAGTCTCAGTCCACCACTCCTTACAGTGCCTAAAAGGAAAAGAGGGGGGCTGGCCATGGGAGCACCTCCTCCTTCCCTAACTGCACTGCCTTCCAAGTGATAGTAAATGATTCGCAAGTTTGGGATGAGAACATGTGACCCTAGGAGTGACTCGAATACAGAGGGACCAAGGAAAGAGCATCTAACTGTGGAACAAAGCCAGGTAGCAACCTGTGGCAACGATAATTACAGGCTGGAGAAGCAACACGAAGGCCAAATGCTGTCTAGTTTATTCTGTAATGAATCACAGCCTCAAAGACTTTGAGGAGGTCCATAGACTCCACCAGGCCACTGGGGACCCAACAAGAATTAAAACAAACAAACAAAAAAGCAACCTCCCCAGTACCTCCTATCTCACTTTGCATAGTCCCCTTGCCTTTTCTCCCTCTATGAGGCCATGCCCAAGTCCCCAAACACTGTCCCCTATGGGTCCAATGCTCTCAAAAAGGGTGGGAGGAGGGTGTAAAGTTAGAAGTATGATTCAAAAAAAACCCAAACCCGTTGCCGTCAAATCAATTCCAACTCATAGCAACCCTATAGGACAGAGTAGAACTGCCCCACAGGGTTTCCAAGGAGTGGCTGGGGATTCGAACTGCTGACCTTTTGGTTAGCAACCGAGCTCTTAACCACTGCCCCACCAGGGCTCCAGAAGTATGATAGGATTGTGAAAAATACATAAATCAGCAATGTCAGCTGGGAAATGAAAGTCACAGCTCTTCATGTTGTTCTACAACAGAGTAAAAGTAGCTTATTTTCCATCAAGATAGAAAATAAAAACCTATCATTACCATATCCAGCAATCTATGACACCCCCTTCTACCCTCAAATTGCCATGCCTAAATAGATACTAAACACAACATTTTAGTTGCAAGCCAGACAGGCCTAAATTTGTGTTCAAGCTCTGCTACTTGTGGCTGTGTGACCTTGCCCAAGTGACTTATCTGAGCTTCCACTTCCTCATTTGTTAAATGTGAATCATAACAGTACTCACTCTGTGAGGTTATTAAGGGTATTAAATTAGATAATGCATGTAAAGGGCTGGATTTGCCAGCTATTTTACTTATTTATTCTAGTAATTCTGAATTCTGTCCCCTCTCGCCCAGGACTCAGCCATCTGATTTACACAATTCCATTGATCTGTATCTCCCCATAGTCCTTTTGGCTCGACCCACTGCCCCTGCTTATGGGTGTTTTCAAACAAGGCCAGCTGAATTGAAAATCATCTCCAAAATCTCAGGTTCATAGTTACTTGGACACGCCTGCTGTGGGGCATGTGTTGTCAGTAATCGGCTCCCATTGTTATTAGTTGCCGTTGAGTTGATTTCAACCCACAGTGACCCCACGTGTGCAGAGCAGAACTGCTCGTTAGGGTTTTCAAGGCTGTGGCCCTCTGGAAGCAGATCACTAGACCTGTCTTTCGAGGCAGCTCCGAGTGGGTGTGAACTGCCAACCTTTCAGTTAGTAGTTGAACACTTAACTGTTTGCACCACCCGGGGACTCCTAGACCTTTCCGATGACCTTGTGTTTCGGATTTCAGAGGCTGGAAAGGCCCTCTCCTTTCCCTGCCTGACCTGGCTAACCTCCCCTTTCTGAGAGTGCTCACTATCTTACCCTCATGCAACACCAAGAGGTCATGGGCTCTGTCTATGGATGCTATTTGGTTACCTGGTGTTTTGCATTTTGCAGCACCCAGGGCCTGGACGTGACCAGAATGCTGTAACCAGCCACAGCTTGGCAATGACAAAGTCACACTTTCCTTAAACTAACACCTCAAGAACTCCCTGTCTTTCTCTTCTTCCTAACTACCATCCTTCCAAATACATCAAAGATCTGTGTGTCAAAACTTTCTATAATAACAAAAACAGTAAAGTTCATTATTCCACTGCTACTAGATTTTATGTTTGGAAATGTGGATCCTCCATTTAACCCTCAAAGGTAAGCTTTCAAAATATCCTAGGGCCTGGTTCCTACCAATTTATTGGTAACCATATCTCAGGATGGCCCTTGCCTACTGGTGTCATATGGATCAGGCTTCTCAGCCAGAGGAGCAGTGGAATATAAGCTAGTCCATGGGCCACATAGCAAGTGGATGGAGGAGGAGAGTTTCATAGTTTTAAAAGCCCCAACAGACCTGGTAACACCCATGGTTGGTTTGGGTGTGGAAGGCAAGCACTCTGTTTGTGGGAATGTATATTTGTACAATCTTTATGGGGAGCAATTTGGTAGTATCTACCAAAATTTGAAATGTTCATATCCTTTGACTCAGCAACTTCACTTCTAGGAATTTCTCCCACAGATTTGTGTACAAAAGGCCATTAAAATATATGATTAAATATTGAAAATAACATCAGTGTTCTCAATTGGAGAATGCTTGAGGTATGGTTCATACATAAAATAATATTAAAAGATGAAGTTAGATCTAAAGATGTCCATATATTAAGTAAAAAAACAAGCTAAAGAACAGGGCTTATAATATAATTTTTTGTTGTTAAAATATATGGATTTTGTAATGTCTGGGAGGATATATAACAAACAATAAACAGTAGTTGTTGCTAGGGGGTGGAATTGGGGAGGTTCACATTCTTGTTTAATTTTGTAGCATGCACATATTTATCTATATTTATACATCAAAAATATCCCAATATAACACCTATATGTGGCAATTGATGCTAATTTTCCATTAAAGGTAGTAATATGCTGCTGTTGTTGTTAGTTGCTGTTGAGTCAATTTCAACTCATGGTGACCCCATGTGATATAGTCTTTTTTTAAGTCAATTTAAGTTTTTAGTGAGTCATTTTGAAAAAGGAACTAAGAGGCTAAGAGGCTAGGTGGTAAATAGGTATAGCAAAACACTGAATTACTTGATGTTTAAACCTGTTGCCACTGAGTCAATTTCAACTCATAGTGACCCTACAGGACAAAGAGAACTGCCTTATAGGGTTTCCAAGGCTGTAATCTTTACAGAAGCAGACCGCCATCTTTCTCCTGTAGAGTGGTCGGCAGGTTCGAAGTGCTGACCTTTTGGTTAGTAGCTGAGTGATTAGCCACTGTGCCACCAGGACCCCTCGCTTAATGTTTGAGAGACTTGAATTAAGCAGTGCCATGTTGAACTTGGCTTTGGAGTGGCCAAGAGCACTTCTGCATCTAAAGGCCCAGACACACTAATGCTATCTCCTTCTTGGGCTTTTAAGAACCTGAATCTGAATACCCCAAGGGTTTACTGCTAAATGCTTTAATTAATCTCACACTTGTCACCTTCCTCCTTCCACCCACCTCCAGCCACCACAGGGCTCAACCCACACTGTGTCCAGTAGAGAGGCCACTGGAGCTAAGCCTGGAGCCAAACAGCAAACACCCTGCCAATGATTTATCTCCCTTATCTCAATCTCCACACTTTCACTGGGGGCAAAGGTCATTCACAGGAAGCTCCTTCAAAGTTAATTACCCTTCATTCTCAGAAGCCAACATGCTCCTGCTCTAGATAAGGAAGAATCACATCCAGTTTCTCCCTAGGTCAGTGGGTCCCAAACAGGCTGAGTATCAGAATCACCTGAGAAGTTTTATCAAAATACTGGCACCTAAACCCCACAGCCAACTTGTGGAATCCAGTCACTTAAAGACGGGCCTGGAAAACTACATTTTGTGGTCCTGAGAGAGTCTGATGTTCAGACAGATTTAGAAACTCATGTCCTTGGTTGGAAATCTCTTCTCAGATGTTATTGTTACCTCAGATGTTGTCAAGTCAGCTCCAACTCATGGTACCACGTATACAATAGAACAAAATATTACCCAGTCCTGCATCATCTTCATGATCATTGGTATGCTTGAGTCCATTGTTGCGGCCACTGTGTATTTGGAGTGCCTTCCAACTTATGGGGCTCATCTTCCAGCATTATATTGGACAATATGATAGGTGGGTGGTGGCCTTCTCAGTAGGTTTCCTATTTAGCCAATTAACAACCCACAATCATCCTACCAAGGCAATATAGTGTAGTGGTTTAGTACGTCGGGTTTGGAGTTGAGCAAATCTGGATTCAAATCCTGTGTCCACCACTAGGAAGTAGCTGAGAAGGCCTCAGGCAAGCTGCTTAACCACTCTGAGCTTCGGTTTCCTCAGCTGTAAAATAGAAATAACAATGGCTTCTATGCATCATCACCTTGATTTAAGGAGATAATGGATGTAAAGTCCATAGGACAGTTACTGCCTTGGTCATTATATATCAGGATGACTTTTTATCTTGGTAACCGAAAGGGACTCAAGTGGTTTGAAGGGAAGAAGAGAAAAGAGAAAAGTGAGTGAGAAGGAGAGTCAAAACAAACTTTGATATTTAGACCCTACTTGCCCCCTTCCCTTTAACATAGGAGATCCCTAAGCTCAGAAATTAGGATTATTGGTCATTCCTCACTACTCTCCCCATCCTCTAATCTCTACTCACACTGGACATGTGGCTCAAATTGCCAGTGCACTTGCTGGTGTCCAGCATAAATTCACCAAGAGAAATAAACTGAGTGGACAGAGGACCACGTGAGGGGCAACCTAGGATCCCCAGGTCATAGATAAAGTGGGTTTAAGAAGGCTCTACCTCTAAGCTGATACAGATGAGGTACTCAGATCTCTGTTTCACTAAAACTAGTTGCTGTTAAGTCAGCTCTGACTCATGGCGACTCCATGTGTATCAGAGTAGAATGCATTCCATAGGGTTTTCAATGGCTGATTTTCTCTTCACTTCGATCTTTTTTTTTTTTCAATTATACTTTAGATGAAGGTTTACAGAACAAACTAGCTTCTCATTAAACACTTAGTACACATATTGTTTTATGACATTGGTTAACAACCCCATGACATGTGAACACTCTCCCTTCTGGACCTTGGGTACCCTATTACCAACTTCCTGTCCCCTCCTGCCTTCTAGGCCTTGCCCCTGAGCTGGTGTGCCCCTTTAGTCTCGTTTTGTCCTGTGGGCCTGTCTAATCTTTGGCTAAAAGGCGAACCTCAGTAGCGACTTCATTACTGAGCTATAAGTGTGTCCGGGGGCCATACTCTGCGGGTTTCTCCAATCTCAGTCAGACCAGTAAGTCTGGTCTTTTTTTGAGTTAGAATTTTGTTCTACATTTTTCTCCAGCTCTGTCCAGGACCCTCTATAGTGATCCCTGTCAGAGCAGTCAGTGTGGTAGCCACGCACCATCTAGTTGTACTGGACTCAGTCTGGCAGAGGCCATGGTAGTTGTGGTCTATTAGTCCTTTGGACTAATCTTTCCCTTGTGTCTTTAGTTTTCTTCATTTTCCCTTGCTCCTAAAGGGGTGAGACAAGTGGAGTATCTTAGATGGCCACTAACAGGCTTTTCAGACTTACCAAAGGAGAAGGTACAACATTTTCTTTATAAACTGTGTTATGCCAATTGAGCTAGATGTTCCCTGAGACCATGGTCCCTGCAGCTCTCAGCCCAGTAATTCGGTCCCTCAGGGAATTTGGATTTGTCTATGGAGCTTCCATGACTTTATCCTGAACAAGTTGTGCTGGCAACCCCAGTATTGTGTACTGTCTTACCCTTCACCAAAGTCACCACTTATCTATTGTCTATTTAGTGTTTTTCCACCCCCATCCCTCCTCTCCCTCATAACCATCAAAGATTGTTTCTTTTTGTCTGTAAACCTTTTCATGAGTTTTTATAGTAGTGGTCTCATACAATATTTGTCCTTTTGTGATTGAGTTATCTCACTCAGCATAACACCCTCCAGATTCATCCACGTTGTGAGACGCTTCACAGATTCATTTGCTACGAAATGCTTGCGATCACTAGCCATGAAAAACCAAAAAACCCATTGCCGTCGAGTCGATTCTGACTCATAACCATTAGAGAAATGCAAATCAAAACCACAATGAGATACCATCTCACCCTGGCATTACTGGCAAGAATCAAAACAACAGAAAATAACAAATGTCTTTAATCCATTTTGAATTAGTTTTTGTGTATGGTGTGAGGTATGGGTCTTGTTTTACAAATGGACATCCAGTTTTGCTAGCACCATTTGTTAAAAAGACTATCTTTTCCCTATTTGATGGACTTTGGGCCCTTGTCAAAGATCAGGTGACCGTAGGTGGATAGATTTATATCTGGGCTCTCGATTCTGTTCCACTGGTCAATGTCTCTGTCATTGTAGCAGTACCAGGCTGTTTTGACTACTGTAGCTATATAGTAGGTTCTGAGTTCAAGTAGTGCAAGTCCTCCTACTTTATTCATCTTCTTCAATAGTGCTTTACTTATCTGGGGCCTCTTCCCTTTCCATATAAAGTTAATGATTTTTTTTCCATCTCTTTAAAGAATGTTGTTGGTATTTGGACTGGCATTGCATTGTATTTGTAGATTGCTTTGGGTAGAATTGTCATTTTCACAATGTTGAGTCTACCTATCCATGAGCATGGTATGTTTTTCCATTTATGTAGCTCTCTTTCGGTTTCTTGCAGTAGTGTTTTGTAGATTTCTTTGTATAGGTCTTTTACATCCCTAGTTAGATTCATTCCTAAGTATTTTATTTTTTTAGGGACTATTATAAATGGTATTGTTTTCCTTGTCATCCTTCTCTTTATTGGTGTATAGGAATCCAATGGATATTTGTATGTTTATCTTGTATCCTGCTACTCTGCTGAATCTTTCTATTAGTTCCAGTAGTTTTCTCATGGAGTCTTTTGGGTTTTCTATATATAGTACCATATCATCTGCAAATAGGGACAGTTTTACTTCTTCATTACCAATTTGCATGTCCTTTATTTTTTCTTGCCTTATTGCTCTAGTTAGAACTTCCAGCACAATGTTAAATAAGAGTGGTGATAAAGGACAGCTTTGTCTTGTTCCTGTTCTCAAGGGGAATGTTTTCAGCCTCCCTCCATTAAGAGTGATGTTGGCTGTTGGTTTTGTGTAGATCCCTTTATTATATTGAGGAATTTCCCTTCTATGCCTATTTTACTGAGAGTTTTTATCAGGAATGGGTGTTGGACTTTGTCAAATGCCTTTTCTGTGTCAATTGAGATGATCGTGTGATACTTCTATTTATGTGGTGGATTCAGTTGATTAATTTTCTAATGTTGAACCATTCTTGCATACCTGGTATGAATCCTACTTGGTCATGATGTATTATTTTTTTGATATGTTGCTGAATTCTATTGGCTAGAATTTTTTTGAGAATTTTTGCATCAATATTCATGAGAGATATTGGTCTGTAATTTTCTTTTTTTTGTGGCACCTTTGCCTGGTTTTGGTATCAGGGTTATGCTGGCTTCATAGAATGAATTTGGAAGTATCCCTTCCTTGTCTATATTCCGAAATAGTTTGAGTAGTAGTGGTGTAAGCTCTTCTCTGAATGTTTGGTAGAATTCTCTAGTGAAGCCATCTGGGCCAGAGCTTTTTTTAGTGGGGAGTTTTTTTTTTTTTGTTGTTGTTCCTTTTCAATCTCTTCTCTTGTTATGGGTCTGTTCAGATTTTCAACATCAATTTGTGATAGTCTGGGTAGGTAATGTGTTTCTAGAAATTTGTCCATTTCCTCTAAATTTTCAAAATTTGTTGGACTATAGTTTTTCGTAATACTCTGTTATGATCCTTTTTATTTCAGTTGGGTCTGTTGTAATGTCCCCCATTTCATTTCTTATTTGGGTTATTTGTGTCCTCTCCTGTTTTTCTTTTGTCAGTTTGGCTAGTGGTTTGTCTATTTTGTTGATCCTTTCAAAGAACCAACTTTTGGTTGTGTTGATTTCTTTCTATTATTTTTCTATTCTCTATTTCATTTATTTCTGCTCTGATCTTTATTATTTCCTTTGTTCTGATGGCTGTGGGCTTCTTTTTCTGTTCTCTTTCCACTTGTTCAAGTTGTGTAGCTAATGTTTTGATTTTGTCCATTTCTTCTTTTTTGATGTGTGCATCTATTGCTATAAATTGACCTCTTAGCACTGCCTTTGCTGTGTCCCAAAAGGTTTTGGTATGATGTATTTTCACTGTCATTTGATCCTAGGAATTTTTTTATTCCATTTATGATTTCTTCTATTACCCAGTGCTTTTTAAGCAGGGTATTATTTAGTTTCCATGTAATTGATTTTTCTTCTTTGTTCTTTCTGTTGTTAATTTTTACTTCGATAGCATTGTGATCAGAGAAGATATTTTGTATTATCTCGATGTTTTGAATTTTGTTGAGGGTTGCTTTGTGGCCTAAGATGTGGTCTATTCTGGAGAACGTTCCATGTGCATTGGAAAATAATGTGTACTTTGCAGCTGTTGGGCAGAGTGTTCTATATATGTCTATGAGTTCAAGTTGGCTGATTGTGGCCTTTAGATCTTCTGTATCTTCGCTGAGTTTCTTTCTAGATGTTCTGTCCTTTAACAGTAGTGGTGTGTTGAAGTCTCCTACTATTATAGTGGAACTGTCAATTTCTCTTTTCAGTGCTGTTAAAGTTTGTATTTTGGAACCTTGTCATTGGGTGCATAGATATTTATTATGGTTATGGCTTCATAATGGATCATCCCTTTAATCATAATATAGTGCCCTTCTTTGTCTTTTGTGGTGGATTTTGTTCTAAAGTTTATTTTATCTGAGATTAGTATTGCCACTCGTGCTCTTTTCTGGTGGCTGTTTGCTTGATATATTTCTTTCCATCCTTTGACTTTTAATACATTTTTGTCTTTGTTTCTAAGGTGTGTCTCTTGTAGACAGCATATTGATGGATCCTGTTTTTTTAACCCATTCTGTCACTCTCTGCCTCTTTATGGGTGCATTTAGGCCATTTATGTTCAGTGTAATTATTGATAGGTCTGAGTTTATTGCTGTCATTTTGTAGTGCTGTTTTTTTCCTGTGGTGCTGATCATTTCTTTGTTCCTCTTACTCTCCTGTGCTGAATCTCTTTTGTTTGTGGATTTTTTTTTCATTTCTTTTGTTTTTGTAGATTTTGTTTTTACTGAGACTTTATGTTTTCCTTCTTTATTTTGATAAGTAAGTTTGTTAACTTTCTTTGTGGTTACGTTGAAATTTACCCTTATCTTCCTAGGTTTGAACCAGTCTATTATTACTTGGTATCGCCTTGCCCTCCTCTCCATTAGAAAGTTCTATACCTACATTGTTTATTCCCTCTTTTATTGTTCTGATGTTGTTATTTGTATATTAACCTCTCTGGTTCCCTGTTGTAAATCTTTAGGTTTTGAATAGTCCTTGACACTTCATTTCCTATGTTGGTATCTGGCTGGTGCGATCTTGCATCCTAGATTCGGGCTGTCATCTGATGTTGTTTCTTCTCAAGCCAAAGGACTCCCTTTAATAATTCTTGTAAGTTTGGTTTGGTTTTTACATATTCCCTTAATTTCTGTTTTTCTGGAAATGTCCTAATTTCACCATCATATTTGAACAAGAGTTTGCAGGATATATGATTCTTGTTTGGCAGTTTTTTCCTTTCAAGGTTTTATATATGTCATCCCATTGCCTTCATGCCTGCATGGTTTCTACCGAGTAATCAGAGTCTTGTTTTTTTCACCTCTGTATGTGACTTTTCAGTTTTATTGAGCTGCTCTCAGTATTCTTTCTTTGTCTTTGGTTTTAGCAAGTGTGATTATGATATGCCTTGGTGATTTTCTTTTGGTGGCTATCCTATATGGGGTTCACTGACCTTCTTGGATGGTCAGCTTTTCATCTTTCATGATATTACAGAAGTTTTCTGTCAGCAATTCTTTAATGAGCCTCTCTGCGTTTTCCATTTTCTTCCCCTGTTCTGGAACTCCTATCACTTGCAAATTTTTGCTTTTGACTGTATCCCACATAATTCTCAGGGTTTCATTTTTCTTTGTTCTTTTTTCTGATTTTTCCTAAAAGTTGTACCCAAGTGTTTGTCTTCAATTTCACTGATCCTGTCTTCCATTGTTTCAAACCTGCTCCTCAGCCCTCCTTTGACACTGTCCATTTCTGAAATCTTGTTGTTTATCTTTTGGATTTCTAATTATTGTTTTCGTACCATTTCTAGTTGTGAATTTATTTTGGCATTTTGTTCCTGGATTATTTTCCTGAATTCTTCCATTTTTTGTCTGTATTTTGTATGAATTTTTCTGCCTTTTCCATGAATTTGTCTATTTTATCCTCATTTTTGTCTGCTTTTCTGCTTCAACTCTTGGATATCTCTGAATATTAGAGATTTGAATTTCCTATCAGGTAGCTCTAGTGCCTCTTCTACTACTGGAAAGTCATCTGGTGTTTTATTTTGGATGCCTACTGGAACCATCCTGTCATGTTTTTTTTTGTTTTTTTTTTTTTTATGTTTTGATATTGTCTGCTGTCTTTGGGACATTCAGTAGTTATTTTCTTCATTTATTGATTGTAGATTTGTTTGTTTCATCCTGCTTTTTTGTTTTATTTGGTTATATCTGAGCAGGTGGGCTGTGCATTATTTGTTGTTTACTCATCCGTGAACACAGTATTTTTCACCTCCTTGTTCAATGGGCAGGGCCAATTGCTTAGCTATGGTGCAGCAGGGCAGGTCTAGCTGAAGGGAAGGGGTTAGGAGGGGTTGTTGGTGGCACCTACTGGAGTGACTAGGTGAGCTGGGGGTCAGTGCAGGGCAGGTTCTGGTAGGCCATGCCTGTGCTGGTTGGGAGCATAGTGTTCAGCACATGGTGCAGATAGGGGTTGTGATGTGTGGAGCTAGGTTGGGTATGGGAAAGAAGAGAGAGAGGAGAGAGAAACAGGAGCCAAAAAAAAAAGTGCTGAGGGATCCTACCATTAGAGTGGAGAGACAAAAAACTGAGAAATGAAGAAACAACAAAAGGGAAAAAAGAAAGAGAAAACAAACATACAAAAAAGAAAAAGGAAAACAAAAAAGCCCCAGGGATCCCACTGCACTGCACGGCGGCACAGACCTGGGAAGCAATTCCCCAGTGAAGCAGTGCTTCACAGCCTGTCAAGAAGAAGCAAAGAGGGCACCTGGAGTCAGGTGTTCAAGAGAAAGGTGGGAGAGGAGGTGAGAGGCAGGGAAGAAACCAAGAAAGGCACAAAAAAGCAACATCAGCAACAAAGAAATGGCACTGAAGAAGCCAGACAGTGTGGGCAGGGTGAATCTGTGTGGCACGGAACCAGCACCTCCCTTGCCACAGTCTCACTCACCAGGAAGCGGTGGATTGGCCCATCTGGAAGCTGCGGATTGGCCCGCTGGGAAGCAGAGTAGGTTGAGCAGGGGGAGGCAGGGTGGGGGGTGGGAAAGCATGTATCGCTAGTTACTGGGTGCTCTGTCTCCTGCTGGGAGCTCTGTGACTCTGCTTTCCTGTACTCCCTGTCCACTGATCTCTGACAGGAGTCCAAGATGGTGGAGCCATGCTGTGGTAGCTGATAGGGTACCTCCACTTATAACTTTCCTTGCTCTCTGTTCTCTGTCAGTTTTTTATTCCATTCGGTGTTTGGTTGAGTTCTTTATCTCTTCATTTGACACTTAGGGTTCCAGGATTGAAGTTTGTCTCTGTTTTACTTAATTTTTCAGATCTTTACCGTGGAGGGACGGCATGGTGCTTCTGTCTATAGCACCATGTTGGCTCTGACCTCAATGGCTGATTTTTTGGAAACAGACTGCCAGGCCTTTCTTCCAAGGTACCTCTGGGTGGACTCAAACCTTCAACCTTGTGGTTAGCAGTTTTGGCTAACCATTTGCACCACCCAGGGACTCCTACTCTACATTAGAATCCTGTTTTTCTTCATTTGGACATGTTAGGTTGTGCCCTTGTGGCATAAAATGAAAACCCATTGGGAGGATCAATTCATTCATTTCATTCTTTCAGCAGATACTCACCAAGTGCTGCTGGGTGCCCCGCTCTGTGCACATGGAATACATCACAGGATCCTGGGCATCTTCTGGTTCCCCTTCTTTGTTTTATACATCAGGAAACTGGGGACCAGGAAAGTGAAATGATGCAGCTGCAGTCTCACGGCCAGCAAGTGGCGGCATTGGAAGTTGAATCCAGGCACCCTGGCTCTCAGCCTCTTGCCCCACTCCACACCGCACACAGGAAAGGCATGGCCAAAAGTTCCATGAGGATGTTTGTCTCGTGGCCTGACTCAATTGCCTGGCACAATGTCTGGAGCTTGGTAATTATTCACTGGCTGAATGAATGAACAATTTGGAAATTAAACCTAGTACTGGTAGTAGAGCAGTATAATGTAGTGAGGGCAGCGATTCTCAAACTTTAATCTGCACGCAACTTACCTGGGAATCTTGTTAAAATGCAGACTCTGATTCAAGGCCCTTGGAGTGGGCTGGGGATTCTGCATTTCTAGCAGGCTCCCAGGTGATGATGATGCTGCTAGTCCACAGACTGTAACAGGAAATAGCATATAGTACACTCTGGAGCCAGATGGCCTGGATGAGAAGACTGGCTCTGCTACAGAGTCATGTTATCTTGAGCAATTTCCTTAAACTTCCTGTGCCTTGGCTTACTCCCCTGTATGGTTAATACACTCAGCTGCTAACCTAAAGATTGAAGGTTCAAGTATAGCAAGAGGCACCTTGGAAGAAAGACCCGGCAATCTACTTCCAAAAAATCAGCCACTGAAAACCCCATGAAGCACAGTTCTACTCTGACACACATAGGGTGACCATGAGTGGGAACGGACTCGACAGCAACTGGTGCTGGTACTGGTAATATCAGGACTTGCTTTACAAGGTTATTATGAGGTTTCAATGAGTTAATATGCGTTAAGCACTTTGTCCAGTGTCTAGCAAATTGTTGCTGTTGTTAGGTGCCATCAAGGTGGCTTCAACTCATAGCAACCCTATATACAAAGGAATGAAACTCTGCTGGTCCTGAGCCATCCTCACAATTGTTGTTGCTATGTTTGAGCCCATTGTTGCAGCCACTGTGTCAATCCATCTCACTGAGGGTCTTTCTCTTTTTCAATGTAAAGTAGAGGGTCAGCGAAGAAGAGGAAGACCCTCAGCGAGATGGATTGACACAGTGGCTGCAACAATGGGCTCAAGCATAACAACAATTATGAGGATGGCGTAGGACAAGGCAGTGTTTCATTCTGTTGTACTTAGGGTTGCTATGAGTTGGAACCACCTCGACGGCACCTAACAACAACAACAACTACTTTACCAAGCATGATGTCCTTCTCTAGGGACTGGTCCCTCCAGATAACATGTCCAAAGTACATAAGATGAAGTCTTGTCATCCTTGATTCTAAAGAGCATTCTGGCCGTACTTCGTCCAAGACAGATTTGCTCATTCTTCTGGCCGTACATGATATATTCGATACTCTTCACAAACAACATAATTCAAACTCATCAATTCTTCTTTAGTTTTCCTTATTCATTGTTCAGCTTTCACATGCATATGAGGTGATTGAAAATTCCATGGCTTGGGTCATATTCACCTTAATCCTCAAAGTGACATCTTTGCTTTTCAATACTTTAAAGAGGTCTTTTGCAGTAGATTTGCCCAATGCAATACATCATTTGATTTCTTGACGGCTGCATCCATGGGCATTGATTGTGGATTCAAGTAAAATGAAATCCTTGACAACTTGAATCATTTCTCCATTTATCATGATGTTGCTTATTGGTTCAGTTGTGAAGATTTTTGTTTGCTTCTTTTTAAGGTATAATCCTTACTAAAGGCTGTAGTTTTTGATCTCCATCAGTGTCATGGATTGAACTGTGTCCCTGAAAAATATCTGTCAACTTGGCTAGGTCATGATTCCCAGTATTGCATGATTGTCTACCATTCTGTAATCTGAGGTGATCTCCCTATGTATTGTAAATCCTATCACTATGATGAAATAAGATGGATTAGCGGCAGTTATACTGATGAAATCTACAAGATCAGATAGCATCTTAAGCTAATCTCTTTGGAGATATAAAAGAGAGAAGCAATCAGAGAGACATGGGAACTTCATACCACCAAGAAAGCAGTGCTGGCAGCAGAGCGCATCCTTTGGACCCGGGGTTCCTGTGTGGAGAAGCTCCTAGTCCAGGGGAAGATTGACAAGGACCTTCCTCCAGAGCTGACAGAGAAAGCCTTCCCCTGGAGCTGACACCCTGAATTTGGACTTGTAGCCTACTAGACTGTGAGAGAATAAATTTCTCTTTGTTAAAGGCATCCACTTGTGGTATTTCTGTTATAGCAGCTCTAGATGACTAAGACAGTCTGGAAGAGCTTCAAGTCCTCTTCACTTTCAGCAAGCAAGGTTGTGTCATTTGCATATTGCAGGTTGTTAATGAGTCTTCCTCCAATCCTGATGCCTCATTCTTCATATACTTCTTCATATAATCCAGTGTCTTGGATTATTTGCTCAGCATACAGATTAAATAAATATGGTGAAAGGATACAACCCTGACGCACATGTTTCCTGATTTTAAACCATGCAGTATCCCCTTGTTCTGTTCGAACAACTGCCTCTAGTTCTATGTACAGATTCTGCATGAACATGATGAGGTGTTCTGGAATTTCCATTCTTTGCAATGTTATCCATAATTTGTTATGATCCACACAATTTAATGCCTTTGCATAGTCAATAAAACACAGGTAAACATTCTTCTGGTATTCTCTGTCTTCAGCCAAGATCCATCTGACATCAGCAATGATATCCCTTGTTCCACATCCTCTTCTGAATCCTGTTTGAATTTCCGGCAGTTCCCTGTCAATGTACTGCTGCAATCATTTTTTAATTACCTTCAGCAGAATTTCACTTGCGTGTGATATTAATGATATTGTTCGATAATTTCCACCTTCGGTTGGATCACCTTTCTTTGGAATGGGCACAAATATGGATTTCTTCTAGTCAGTTGGCCAAGTAGCTGTCGTCCAAATTTCTTGGCATCGATGAGTGCTTCCAGCATTGCATTTGTTTGTTGAAACAACTCAGTTGGTATCCTGTCAATTCCTGAAGCCTTGTTTTTTGCCAATGCCTTTAGTGCAGCTTGGATTTCTTCCTTCAATACCTTAGGTCCTTGATCATAGGCTGCTTCCTGAAATAGTTGAACGTTGACCAATTCTTTTTAATACAGTGACTCTGTGTATTCCTTCCATCTTCTTTTGATGCTTCCTGCATCGTTCAATATTTTGCCCATAGAATCCTTCAATACTGTAACTCAAGGCTTGAGTTTTTTCTTCAGTTCTTTCAGCTGGAGAAATACTGACCATGTTCTTCCGTTTTGATTTTCTAACTCCAGGTCTTTGCACATGTCACTGTAATACTTTACTTTGTCTTCTCAAGCTTCCCTTTGAAATCTTCTGTTTAGCTCTTTTGTTTCATCATTTCTTCCATTTTCTTTAGCTACCCTATGTTCAAGAGCAAGCTTCCGAGTCTCTTCCGGCATCCATTTTGGTCTTTTCTTTCTTTCCTGTCTTTTTAATGACCTTTTGCTTTCTTCACGTATGCTGTCCTGGATGTCATCTCACAACTCGTCTGATTGTCAATCATTAGTGTTCGATGCCTCATATCTATTCTTGAGATGGCCTCTAAACTCAGGTAGGATATCAAGGTCGTACTCATGGACTTGTTCTAATTTTC
Organism: Trichechus manatus latirostris; assembly: GCF_000243295.1. Classification (NCBI taxonomy): domain Eukaryota; kingdom Metazoa; phylum Chordata; class Mammalia; order Sirenia; family Trichechidae; genus Trichechus; species Trichechus manatus. The sequence continues at coordinate 25,981,750 of NW_004443942.1, read as the reverse complement.
TTCAGTTTCAACTTGAACTTGCACGTGAGCAATTGATGGTCTGTTCCTCAGTCAGCCCCTGGCCTTGTTCTAACTGATGATTTGAGCTTCTTCATCATCTCTTTCCACAGATGTAGTCAATTTGATTCCTGTGTATTCCATCTGGCAAGGTCCACATGTATAGTCACATTTACGTTGTTGAAAAAAGGTATTTGCAATGAATAAGTCACTGGCCTTGCAAAATTCTATCATGCAATCTCTGGTATCGTTTCTAACACCAAGGCTATACCTTCCAACTACTGATCTTTCTTCTTTGTTCCAACTTTCTCATTCCAATCACTAGTAATTATCAATGCATCTCGAGTGCATGTTTGATCAATTTCAGACTGCAGAAGTTGGTAAAAATCTTCAATTCAATCTTTGGCATCATATTGGGCACATTTTAGGCACTCAGAAACAGTCAACTATTATCAGAGGGCAGAGGGTAGATAAGCAAGCCTTTTTAGAGTAAGGTTAGCCTCTCCCTTTCTGTGCTCGACCCCCATTCTGGAAGAGTCAACACATTCTTCTCCTGCATCTAGCTAGCCTTGGTCCAAATCACAACCCTCCAACAGCCCCTGACACCACAAGGGATAAGTCCCCTCTTGCCAAGATAATGGTCACTGTAGCCCAGGGTGCCCCCTCAACCCTACCCCTAGCTGACGTGCAGCTGTGAGCCGAGCAGATGAAAATGTTCCAGCAGGCAGATGTGGCAAGGGCTCCGCTTCCCAAAGATGTAGCTCTAGCTTGCAGTCATTTGGATTTGTTGTTCCTAAAAGCTGCTCTGAGCTTTCAGGAGGCAAAGAGAGTTTTTATCTCCACGGTCCTGAAGAGCCAAGAGGTAGTAAAGATTGATGAGGTAACTCTGCCAAATCCTGCTGCTATCATCAGAAAAAGGACAGGTATGCTTATAAGGAAGTTCTCTGAAAACATAAATTTAGAAGCCCTCTGGGGATATCAGGTGAGCAGGATGTTAAGAAAAAATTAGGAAAACTGGATGTTCAAGTATCTGGCGTTTGCTCCTTCTCCTCTAACCACAGGACCCTTTTCTCTACTCTTGGTCCCCACCCCCAACTTTCCAGGCCTCCAGCAACATTCCCCCCTTCACCATGAATGGAAGTCTGGTACTTGTAATTTCCCTAGCCCAAGTCTTTGGCTAAAGGAAAAACAGTCTCCTAGAACTTTTTAGTAATCAGCCATGGAGATAGGGGCAGTTGAAAAAGGAAAGTGACGCAGTTTTAAGGTCAGAAAGACCTGAGTTTGAATCCCAGCTCCAGCTATGTACCTTTGGTAAGTAACCAAATTCCTCATCTGTAAAGTGGGGTGAATACCTCCCATACAGGGTGGTTGTGGGATTAGAGATAATATATAGGAAGCTCTGGGAGTCCCTGGGTAGTGCAAACAGTTAACAGCCTCAGCTGCTAACCAAAAGGTTGGAGGTTCAAGTCCACCCAGAGGCATCTGGTAGTCTACTGAAAAATCAGCCATTGAACACCCTGTGGAGTACATTTCTACTCTGATACACATGGAGTCACCATGAGTCAGAATCCACTTGATGGCAACTGGTTGTTTGGTTTTATAGGAAATTCTTAGGATAATGCCTGACACTGGCACCCTCAATTAGTTATTGTGATCACGACCTCCTTGGAGAAACCCTCCCAACCTCCCCAGGTAGGGCTGACCACTTCCCCCTTGGATCCCAGCCTGTCTGTCTACCCCTTTGTCTTTTTAGCGTGTAGATATTAGTGGAAGGCATCCATTTATTTCTGTTTCTCCCTTCCCCCTCTGCTTTCCATTGGGAGCTCATTGAGGGCAGGGGCTCTGTCTAGTTTATCTTGTATCTCCATGTCCAATGCCAAGCTGGTAGATGAAAGTCCAAGATGGATTGAATTCCAGCCCCTGACTTAGAGATAAAGGGAACCCCCACTTAGACAATGGCACAAACTTGCCCTTGGGGCTGAGGCTTGGCTGAAGGAAGAGACTAGTGGGGACGGAGCAGTGGCTGCTAGGAGACTCTCTGTGCCAGGGTGCTGTAGGCCCCCAAAAACTGGCATGTCAGTTCTCTCTGGTGAACAACCTCAGTTTGATCCCGGGCTTCTCTGGGCAGGTGAGGTCCTGGCGTGTGCAGGCAGGGAACTGCTAAGCTCTGGGTTGGGCATTTCTCAATTGTTTCATTCTCTCTCTCTTATCTCTAGCTAGTTAGTGATTAACTGCTCTTTGAAAGTTTCCCAGCCTCCCCCAAGCTCCCTGGGAATACAGGTGGCCATTGGGTTGGAGCAAGAGAACCTGACTCAGGGCCCAGTTCTCCGTGCAAGACAGGGAGTGCCCGGAGTCCACAGCCCCTAAGTCATGGGCCCAGTGGGACAAGGCCAAGAGGTTTGGTGCTGTGCTAACTGGCAGAGGTTTCTGGAAAGGGCACCGGGCAGGCATGTCTTCAGGGAGCTGGTTCTGTGGAATTGTGTGCATGTGTGTGTTTTGGGGGGTGGGGTGTAGAATGACAACCAGGACCTGGGAGAGAGCGGCGCCACTTTCTCTTACTATCTACACCTCCACCCCATTCCTGGAGCTTTCTGTACAAACTCTGACCCTGTGTAGCTTCCATCTTCTATAGACAGACTCCATAAGCTGGAATAACTACCCCCCACCTCTTTCTAGCAAGCCCCACTGAGCTGGGCCACAAAGGGGACCAAGTAGAGGAAGCAGCTGACTTGGTCACGTACTTTCCAGAGAACACTAAGATCCTTTCATTTTGGAGTTGGGCCTCTCCCCCAGCTTTTCCTTTCTTGAATATGGGGATTTTTTTATTTGAGGTTTGGGCTTCCCTGGAGGGGCTTTCAGGGAAGACCTATGAACCCCCACAAATACGAATAATAAAACAACTGGGATTCTGTATCTAAGTGCATTTGTCTAGGGTTGGGCTTCTACACTCAGCCAAAGTGGTGTAAATCAAACCTGTCACTTCCCACCTTATAACCCTTTACTCACTTTGTTTATTCCACCGCTTTTAGAGGGGAAGAAAGGCAAAGTCCTAATCATGACACAGTCCCTGTCTACCTTCTGTCACTGTCTCCTCCTGCTCTGCCCTTGACCACCGTGCTGAGGCCCACTGACTTCTCTCCTGCCTACATCTAGGCCCTTGCCCTTGCTGTTCACTCCGCCTCCAGCTTTGCCTCCAGCTCTTCTCCAGCTTCCGTCTTCTCATTCCTCAAGCTTCAGTTCCAATGTTTCATCCAAAGAGAGGCCTGCCCTGACTACCCTTGCTGAATCAACATCACCCTCGCCCCACCTCACCCCCCAGTCCCACCAGTACCCTGTTGATGTCTTCATAACACCTATTAGATCTTGCTTTGCTTGTTTATTTAAGGTTTAGAATGTAAGCCCCATGAGGGTGGGGCTTCTTGTTGCTCACAGCTATAGCTCTAGTGGCTAGCAGGGCACCTGGAGTATAGGAGACCTCAAAAACATTTGTAGGACAAATGAACGAATGTGAATTTTCCTTGGGTTCTCATAGGGGTTGGATGTAAGCCCCAAAATTTAAGAACTATTAGTTGAAATCAGGGGTTGCAAATGATGACCTTGAGGCCAAATCCAGCCCACCAACTCAGTGGTCTATGAGGTAAAAATGGTTTTTACATTTTTAAGTGGTTGAAAAAAAATCTAAAAAAGAATAAAATTTTGTAACACATGAAAATTATATGAAGTTCAAATCTCAGTGCCTATAAATAAAGCTTTATTAGAACACAGCCACCACCATTTGTTTAAGTATTGCTTATGGCTGCTTTTGAGCTACAATGGCAGAATTTAGTAGCTCTGACAGAGACTGGCTGGCCTGCAAAGCCTGAAATATTTACTATCTGGCCTTTTACTGAAAAAGTTTGTCAACCTCCACTCTAAATGAAGTTCAGGAGGGAGGTAGGGGTGGAATCCAAGTAGTTACAGGAAAGGATGGAGGAAGGGAAAGGAAGAAAAATAAAAGAGAGAAATGAAAACAGAAATGAGGGAAAAAAAGAACACTACTTTATTGAGCACCTACTATGTACAATGCACTGTGTTTGGTGCTTTGCCTACTTTTTCTTAGCTCTAGATAAAACTTTAAGTAGAGGCAAAATCTCTGGTTGAGAAGATTCCATCCTCAAACTCTATGCTTGCTCTGGGCACTGGTTGCCTGATCCAGCCCCTCTCCTGTCTCCAACATTATGTCCAGGCCTGGCCCCTCCCCCACAGCATTTCCTACCCCAGACATTTCTCTCTGCAGGGGTCGAAGTTTGATTGTCCTTCTCATTTCCTCGAAGTCCTACTCTCTATAAGTGATAGCAGAAATGAAGACAGGTTTTCTCTGTATTACTCCACACCCACCCTCGCCCCAAGTACGCAGCATAGTATCTGGCACACAGTAGGAACTCAATAAATATTTGCTGAGTCACTGAATTAGACAGTCAACCACACAGAGCCTTAGCCCAGTTAACCGCTCTTTCTCAGAGCAGAGGAACCCAGTGGAGTGATTTCTGTGAGGAAGACGGCTGAGAGAAGACTGGCCCTTCTTAACAACTTCACAGTCTACTCAAAGACTGTTCCATAAAGACCTAAGGGCTCTCAGTCCCTCCGATGCCCCCTTCCTGCCCTGCTGCTTGTCCTGCGGCACTGCCCACCTCTGGTTCCCATAAGTACCTGCCTCTTTGGCCTGTCCTGTCACTGTTCTAGGCTCTTGGCTGATCCGGGGGAAAAGTAAGTAACAGAAAAATGGTGGTCGCAGTGGAGAAACCAATGGCAGTGAAAAGGGTGATTCTATTTGGAAACTCCATCTCTTCTGTGGTTGCTCCAAGACAGGAGTAGAAAAAACCAAGTCAGAAAGCCCTATCAGAAACCAACTCGAGATGACGTCCCTGTGTGATAAGAGGTGAGAATACACCTATCTGGCATTTCCTGTGAGGGGGATGACTGTCACTTCAGTTTTTGTGGCTGTTTGCAAAAGAGGACAGGTCTTATGAAAGAGAAGGAGGAGGTAAACTTGTGAGCACCAGTCCTGCGAATTCAAAGAGGAAAGGTGTAGGCATGGGAAGAGATTAATTTTAGAAGAAGCATGACTGATGCATTAGTGAAAGCAACTGGAAGTTAAACAGTATGCAGTATGTGCCCAGTTCCTTCCTTCCTTCCTTTCCTCCTTCCTTGCTTTCTTCCTTCCTTCCTTCTTTTCTTCCTTCTTTCCCTTCCTCTCTCCCCCCTCCCTCCCTCCTTCCTTCCTTCCCTCTCTCCTTCCTTTCTTCCTCCCTCTGTCCCTCTCTCTGTCTCTCTCCCTCTTTCTTTCTTTATTGATGACACCATCAGCTAAAGGTTTTCCATCTCTTTGTTCCTTTTCGTGTTTGTTAGTGTGGTTTCCGGTGGCAAGTACCACCTAGAGGACCTCCAGACTAGAGATGAGGCAAAGACCCTGAGCCACAAAGTCCCTCTTTTCTGGCAACAGAAGAAAACCAGGTGGTAGCAACGGAGAAGAAGCAGGGAGATCAATCCTTGGAACTCATAGTAGAAGAAACAGGAGCTGGATTGGGTGGATTACCCTGACTTTTAGTTGTGATCCATCCAATCCAGGGGTCAAGCAGGACCTTCCTAAGGCTTTCCTATCTGCACCTTTGGTCTGCAAAGTGCCATTTTCTCTTCCAGTAGTAAGTGGCCATTTTTGCACTAAGTAAATTCAGGGAAAAAAATAAGAATGTTTATATCATCTATTTTTTTTTTTTCATCCAAATGAAAATTACTTTATTGAGGTAAGTCCCATGGAAAGAAATATTCTCACAACTTAAATTCACTGCTTTTTTGCATAAAAGAAAGTCTATTTAAAAACAGGCATTCTAAACACCTGAAAAGACGTTCAACCTCACTTGTAACCAGAGAAGCACAGACTAACAAGAGGCTGCCTCATATCCTTCAAATTGGCAAATTTTAAAAGTCTAATGATAATAAACATTGGCCAGGATGTGATGAGGAAGGAATTCTAATCCATTGCTGCTTCAGATATATGGATTCTTACAAGCACTTTGAGGAGCAATTTGTTAATGTACAGTAAAGAGGAAGATGTGCATAACCCAGCAAACCCACATCAAGGTATAAGATCTGGAAAACTTTAACACCCATTCACAAAGTGGCAGTACAAAGATACTCATTGCAGCACTGTGTGTAAAATGAACAATTGGAAACAACCTGAATACACTTTGGTGGGAGAATGAATAAATAAATTGTACTTCGTCCTCATCTGTATTTCATTCAACATTCCCATTGAGTTTCTATTAATATGCATAAGAATCACTTAGGAAGCTTGTTAAGTAGGCAGAATTCCTGGTGCACCCTCCGAGAATGAGTCTAAAGTCTGAGAAGGGGTCAGCAAGTGATGCTGACTCATGTGGTCTTTGGACTATACTTTGAGCCTCCCTGTATCTAGTCATTCATCCTGACATTAGATTTCAAACTCGATTACAAAGCTAGGTGGTCCTGGTTACTCATCACTTACTAGGTAAAGAGTCCCAGGTTAGGAGTCAGAGTCTTGGGCTTTGGTACTAACACATTGTCTGCTCTTGGGTAGACCACTTCTCCTTTCCAGAACTCAGTCCCCTCAAGTATAGTGAGTTATGGTCAAACCAGGGGATAGCTCAATTTTCCCTTCTAATTCTCACTTCTGTAATTCTCTCACTCAAGGAGCTATTGCCCAGTAAGTAAGCACAGTTTCCAAACAAACCCACAATACCACCTATATGCAGTAGCCCCCAGTACTCCATTAACTGGGACTCTGTTAAATGACACTTCCAGATCCTCCTATTCGTATAGCCCCTGTAAGATCCCAAGGCATCTTCATCAAAGAAAGATTAACTTATGTTTAGAGACCATTTCCCAGTTGAATATAGATAATGGTATTCTAATGCCATGAAAAAGTCAATACATGATATCATAGCTATGAAACCCAGAATATCTGATTAGTTATTTGATTGGGTAAGGTTTAAGCAAAGGTTGGCCGAAGTCCCCACAAATACTTACACTCCTGCCTCTGTGGAGAAGGAAAAATAATATTGACCAAAAGTTCAAATAAAAACCTGATTCAGTGCCATCTCTTTTTTCCTGATTCTTAGACATTGTGGAGGCAGTGACTCTGACCTAAAACCTTAGCCTTTGGGATTTTTTTAACTTTTAAGTTGAATCATTAAGTGCTGCTGAGTTACAGGATGGAATAGGAGAGGTTTCTTAGCTCCAAGACAAATTCAGATAACAGAGATCTGTGGGTAGACCTGCATCCAGGTAGATGTGCGTGTGCTGGGCCTGTTTGCCCTCAGATCCATTTCCTGCCCTCTGCACTACTCCCTCCCCCCACCCCCACCCATCCTCTGTTCCTTGGGGTCTGGTGCATGCAGGCAGCAGGAGTTTCTCAGGCTCTTATGTCAGCCTGCTGTAGCCTGGGTTCAACCAGTAGGGGCGCCAGCTCAAGACTAGCGGGAGGAAGTGAGAATCCAGAGCATTTCTACCCTCTCTTGCTGCCTTGGAAATGTCTCCAGCAGTGACTACATTTCCTCCATGATCCCAGCTCCCTCCAGACAAGCCCATTAGGAACTCTGGTAACATACCTCCCCCCTGTCTCTCTTCAGCCTTATAAATGATAGTGACTTTCTGCTGTTGCTAACCTTTGAGTGACCTCATCGTCCCTATTTGGCTTCACAGCTTTTCTAACACTGGTATTACCAATTCCCTGCATTAAATACCCTCTGTTGAAAACTCTTAAGGTCTTTCCTGATTTCCTGGTTAGACTCCAACTGATAAAGGACATAACTGGCCTTTACTTTCCAGTCTACTTAATACCTATAATATTCTGTCATCCATGCTCATCAAAAAGTTGCCCTTTTCAAAGTGTGTTCATGTTCATTATCCATTGAAGCCCACAGAATCCCTGAGATAGAAACAGAGCAGGGATTACCACTCCCATTTTACAGCAGAAGCAACAGGCCCAGAGATGATAAGTGGCATGCCACAGTTGCATCGCTAGTGAACTACAGAGTAAAAGCCAGAATCCAGGTGTCGTGCTGCCTGGGTCAGTGGGTGATTTCCCTATGGCATTCTGGCCTTTCTCTCGCCTCACAACTCTTACCACCAGGAGATACTCCTTCTGGGTCAAAATAAGGATTCATTTGGGTCTCATTTGCACTTGATGAAAAGGTGCTATAACTATGCAAATTGCACACCCAAAGGAGTTTGAGGGAGTATTCATTTCTATTTTGGTCTTTATAAGAATATTTTGCATCAACACCAACTAGGCTTTGTCAGCATTCTGTTAAGTCCTAGGGCAGTGTTTCTCAAAGTCAGAATCACCTGCAGGGGTAGGGAGTACTGGTAAAAACTTATATTCCAAGCCTCACCCTACACCTATGAAAACAGAAAATCTGGGGGATAGGAACGAAAAGGTGTATTTTTAATTAGCACCCCAGATGATTCCTTTGAAAAACCAATTTTAAGGACCATTATTCTATGCTATAGAAAAACATTATCAGTGCTCACAGAAGGAGGGATTAGCAAGGTGACTAGGGGGCTGGTTTCTGGCCAGTCAAACAAAGGCCCAACCCCTCTTGCTTCTATCTCTTGTAGGAGGTTCCACTTACTGACACCCTACTATGTGTCAGGCTTAGTTCTAGACACTGCATTTCATGGTTTCATTTACACAACAACCATATGAAGTAGATATTATAATTACCATTTTACAGATGAGAAAGCTTAGACTCAGATTAAATAAGTATCCATGAGTCACCCAGCTATGACCCAAATCCCAACTGAGTTCTGCTTGATTCCAAAACCAGACTCTTGTCTATCCATGTCACCACTTCTAAAATGTAGCCTTTTTTATTTCCAAACAATCATGGGACAATCACATTATCTGAACAGGCTCTATGTAGGGTGACCTAACCCTGTTCTCCAGAGGGTCTGGTTTTCTTCCTGTGTGTTTTCAATGAGGCATCAGTAAAGCTGCAAAGGGGGTGGTGAATTGCATTCTGACCACCATTCTAAACCATCAGGTGAGAGGAAGGAATCCTGGCAGGTGTGGTTCCCAGTGGTCTCTTGATTGTCTTTCTCAGTTTTTTCCAGGGGCTCGTGAACTCTCCTCCTCCCTTGCACTTGGCTCAGAAGCTTCTGTTCTTGGCCCAAACGAGTAGAAACCAATCAGAAAACTTGAAGCAGCAGAAGTCTGCATTAATCCATTCAGAGAGCCCCTGAGGGAAGCAGGCCTCCTGTTGTTCTTATCACAAATGTTTAAAAAATTAATAACATGAATGGGCAAGTGTGCAAGCACACAGTGCTTTACATCTGGAAGATCTTGCATCATCTGAGCTGCCTTTCTAATACATTGCTTTACATGTCTGGCCACTGTTCTTCTGTTGACACTTCTGTTCCCATCAGCTGGGCTAATGAAAACTGCCAGATAAAGACTGATTGGGGTGGGGTAGGGGAATTCTCAGATCAGGCTGATCATTTGAAGGGTACAGAAAGGGAAGCTGACCTTTAAGAACTTGCCTGTGCTCCTCACATCTTTAGTATTTTCTCTTTATCCTTCCTAACAGCTGCTTCAACCTGCCTTCTTAATCTCATATCCATATCTCAGCAGGCTTTTGCCACATATGTAATACTGCCCTGGCTAGCTTTAGAAGGCAGAGTTCAAAACCCAGGTCAATCACTTACTTTCCTTGGTCAAGTGAAATAATTCTCTAAGCTGCAATTTCCTCATCTGTAAAATGGAGACAATAATAACAAAGTAAAATTGTAGAACTGCTAGAGGAAAAAAATTAATTCCACATAAAACAGTTATCAGAATGCCTAGCTCACAGTAAGTGCTCAACAAATATTTCTTGAGTGGCTACTATGTGCCCAACACTATTCAAGAGACTACAGATAACTGTGGTGAACAAAAAATGGAATCCCTGCCCTCATAGAGCTTATAAACTAGTGGAGAAGGCAGATAATAAACCAAAACATTTACAATATACTGCTACTGAGGGATGAGATAAGTGCTATGAAACAAAATAAAACAAGATAAGATGATTAAAGAACGGTAGGGAGGGATGCTATTACTGATAAGGGGGTCAGAGAAAATCTCTGCAAAAGTGACATTTGAGAAGAGATGTGAATGAGATGAGGGAATAATACAGATAGTATCTGGAGAAGTGTTCCAGGCAGAAGGAAGAGCAAATGCAAAGACCCTGGGGTTGGAGCATGTTTCATTATTTAGAGAACAGCAAGAAGGCCAATGTGGCTGCAGGAGAGTGAGCAATAAAACTAAAACAAAAATATTGTTAATTTGAAAAAGGACTGAATAGAAATTCTAGAATTCTAGAATTGAACATCTCAATAAACAAAGTGAAAACCTCAATGGATGGGTTAAATAGTACATTCAGCACAGGTCAAGAAAGAATTAGTGAACTGGAAGATCCATCAGAAAAAACTAACCAAAATGAAACAGAGAAAAATGATGGAAAATACAGAGACGAGAAGAATGTAATAATCAGACTTAGCACATTTCAAGAGGTATAGAAGGAGAAGTTAGAAAAAGAACAGAAAATAATCTCTCTCTCTCTCTCTGTATATATATATATACAGAGAGAGAGAGAAATAAGTATAAGTGCAAAACTAATAAAATAGAAAAAAATTCAATAAACAGGATCAAAAAGGACAAAATTTAGTTCTTAGCAATGACCAAAAAATTGATGAACATCTGCTTAGAAAGATCAAGACAAAAAAGGGGGAAAACACAATTAATGTCAGCAATGAAAAAGGGAGTATCATTACCTATGTTGCAGACAGTAGCAAGATAATAAGAAGATATTATAGATATTAAAGATAATAACTTTATGCCAATAAATTAAAAAGTTTAGATGGAATAGATACATTCCTAGGAAAACATTACTTAGCAAAATTAACAAAAGAACAAATAGAAAAATCTGAACAATCATATAACTATTAAAAAATAATTGATTCTTTAAAAATAAACTTCTCATAAATAAAATTTCAAGTTCTGATGCCTTCAAGAAAATTATACAAAAATATTTAAAGAAGATACATGCCAAACTTATTTAAACTATTCCAGAAAATAGAAAACACTGGCTATAATCCCAGTTTACTTTATAAACATAGTATAACATTAATACCAAAACCCAACAAGAACAGTATGAGAAAGGAAAATTGCAGACCAATTATAATCAGAGCCTGTTGTTGTTGTTGTTGTTGGGTGCCATCCAGTTGTTTCCAATTCATGGTGACCCCGTGTACAATGGAATGAAACACTGCCGGGTCCTGTGCCATCCTCACAATCATTGTTATGCTTGATCCCATAGTTGCAGCCACTGTATCAATCCATCTCCTTGGGGATCTTCCTCTTTCTCACTGACCCTCTACTTTACCAAGCATGATGTCCTTCTCCAGGGATTGGTCCCTCCTGAGAATATGTCCAAAGTGTCTGAGACCGAGTCTCGTCATCCTCGTTTCTAATGAGCATTCTGGCTGTACTTCTTCCAAGACAGATTTGTTTGTTCTTCTGGCAGTCCATGGTATATTCAATATTCTTCACCAACACCATAATTC
>NW_004443942.1:25938015-25970034 GCF_000243295.1 Trichechus manatus latirostris | reverse complement strand
CAATGCAATATGTCATTTGATTTCTTGACTGCTGCTTCCATAGGCATTGATTGTGGATCCAAATAAAATGAAATCCCTTTACAGCTTCAATCTTTTCTCATTTATCATGATGTTGCTTATTGATCCAGTTATGAAGATTTTTGTTTTCTTTACATTGAGGTATAATCCATATTGAAGGCTGTGGTCTTTGATCTTCATCAGTAAGTGCTTCAAGTCCCTTCACTTTCAGCAAGCAAGGTTGTGTCATCTGCATATTGCAGGTTGTTAATGAGTCTTCCTCCAATCCTGATGCCCCGTTCTTCTTCATATAGTCTAGCTTCTCAGATTATTTGCTCAGCATACAGATTGAGAAAGTATAGTGAAAGACTACAGCCCTGACGTCACCTTTCCTGACTTTAAACCTCACAGTATCCCCTTGCACTGTTCAAAGGACTGCCTCTTGGTCTAAGTACAGGTTTCTCATGAACACAAGTAAGTGTTCTAGAATTCTCATTCTTTGCAATGTCATCCATAATTTGGTATGATCCACACAGTCAAATGCCTTTGCATAGTCAATAAAACACAGGTAAACATCTTTCTGGTATTCCCTGCTTTCAGCCAGGATCCATCTGACATCAGCAATAATATCGCTCGTTCCATGTCCTCTTCTGAATCCAACCTGAGTTTCTGGCAGTACCCTGTTGATATACTGCTGAAACCGCTTTTGAATGATCTTCAGCAAAATTTTACTTGTGTGTGATATTAATAATATTTTTTGGTAATTTCCACATTCCGTTGGATCACCTTTCTTGGGAATAGGCATAAATATGGATCTCTTCCAACTGGTTGGCTAGACAGCCATCTTCCAAATTTCTTGGCGTAGATGAGTGAGCACTTCCAGCACTGCCACCATTTGTTGAAACATCTCAATTGTATTCTGTCAATTCCTGGAGCCTTGTTTTTTGCCAATGCCTTCAGTGTAGCTTCGACTTCTTTCAGTACCATCCGTTCTTGACCTTATGCTACCTACTGAAATGGTTGAACATTGACCAATTCTTTTTGGTACAGTGACTCTGTATATTCCTTCCATCTTCTTTTGATGCTTCCTGCGTCATTTAATATTTTGCCCATAGAATCCTTCAATACTACAACTCGAGGCTTGAATTTTTTTTTCAGTTCTTTCAGCTTGAGAAATGTGGAGCATGTTCTTCCCTTTTGGTCTTTTAACTCCAGGTCTTTGCACATTTCATTATAATACTTTACTTTGTCTTCTGTAGCTGCCCTTTGAAATCTTCTGTTCAGCTCTTCTACGTCATCATTTCTTCCATTCATTTTAGCTGCTCACTGTTCAAGAGCAAGTTTCTGAGTCTCTTCTGACATTCATTTTGGTCTTTTCTTTCTTTCCTGTCTTTTTAATGACCTTTTGCTTTCTTCATGTATGATGTCCTTGATGTCATTTCACAGCTCATCTGGTCTTCAGTCATTAGTGTTTGTCCTAGTTATCTAGTGCTGCTATAACAGAAATGAACAAGTGGACGGCTTCAACAAACAGAAGTTTATTCTCTCATAGTCTAGTAGGCTAGAAGCCCAAATTCAGGGTGCCAGCTCCAGGGGAAGGCTTTCTCTCTTTGTTGGCTCTGGGGAAAGGTCCTTTTCATCAATATTCCCCTGGTCTAAGAGCTTCTCCATGCAGGAACCCCAGATCCAAAGGACACGCTGTGCTCCTGGCACTGCTTTCTTGGTGGTATAAGGTCCCCATATCTCTCTGCTTGCTTCTCTCTTTTAAGACTGAGGCAGATCTGCTTCCTTTGTTCCTTGTCTCTTCAGTTTCTGCTTCCTAGTTCCTTGCCTCCTCAGCCCCTTGGGACTTTGGGCTGGCCAGCATCTGCCCTGCTCAGGCAAGTGTTCTAAAGCTCTGTATCTCCACTGATAAGTGCCCAGAGGCACCCTACTCCACCAGGAAGCCTCCTGCCAAAGGCACTCAGCTCTCTCACTCTATGGGTCAGCTCCAGCACTGTCCCGTGCTAGTGCTAGTCTCCTGGTTCTGCTCCTGCTGTTTCTCTGCTCCTGCTTCTCGCCATCTGCACCGTCTCCAGTGTAACAGCTCTCCTCATTTCCTTTCTGAGTCCTCACTAGAATTGTCTTTAATGTCCATAATTCCAACAACAGTCACTTCAAGGCAATCTAGGCTTTTACTGTTAGGCACCTTAAAACTCTTCCAGCCTCTATGCATTCATAGTCTTAAAACAGTTTCCATATTTTAGGTCTCTGTTAGAACAGCACCCGACTCCTGGTACCAAATGTCTTGGGCTGGGATCTATAGAGAAGTAAAATCAGTAATGTGTATAAATATATAGAGAGAAAGATTTATATCAAGGAAATGGCTCGCACAGTTGTAGAGGCTGGAATGTCCGAAGTTCATGGGTTAGGATAGAGGCTTCTCATGATTCACATAGCCAGAGGGGCTGGCAAACCCAAGTTTGGCAAGTCGGAGAGCAGGGGTCTTGCTCACAGGCAGAGAAGGTTGATGAATCCCAAGATCAGCAGTCAAGACCACAGGCAAGCTGCTAGCTCAGGTCCCAAGAACTGGAGGTCAGATGAACAGGAGCCAGCTGCAGAATCCAGCGTGAGCAAAACCCCACGAGCCTTGCCAGAATGTCCACTTATATTTGATGCAGGCCACACACCCAATGAAACTCCCTTTCAACTGAATGGCTACTCACAGCAGATCCCATTATGGAGGTGATCATATTATATCAAATCTCATCATGGAAGTGATCACAATATCATACGACTGCCAAACTATAACTGCCAAACCACTGAGAAATATGGCCCAGCCAAGCTGACACACAACCTTAACCATCACAGTGTTCAATGTCTCAAATCAATTCTTGAGATGATTTCTAAATTCAGGTGGTATACTCAAGGCCATATTTTGGCTCTTGTTGACTTGTTTAAATTTTCTTCAGCTTCAGCTTGAATTTGCATATGAACAACTGATGGTCTGTTCTGCAGGCAGCCCCTGGCCTTGTTCTGACTGATGATATTGAGCCTCTCCATCATCTCTTTCCACAGATATAGTCAATTTGATTCCTGTGTATTCCATCCAGCAAGGTCCGTATGTATAGTTGCCATTTATGTTTTTCAAAAAAGGTATTTCCAATGAATAAGTCATTGGTCTTACAAAATTCTGTCATGCGATCTCTGGTATCGTTTCTATCACCAAGGCCGTATTTTCCAACTACCAATCCTTCTTTTTTGTTTCCAACTTTCTCATTCCAATCATCAGTAATTATCAATGCTTCTTGATTGCAAGTTCGATCCATTTCCGTCTGCAGAAGTTAGTAAAAATTTTCAATTTCTTCATCTTGGGTCTTAGTGATTGGTGCCTAAATTTGAACAATAATCATATTAGCTGGTCTTCATCGTAGGCATATGGATATTATCCTATTACTGACAGTGTTGTACTTCAGGATATATCTTGAAATGTTCTTTTTGATGATAAATGCTACGTCATTCCTCTTCAGTTTGTCATTCCCAGCATAGCAGACCACATGATTGTTTGATTCAAAAATTGCCAATACCAGTCCATTTCAGCCCACAAATGCCTATGATATTGATCTTTATGTGTTCCACTTCATTTTTGATGACTTCCAATTTTCCTAGATTCATACGTCATACATTCCATGTTCTAATTATTAATACTGTTTGCAGATGTTTCTGTTCATTTTGAGTCAAGCCACATCAGCAAATGAAGGTTCTGAAAGCTTTACTCCATCCAAGTCATTAAGGTCGAGTGTACTTTAAGGAGGTAGCTCTTCCCCAGTTGTATTTTGCCTTCAAACCTGAGGGGCTCATCTTCTGGCACTGTATCAAACAATGTTCAGCTGCTATTCATAAGGTTTATACTGGTCAATTTTTTCAGAAGTAGATCGCCAGGTCCTTCTTCCTAGTCTGTCTTAGTCTGGAAGCTCTGCTGAAACCTAACCACCATGGGTAACCCTGCTGGTATTTGAAATATCAGTGGTATAGCTTTCAGCAACACAGCAACACACAAGCCGCTACAGTACGACAAACTGACAGATGATTACACAATCATCTACTTAGAAATTACATGGGAATCTACAGATAATTTTTACAATTAATAAATAATTTTCACAAGGTTGTTGGATATAAAGTCAACATAGTAAAATTAATTAAATGTCCATATACTAACCATAAACATTTATAAAATGAGTTATTTTTTTAAATTACATTTATACTAACAATTTTTTTTTTAAACTAGGGGAAAAACTAACAAAAGATGTGGAAGACCTTTGTGCAAAATATAAAACATTACTGAGAGAAATTAAAGAAGACCTGTATTAAAGGAGAAAATTTCTATGTCAATGGATTGGAACACTCAGTGTCATGGTTTGAATTATGTCCCCCAAAAATGTGTGTATCACTGTGGCTGGGCCATGATTCCTGGTACTCTGTGATTTTCCTATATGTTCTAAATCCTGCCTCTATGATGTTAATGAGGGAAGACAGGTGGCAGTTGTGTTAGTAAGGCAGGACTAGATCTACAAGACTGGATTGTATCCTGAGGCAATCTCTTGAGATATAAAAGAGAGAAGTGAGCAGAGAGACAGGGGGACCTCATACTATCAAGAAAGCAGTGCCAGGAGCAGAGCGTGTCCTTTGGACCGGGGTCCCTGCACCGAGAAGCTCCTAGTCTGGGGGAACACTGATGAGAAGGCCAAGAGAGAGAGAAAGCCTTCCCCTCGAGTTGACACCCTGAATTTGGACTTTTAGCCTACTATACTGTAAGGAAATAAACTTCTCTTTGTTAAAACCATCCACTGGTGGTATTTCTGTTATAGCAACACTAGATGACTAAGACACTCAGCATCTCCCTAAATTGAGCTATGGAGTCAACAAAAGTCCCAACAGAATTTTTAAAGAATTTGACAAGCACTTTCTAAAATATATATGGAATTGCTAAGCTCCAAGATTAGTCAAGACATTCCTGAAGAAGAAACACAAGGTGGGAGGACATGCTCTACGACATATTGAGTCTTATTGAAAAACCACAGCAATTAAGACTGTCATTTTCATTTAAAGATAGATAGATGGAGGTAGACATCATTAGTGTTTTCCAATATCTGGGTATCCTCCCCTTCCAGGAACATGACAGAGTACACCTCACAGCCTCTTGCAGTTGGGTGGAGCTCTGTGACTAGTTCTGGCAAATAAGCTGTAAGAGGAAGTGAGTGATGTGTGATGTTTTCATGCTGAGTCGGTGAAAACGACATGAGTGATGTACCAGTCTCTTTTCTGGACGTTGAATGATCCAGATGGTGCAGACACTGGAAGGCCACGTCACCTCATGAAGGACAGTTGTACTACTGCGTCTCCTGCATCAGCAGTGGCCTTCTGGTGAAGAAAAGAAATAACTTCAGTATGTTAAGCTATTAATGTTGGAGTTGTTTGTTACCCAAAATAAGGCATAGCCTATCCTATCCTGTCCAACATACAGTCAGACCAATGGAACACAAGAGAGCCCAGAAAGAGATCTGCCCATGTACGGACAATTAATTTTTTGACAAAAGTGAAACTGCAGAGCAGCAGGGAAAGGGTAGAGCTGTAAAACTGGATATCCATTTGGGAGGGAAAAAAAACTTGTTCCTACCTCACAATCATATGGTCTACTATGCCAGGAACAACAAATTGAAGAGGAATGGCATTGCATTCATCATCAAAAAGAACATTTCAAGATCCATCCTGAAGTACAACGCTGTCAGTGATAGGATAATAGCTATATGCCTACAAGAAAGACCAGTTAATAAGACTATTATTCAGATTTACACACCAATCACTAAGGCCAAATATGAAGAAATTGAAGATTTTTACCAACTTCTACAGTCTGAAATTGATCAAACATGCAATCCCGATGCATTGATAATTACTGATGATTAGAATGAGAAAGTTGGAAGCAAAGAAGAAGTACTGGTAGATGGAAAACATGGCCTTGGTAATAGAAAGGATGCCAGAGATCACATGACAGAATATTGCAAGACCAATGACTTCCTCATTGCAAATACTTTTTTTCAACAACATAAATGGCGACTATACACGTGGACCTCACCGGATAGAATACACAGGAATCAAATCGACTACATCTGTGGAAAGCGACAGCGGAAAAGCTCAATATCATCAGTTAGAACAAGGCCAGGGGCCAACTGCAGAACAGACCATCAACTGCTCATATGAAAGTTCAAGTTGAAACTGAAGAAAATTAGAACAAGTCCACCATAGCCAAAGTATGATCTTGAGTGTATCCCACTTGAATTTAGAGACCATCTCAAGAATAGATTTGACACGTTGAACACTAATGACGAAGACCAGACAAGTTGTGGAATGACATCATACCTGAAGAAAGCAAGAGGTCATTAAAAAGACAGGAAAGAAAGAAAAGACCAAAATGGATGTCAGAAGAGACTCTGAAATTCGCTCTTGAACGTCCAGTAGCTAAAGCAAAAGGAAGAAATGATGAAGTAAAAGAGCTGAACAGAAGATTTCAAAGGGCGGCTACAGAAGACAAAGTAAAGTATTATAATGAATGTGCAAAGACCTGGAGTTAAAAGACCAAAAGGGAAGAACATGTTCTGCATCTGAAGCTGAAAGAACTGAAGAAAAAAATTCAAGCCTCGAGTTGTAGTATTGAAGGATTCTATGGGCAAAATATTAAACAACGCAGGAAGCATCAAAAGATGCTTATATCACCTTTTAAAACCCTTTCTAACATATGATCCAGCAATTCCAATCTTAGGTATATAGCCGAAAGAATTGAAAGCAGGAAGGCAAACAGAAACCTGTACACATGTTCATTGCAGCATTTTTCACAACAGCCAAAAGGTGGAAACAACCAAATGTACATCAACAAATGAATGGATAAACAAAAGGTGATACATAGATTTAATAGAATATTACTCAGCCATAAAGAGGAATGAAGTCCTGATGCATGCTGCAACATGAATGAACCTTGAAAACATCATGCTGAGCGAAGTCAGTCAGTCACAAAAGGACAAATACTGTTTGATCTCACTTATATGAAATAAACAAGTATATAGAAACCAAAGATTATTAGTGGTTACCAAGGGTGGGATGGAGAGGGAAAGGGGTAGTTTTTGCTTAGGGAGCACTGAGTTTATGTTAATGGTGGTGGAATGATTTGGAAAAGGATAGCAAGAATGGTTGCACAACTTGAATGTAATCATTGTCACTGAATTATACATGTGGAAATTGTTGAATTGGTATGTTTTGTTATGTATCTTTTCACCACTAAATAGACAGATAGATAGAGAGATAGGTAGGTATATAAATACGGAGGGAGGGAGGGAGGAAGGTAGGCAGGGAGGTAGGTAGGTAGATATATAGATAGATAGTCTTTCTATTGTAGATTCACAGTTCCTATTCTTGGAGGGAGGTGCCTTTGGGAGGGCTCCTCCTTTCTCCCTCTTCCATTTATGGTCTCCTTTCTTTGGCAGGAAATATTATTTTGACCTGAGTGTCTTTCCTGCAGTTTATCAGACTTGGAGATCTGGAGCCACTGGCCCTGCCCCAGCCGAGTGTCCATCTGGACTGTTGTG
This sequence comes from Trichechus manatus latirostris, assembly GCF_000243295.1. Lineage (NCBI taxonomy): Eukaryota > Metazoa > Chordata > Mammalia > Sirenia > Trichechidae > Trichechus > Trichechus manatus. The sequence continues at coordinate 25,962,421 of NW_004443942.1, read as the reverse complement.
GACATTTTTTGTCCTCGCCTTTCCTTTGGTCACGCCACTCCAGGCCCTTTGTAAAATCTTTATTAGACACACTTCGGACTCTGAGCAGCCTGAATGTAAAAGCCTTTTCAGATCTAAAGCACATGTAAAGATACTTATTTTTACTCTTGGTTTTTATAGTTTTATGGGCTCTTATTTATTCGTTGAACATTTATTGGGCACAGGTATAAACTCATCATAGACCATGCTCCTGAGGTCCTGAGAATTTATGAGCTAAATTCTCTTGTTGTTATTAGCTGCCAACGAGTCAGTTCCGACTCATAGTGACTCTATGTACAACAGAACAAAACATCACCCAGTCCTGCGCCATCCTCATGATCATTGTTATGCTTGAGCTCATTGTTGCAGCCACTGTGTCAATCCGTCTCACTGAGGGACTTCCTCTTATTTGCTGACCCTGTACTTTACCAAGCATGATCTCCTCCTCCAAGGACTGGCCCCTCCTGATAACATGTCCATAGTACATGACACAAAGTCTCACCATCCTCCCTTCTAATGAGCATTCTGGCTGTACTTCTTCCAAGACAGATTTGTTCAATTGTTCATTCTTCTCAAAGTCCATGGTATATTCAGTATTCTTTGCCAACACCGTAATTAAAAGGCATCAGATCTTCTTTAGTCTTCCTTATTCGTTGTCCAGCTTTTGCATGCCTATGAGGTGACTGAAAACATCATGGCTTGGGTCAGGGGCACTGTCATGGATTGAATTATGTCCCCCCAGAAATGTGTGTATCAATTTGGCTGGGCCATGATTCCTGGTATTGTGTGATCTTCCTATATGTTGTAAATCCTGCCTCTATGATGTTAATGAGGAAGGATGGGTGGCTGTTGTGTTAGTAAGGCAGGACTCAGTCTACAAGATTGGATTGTGTCCTGAGGCAGTCTCTTGAGATACAAAAGAGAGAGATGAGCAGAGAGACAGGGGGACCTTGTACCACCAAGAAAGCAGCACTAGGAGCAGAGCACATCCTTTGGACGCGGGGTCCCTGTGCGGAGAAGCTCCTAGTCCAGGGGAACATCCATGAGAAAGCTGACAGAGAGAGAAAACCTATCCCTGGAGCTGACGTCCTGAATTTGGACTTTTAGCCTACTTTACTGTGAAGAAATACATTTCTCTTTGTTAAAGCCATCCACTTGTGGTATTTCTGTTGTAGCAGCACTAGATGACTAAGACAGGAACCTTAGTCCTTAAAGTGACACCTTTGCTTTTTAACACTTTAAAGAAGTCTTTTGCAGCAGATTTGCCTGATGCAATGCTGTCATTTGATTTCTTGACTGCTACTTCTAGAGCCTGGTAAAACAGAGTGGGGACATGGAGGATGACATGTAGGATGAGGGTCATCCCAGAAACAAATGAGTCAACGAGCAGAAATAGTACACTCCTTGAGATAACTGGACTATTGATGAGTTCAGGGATTCTCATAGTGGTCAGAAAGAAGGATCTGGAGTAAGAGATGGGCAGCTAGCTATAACAGCATTAATAGAAACCATCCTCCTCATCATCATTAATATTTATTGAACACTTACTATGTGCCAGAGACTACGCCAGGCACTTTACCTGCACTATTTCATTTAATACAACAACCCTGGGATGTATTTAACATTATCCCCTTTTTAAAAATGAGGAAATTTGACTCGGGAGAGGTTAGGTAATTTGCCTGAGGTCAACAGAAGGGGATGGTGCTAAACCGGTAATCCAAATCTGCTGGACTGGAAATCCTCGACTCTTTTTCTTTGACGGTAACTACTGCTCTGGGGTTTGTTGTTATTAATATGTATCTCAATTTCAGTTTCACAACCTTTTGAGGCAAAACAGGAACCTTGATTTCTGAAAGACTTTTTTTTTTTTTTTTTAATCTGGCATCAGTTTCTTTAGGACAACTTCCTGTATTTGTGGCATTGTTCCTGGTGAGGTGGGGGTGGAGTAGTCCCTGTGGCAAGGAACTGTTGTGAGGCTCAAATGAAATCAAGCACCTAAAACGCTTCACTCAAAACATTGCACAAAGCAGGCTCTCCATACACTAGCTTCCATAATTTTTTTGTTGTCCCTCAGTCTCCAGGACTCACTATTACTCTTTACCTTGGCAGGCAGTGGGAATAATTTCAAGAGATTCTGGCTGTTTCTTGGGTTCTGGTTCCGGCAGCTTTTTGGAGGAGCATCTCTCGTCTTCTCACAAGTCTACATTCTGAGTGTCCTGTAGGTATGACATTGATGTCACCAAGTCTCTAGGCCCCTGAACTGGCTCGCTGTCACTGAGCCATCATGTCACCACAGGAAAATAATAAGACGGTTACTGGTGCTCTGATAAGAAACTCCAGTGTTTCTACATCAGATCGTATAAATGAGGGAAGGTGTCATGAAGAAGCAGCACACCATGGAGGCTAATAGATCAAATCTGGAGTCAGACAAACTAAGGTGTGAATCTTGGCTCTGTTCCTTCCAGCTGTGTGGCCTTGGGTGAGTTACTTAACCTCTCTGAGCCTCTGTTACATCTGTAAAGCAGATATAGTAATAACTATCTTGTAGCTTTGTTAGGAGAAATACATGATAGAATAACTTTCACATACTTAGCACAGAGCCTGGCTCACAGAAAACACTAAATAAATGTTGGTTATTGTTGTTATATTATTATTAAGTGAAAAAAAAAAAAACAAATAAAACCTCAGTATGAAGTTTGTGTTACAGGTTAATAAACAATGACTTTGAACAACTTTTCTCCCCCACTAGATCAGCCTGCCCTTTGATGGCTTCCATCAAACCAATAATCTGTTGCTGGGGTCCTGTTCTTCGAAGCATGCCGGGTTGTGCATAGAGGCAGGGGCTTCGTAGGCCCTGTGGCCAGCAGGTTTAAGGAGGTGCGCTAGTGCCCCAGATGAGACATTTGAAAAGTCTATTTGAAATATTTAAATACAAAATAATTTGTCAAGAAGATAGAATCAGGAAAGCTGACACCTTTTGGGCCTCAGTTTCCCCATCTGCGTGGGAAGAGGGCTGGATGTCATTCTGATCTCTTGCATTTATGACTTTCCATGAATGAAGGAGTCTGATTCTACAAGGACCACCTGCGCAGGTCTGTGAATGCTTCCCACAGCTCCTACCCCTGCCTGGGCTGGAACACCTTGGCATCTGATGCCTCTCTGGGGTAGAGTTTCACAGAGGACAGGGCTCAGGCAGGCCCACCAGCTACAGAACTAAACCATTGCCCCCAAACCTCCCTTTGTTGTTGTTTGCTATCCAGTGGGCTCCATCTCACAGTGACCTTATGTATAACAGAACAAAATATAATCCAATCCTGCGCTATCTTCATGATCGGTGGTATGTTTGAGTCCATTGTTGCAGCTACTGTGTCAACCCATCTCATTGAGGGTCTCCCTTCATTTTCATTAGCCCTCTGCTTTACTCTTGGTAAAGTAGAAACCTTCCTAACCAGTTACTGTCCAGCTGATTCCAGCTCATGGTGAGCCCATGTGTGCCAGAGTAGAACTGTGCTCCACAGAGGGTTTCCGTGGCTGATTTTTCAGAAGTAAATCACCAGGCCTCTTTTCCAAGGCGCCTCTCAGTGGTCTCGATCCTCCAACCTTTGGGTTAGCAGCCAAGCTCATTAATCATGTGTACCACCCAGGGACTCTCTAGGACCCCTCAACTCCACCATCTCTCAGCCCCCACAGTATGCAGCCACACGTACACAATTCCATCCGGAATTCCCAGTCCTAGCAGAGAGAGTTCGGCTGCTAACCAAAAGGTGGGCAGTCCAAGTCCACCAGGTGCTCCTTGGAAACTGTGGGGCAGTTCTACTCTGTCCTATAGGGTCGCTACAAGTCGGAATCGACTCGACTACAATGGGCTTTTTGTTTGTTTGTTTTGTTTAGTTTTTTAGCAGAGAGGAGAAATCTTCTCTAAACAAGGGCCCTGTGGAACTTTAGCATAAACTGTCCAAGGTGTTCAGAAGGAAAGTTCTTTCTTTCCTCCACAGCTTTGGAGAACCATTCATTTGCACACTCAGGGTAGAAACCAAAACCAAAACCCATTGCTGTCAGGTCGATTCTGACTCATAGCAACCCCACAGGGCAGAGTAGAACTGCCTCACAGAATTTCCAAGGAGCACCTGGTGGATTCGAACTGCCGACGTTTTGGTTAACAACCATAGCTCCTAACCACTACACCACCAAGGTTTTCCAGGGTAGAAAGGGCTTGGCTTTTTCCCAAACCGAAAACTAGCTTTGGGGTTAGGGAAACATCGCCACCTAGTGGGAATATGTAGAAATACTGCCACATGTTTCTCTGCCAAGCAGCTGGTGAGTTCGAACTTTCAACCTTTCCGTTAGCAGCCTAGCGCTTAATCACTACACCACCAGGGCTCCCTTTGTAGAAATAACTAGATCGAGAGTGATGGGCTTCTAGTCTCCAAGCTGTTGCCATCGAGTCGATTCCGACTCATAGATTCCAACTCACAGCGATCCTATAAGCCAGAGTAAAACCGCCCCCGTAGGGTTTTCGAGCCTATAATCTTTAGGGAAGCAGACTGCCACATCTTTCTCCCTTGGAGTGACTGGTGGGTTCGAACTGCCAGCCTTTCAGTTAGCAGCCGAGTGCTTAACCACCACGCCACCAGGGCTCCTTTCTAGTCTCCAAACAACAGGTGAAGTCAAAGAACCCCAAAAAGAAAGCTCTAGAAGGGTCCTTAGAGCTTGGGTCCAATTCCCCCACTTTACTGAAGAATGGAAAGGTTGTACAGAGATGGTTTGTGACTGTCAGGACTAGAACCCAGATCACCTGGCCTTTTGGGTGAATAATTCAGGGCCCCTTCCCCTACCCACACACGCAACCCTAACAATATACATCCCATACTTCAGCCTAAAATGCGCTGATAATAGAGGCTGACAGAATCAGGATCATTTTCATCCCAAATGTTCTCTTTTGCTTTTTATCAACTTCATGGGAGGCAGTAGAGGAAGATCAGAGGAGCTTTTAACCAGCTAAAAGGTTTATAAAGATAGAAAGAGGCAGATTAGACACCAGAAGAAAAACAACGTAGATAGATTGGATACTAAGAATTATGTTTTATGTTTATACTTCCAGCCCAGGAGCGAATGCTTGTGACAGACTTGGTTATAGTCATCTCATCCTCCTAACTCTCTGGTCCAGCAAGAAATAGTCTGCATAATAAATAGTAGGGACTGCTTCCACGTCTGTTTTGGGAATTTGGATACTGAAGATAAGTTGAGTGAGCTGAGTATCGAAAATCTCATTATTTATGCAAAGTATGAAGATCCATTATTGTGTAAATTGAACCATACTATTACCGGCACAGTCATTCCCACCTCTTTATCTGCATATCACTTTGCAGTTCACTGCATGCTTTAATGTATTTAAAATTATTTAATCCTTACAAACACCCTATAGTGGGAATTATTAGTCATGAGGAAATAGAGGCTCAGAGACATTAAGCAATTTTCCTGAGGTCACACAACTATAAATGTCAGCATGAGACTTGAAAGAAAGGAGGAAACTTAATATTGAATCTATCACATGCTTCCAACGCATCTCATCATGGCTTGACAACTGTGGAGGCACCCCATTCTCCTGCGGCTATCACATCCTATTGTTATCTGTTTGACTGTAGAACATACTGGAAAGTGATATGACATACATTTTAATTTAAAATTTACTTGGAGAAATTTTGCCAAATATCACCTCTTTTGCCAAATACCTCCTCTCCTCTCAGGAGAGCCTCTCATCCGCTCCCCCAACTAAACAATTTCCAAGTTATCCCTCTGTAAGTGCCATAATAAGGAGAATTCCCAAAGGAAAGATGTAGAAATAACTAGGCTGAGGATGACGGGCTTCTAGTCTCCAAAAGACAAGTGAAGTCACAGAATCCCAAAAAGAAAGAGCTGGAAGGGTCCTTAAAGCTTAGATCGAATTCCCTTACTTTACTGGGGAGTGGGAAGATTATGCAGAGATGATTTGTGACTAACAGGACTAGAACCCAGATCCCGACTTTTTATGAGTAATTCATCCCCCCTCACCTGATCATAAAATCTAGCACTTTATAAATGATGGATCTCCTTTGCTGGGTCCACACCAAAGCCTCAGACCACTTTTCTTCTGTATTTAATCTCCCTCTCTAAATGGGATAATCTAGTCATACGCCTTTATTGTTACTGTTGCTACGTGCTGTCTAGACGATTCTGACTCATAGTGACCCCATGCGACAGAGTAGAACTGTCCCATAGAGTTTTCTTGACTGTAATCTTTATGTGGAGCTCTGGTTGTGTGGTGGTTAAGTGCTCAGCTGCTAACCAAAAGGTCAATGGTTCAAACCCACCAGCCACTACGAGACAGAAAGATGTAGCAGTCTGCTTCTGTAAAAATTATAGCTTTGGAACCCTATGAGACAGTTCTACTCTGTCCTATAAGGTTGCTATGAGTTGGAATCGACTAGATGGCAACAGTTTGGTTTGGTTTTTAATCTTTATGGAAGCAGCTCACTAGGTCTTTCTCATTCGGAGCCACTGGATGGGTTTGAACCACAAACCTTTCGGTTAGCAGCTGAGCACTTAAACATTTGCACCACCGGGGCTCCTTAGTCATATGCCTTTAAATGCCTTTATGTATATAGATGACTCTTAAGTTTATATTCATAACCCAAGCCTCTCCCTCTGCTCTCCAGACTCATATATATAGCTATTTACTCAACAGCTTCACTTCGATGACTAAGGCATCAAAACTATCCTGCCCACATCCAAACTCTTCATTTTCCCCAGCCCCTAACCCTCCCCCCGTTTCATGACCTTTCCCATCTCAGTAAATGGAAATCCCATTCCTCCAGTTTCTTGGCTAAACATTTTGGAGTCATTCCTGGATTTCTCTCTTTCTCTCATAACCCGTGGCCAATCCATCTGTAAATGCTGTCAGCTCTGCCTTCAAAGCATATCAGAATTTGATTACTTCTCACCATCTCCATTGCTACCCAGCCACCTTCACCTGAACTATTGAAATAGCATCTTACCTGGTCTCCCTGCACAGCAACCAGGGTTTTTCCCCTAAGATGTAAGTCAGGTCATAATACCCCCTTGCTCCAAAACTTCCAAGAGATTCCCATCTTGCTCCAATGGTCACTAATGATCTAGCCCCACCCAACTCTTTAATCTGACCTCCTACCACTTCTCCCTTGCTCCCCACATTCTAGCCATATGGATGTATTCTGTACTATTCCATGAGAAATGTAAGCCTCATAAAAACAGGAGCTTCACCAAGAGACAAAAGGGCCACATAAACCAGAGACTCCACCAGCCTGAGATCAGAAGAACTGGATGGTGCCTGGCTACCACCAATGACCACCCTGAGAGGGAACACAACAGAGAGTCCCTGATGGAGCAGGAGAAAGGTGGGGTGGAGAACTCAAATTCTAGTAAGAGGACCAGACTTAATGGTCTGACTGAGACTGGAGGAACCCCGGAAAGCACGGCCCCTGGATTTTCTATCAGTCCAGAACTAAAACAATTTCAGAGGCCAACTCTTCAGACAGGGATTGGACTGGACTGTGGGACATAAAGTGACACTCATGAGGAATGTGCCTCTTAGCTCAAATAGATACAAGAGACTAAGCGGGCAGCTTCTGTCCAGAGGTGAGATGAGAAGGTAGAAAGGGTTAGGAGCCAGTTGAATGGACACAGGAAATCAAGGGTGGAAAGGAGGAGTGTGCTGTCACAGTACAGGGAGAGCAATTAGAGTCACATAACAATGTATGTATAAATTTTTGTATGAGAGACTAACTTGAATTGTAAACTTTCACTTAAACTGCAACAATAAAATAGAAAACAGGAGCTTCATGTCATTCACTCTGTAGTCCAGTGCCTAGACAAGGTCTGAAACATAGAAGACTCTCAATAAATATTTGTTGAAATATAAATGCCTTTTCCCTCAACCTACTCATTCATTAATACCATCATTCCAAAGCCTAAGCTAATTCCCTCTTAGTGCATTTTCTCACTATTCCTTCTTACACTGTGCTTCACGGTAAAGGAGTCCTATGATCCCCAGGGGCTTCACATTACCCTCTCCATGCTCACTCCAGGGCTGTTATAGGAGTGCCTCTCCAATCTCCTAGTCTTATTCTCACAGTACTATTTCTCAGTAACTATGTTATCTTCCCATTGGCAGTTCTGCCCATCACTACCTTTCATGGTGCCAGATGGTAGAGCCAACCAGGAACTGAGAACATGCTGATTCTGATGATACACCAGGTGTGCTCAAGTATTAGCCAAGAGCACACAAGTCAGGAGTAGACGGTTCTGGATAAGTACAAACAACCGTAATGGTTTTCTTGATCCCTTTTCCCCAAGTGTATATAACATCTGCCTCACCTCAGGCATGACTGTGAAGTTTAGAGAAGGACAAAAGGTGAAGGGAGAAGCTAAAACCAAGAATAGAGAAAAGGAAAAGTTTTCAGGAGAAGGGAGAAACATCAAAATACAAGCTTGTGCTGATGTTACACGGTTGTTGTTGTTGTTAGGTGCCATCAAGTCGATTTCCACTCATAGTGACCTCCTATGAAAGAGTGGAACTGCTCCATAGGGTTTTTCTTTGCTGTTATCTTTACAGAAGCAGATTGCCAGATCTTTCTCCCATGGAGCCACTGGGTGGGTTCGAACCACCAATCTTTTGGTTAGCAGCCAAGCTCTTAACCATTGAGTCACCATGGTCCCTTGTTACACCATTAGAGAACTGTAACCTTCTTGCTGGGAGTGTGGCGTGTTGGCACCCCAGAATTTGAAAAACACCCCTTGCACATACAATGTTATCAGACATTCAAACTCTATAACCTTTGGGTTAACAAGAATTCTTTTTTAAAATGCAAATATTCCCAGGAGTGTTAAAGCAATTCGCTGTCAATAATTTATGCCTTATTGTGAATTGTCAGCTGTTTGCTGGTAAACCCTGCTATGGAAATAAGAGTATTGATGGGAAGCAGGTGAAAGAGAATGAGGCTCTGTGTTCCAATAAATATTATTTACAAAAACAGACTTGGCCCACGGACCATAGTTTACTGACCCCTGGTCTAGAATTAAAGATGGAGAAATGTTAATAATGCAGATTAAATTTTTAAAATGTCTCTATCTCGTACATTGTGAATAGCACAAAAAATTGAGAAGATATTCTTCCAGCATTTCAAAACTATTGTCCAATCTGGCAAAGAAGTTACTCACTTGACCAATGAATGAAGGCCCAGCATACGTGTTTGTTGTTTCACTTTCATGCTACTCATCAACATAAGGGAAAACATCAGCTCACATTCATGTTGGAACTATACTTGCTCATCAGTTGCAATAATAGATTTGCTATGCTATGGATACAAGAGTCCCAGGCAAAAATCAACAAAAGCATTTTGTGAAAATCAATTGGCTAGAAGGAACTTACAATAAAGAGTATCATATATTTTAGTATGATTTGTAAACTGTGTTTACACATCCTTTATATCAATAAATATTCACCAGAACATGACTAACCACCACCTTCTTCATGTACTTCAAACTATTTTGTTAAGGCCTGGGCCAGGTAACACGGTTTTACAATCTCTGAGAATAAAATCATATACCACAAGCAACATTTGTTCTTTCCCCACAATTCGTCCCCTGCTCCTGCCCTACCTGTTGGGAGCTCAGAGAAAGTCTCCAAGGACCACAGTTTGAGTTCCCAAAGGCATCCACAAGGGGCTCCATATTTTAGAAGCCAAGAAATCCACTCCCCTTTTCCAAACTAAACTCCAAAGCTTCCAGTGGAGACATGCACCCTCAAGTCCCTACATCCCTCTCCTGGGAGGTTAACTCTATTTTCAAATCAGAATTGATACACGTCTGACAATGGCGTAGCACGTAAAAACTAAGAATGCTGTAGGAAATTTCAACTGTATGATTCTTGCACTGCTTAGATTCTGTCCCCATACCTAAGAAGTTTATTAGTGAGAAGGTTTTAAAATATTGACCAATGAATTCGTCAAGAGCAATTATTTAACAGAATGTTGTTGTTAGGTGCCGTCGAGTCAGTTCCAATTCATAATGACCCTGTGCACCACAGAACGAAACACCGCCCAGTCCTGCACCATGCTCACAATCGTTGTTATACTTGAGCCCATTGTTGCAGCCTGTGTCAATCCATCTTGTTAGGGGTCTTCCTCTTTTTCACTGACCCTGTACTTTACCAAGCATGATGTCCTTCTCCAAGGACGGATCCTTCCTGACAATATGTCCAAAGTATGTAAGACGTAGTCTCGCCATCCTTGCTTCTAAGGAGCATTCAGTTTGTACTTCTTCCAAGATAGATTTGTTCTTTCTTTTGGCAGTCCATGGTATATTCAGAATTCTTTGCCTACACCACAATTCAAAGGTGTCAATTCTTCAGACTTCTTTATTCATTGTCCAGCTTTCACATGCATATGATGCGATTGAAAATACCATGGCTTCGGTCAGGCACACCTTAGTCTTCAAGGTGACGTCATTGCTTTTCAACACTTTAAAGAGGTCTTCTGCAGCAGATTTGTCCAGCGCAATGCATCTTTTGATTTCTTGACTGCTGCTTCCATGGGTGTTGATTGTGGATCCGAGTAAAATGAAATCCTTGACAACTTCAATCTTTTCTCCGTTTATCATGATGTTGCTTATTGGTCCAGTTGTGAGGATTTTTGTTTTCTTTATGTTAGAATAGTTAGACTTAAAAAACAATAAATAATAAATAATTTCAAATGCATTATTATTGTTCCTGAGGAATACAGTTTCTAGCCAGGACAGAGGATCAGGCCACTCTAAGAGTGGTGTTATTTTAAATCTATGTAAGACAATACAGCCTAGTTCCAGGACCATGAAAGATATTGCTGGGTATAGCGTAAACAGTCAAGAACTGTAGCCCTGGAACAATGGTCCTAAGAACTGTATAAGATTCTAGAACTTCTGTAACTTCCTCATGTTTAATTTTGGTTTGGGACCTTGCTTACATTCCTACTGCCTTTATTAGGCTATGTTCTCTTAAAGGCAGTGAGTAGGTTTTGTTCTCATTTCCCAAATGCAGTATAGTGTAGAAAGATCTATCATCTTCCTATAATGTAGGAAGAGATTTCTCCTAACTATTGGGTAGTCACTTCGCATCCCAACCACTGCACTGGGAGAGGAAGATGTACAGGCACCCTGCTCAATCTTGTATAGAGAAAGAAGATTTGTCTATTTGAAAGACCTGGGTTCAGATGCTGACTCTGCTCTGTGTGACCTTGAGCAAACCTCTTGCCTGCATACCTCCACTTCTCTCCATCTCCACTGATGCCAGTCCAGAGCAAGCAGCCATCACCTCTGGTCTCACTGACTGGAGTAGTCTTCTCTCGGCTCTCCCCATGTCCACTCTTGTCTTCTCCAATGCAGTTTTCCCACAACAACCAGAATGAGTTTTTAGAAAATAAATATCATCATTTCATTCCCTCACTCAAAACTCTTCATTGCCTCCCATGTCTTTCAAGATAATATCCCAGTTCCTTAACAGAGCACACAAACCCTTCATGATCTGCTCTCTGACTGCATCCCTACTGAACTTCATGCCACACCATTCCACTCTTTGCCCATTGGCCACACTGGCCTTTCAGCTCCTCACTGTGCAAAGCCCCTTCCTGCCTCGGACATTTGCTTGTGCCATTTCCTCCCTCGCTCCCTTCCTTACACCTCACTTCATCTGGTTCACTCTTACTTATAAAAACCTTCTCTGATACCCCAAACTAGGACAGGTTGCCCGTCTTAAACATTCCTAAAACACTTTGTACTTCTTTTTCATACCACATGTCCTTAATGTATTTAATAAACTATTTGTGAAATTGTTTGTTTAATGTCTGTCTCCCTTGGCTAGACTGGAAGCTCCAAGAGGCCGGGGAATGTGTGTCTGCTCCCTGTGGCATCCACACCACCTAGCACGGTATCCGACACATGGTGCCCAGTAGGTACCCAGGAAATGTATGGAGTAAATAGCTAGAGAAGCTTTCTTTCTCTTTACAAATGGTGATAATGCTCACTTCATAGCATTGTCATGAAGATTAAATCAAATAATCCATGTTAATGCCCTAGCACAGTGTCTTATGTATGGCAGACACTTAGTCAATGTCTGTTGAATGACTATAAGCACTACAGCTCTTAAGATGACATCTCTTTAAATAGGTCTAGTATGAGGACTAGGTTTGTAATTAGCACTTGTGAAGGTTTCTTTATTAAGTAATTAATGTAATTTAAACTTTGAGTGTTGAGGCTAAGGTATTATTAAGACAAGTGCTGCTGACTGGCATTTACTGGGCATAGACAGTGGCCTTGTGCCAAATAAGGACGCACAGTAATGTTATCCTGGGGGATGGGTTCACCTCAGCTGGGGAGACAGACAGAAGAGAAGCTAAGATATATGGTTGGGAAATGTAAGGAGAATCCTGGTGTGCAGATAAAGGAATGATGATGCTTCAAAGCTTCTAAAACTTCAAGATTCAGCCCGGGACTAAAAAAAATTCTCCCTTTTGTACTCTGTCTCAGAAAGTTACCAGGTGTTGTACTCTATCAAAGCAAGGCAATAAACCAAGAGACAGAAAGACATCGGATCCAGGACATTTTGATATGACACAGGAAATGGAAGACTGGAATTCCCAGGATGATGGAGATGGGAAAACTCAGGTAGAGAGTTGAGCAGCCACCTGATCAGTTTGGAGGGCTCTGGGAGAGACGGCAAAAGGGCTAAAGGTAGAGCTGGTAGACTATCTGATACAAGGATCTTACTGAGAAAAGAGTGTGGAGAAAATTTGATAATAGGTATTTAGAAAACCACGCAAAGAAAAAAGGAGGTAGTTGTAAACTCCAGGGGTGGGGGTGGGGTCGGGATTGAGGAGCAGTAAAAGACACAGTGGCTGCAACAATGAGCTCAAGCATAACAGCGATTGTGAGGGCGGCACAGGACTGGGTAGTGTTCCGTTCTGTTGCACATAGGGTTGCTATGAGTCAGAACCGACTCCATGGCACCTAACAACAATAACAATATAATCCTAACACATTAGGTGGTTCAGCTGTGAACAATATTCACAAAAATTACAACATAAATACTGACCTCTGACTTAACCAAAAGTTGTAATATAACTATCTGGAGGATGGGAAACGGGAATTGTGTGTAGAGATGAGGAAGGTGGGCACAGGTGAGGAGGGGATTGTAAGTGATCTAAGACCTAATTTTTAATGGCAATACACTCAATAATTAATAAATAAATAGTAATTAAATGTAGAAATAAATAAATTATAGGAAAAACCAGAAAACCCACTTAAGTATGTTATTATTCAATATGAAGGTAAAGAACGGAAGCAACAGAAGAGTTGTGGTTAAACATAAAGAAAAAAATTAATGTCACCAAATCATACATGTGAAGATTGTTGAAATGTCAAACATTTTATTACATATATATTTACTACAGTAAGAAGAAGAAGAACAGAAGCAACAACTGAAGTGCAGGTTGGGAATGGGAGGAGTTGCATGACTACTATTGTTCATTATAAGCCTGTAGTACTATTTGAATTTTTAAATTATAAACAGGCAATTCTTTAATAAAAAATAAAAATTAATTTAAAAGATACAAAGAAAAGGGTATAGTAAAATGTGCACAGTATTTTAGCAATTTACTTTTGTTTTTCTGTATTTCTCAATTTAAAAAAATGCCCACCTTTATATTTCATATGGGAGAAATATAAAGGCAACCTTTTAAAAATGAAAAAGAATATCAGACTTAAACAGGAAGAGAAATTGGAAACCGTAGCCTGGAGAGAATTTGTGGAAGGGAAAGGCAATTTGCCTTGATGATGGCAAGGTGCATGTGATTAAATATCTGCCTGTATATTGCAGGAGCCCTGGTGGTGCAGTGGTTAATGTGCTCCGAAACGTTGGCAGAAAGGCCGGCTGTTTGAAACCACCAGCAAGTCTACAGGAGAAAGATGTGGCTGTCTGCTTCTGTCGCTATGAATCAGAATCGACTGGACGGCAGTGGATTTTGGGGTTGTATACTGCAGGCATGTGTTTAACAATGGTCCAGAAGAAGTCCTTCCTTCTTCCTACATTCCCACCAGCCAACACCCCCACCCCCAAATCACTTTTAACATCCAGGTCCTCCAAAGGACAGAGACCCAGGTGCTATTTGCCCCACCCCCTCACTGTGTTCCAGGGTGGCATCAGTGGATAATGTGTGTGTGTGTGTTTCTTTTATTTCTGACTTGCTGCCATCAATATGCGCCTGTGTAATTCTCCTTTACACCATGGGCAATTAGGCACTAAAAATACTTCATGAAGATACAGAGGAAAGGTAGTAAAAAATGGCATGGTTAATCACTTGGGTTTTGGAGTCTCCTAGACCCAGGATGAATCCTAGTGCCACACCTACCAGCTCCTGGCTATAGGACCCTGGGAGAGTTACTTTTCTCTCTGGGTTTCCTCATCTTTAAAAATATGAGAGTAAAAGAACCTAGTCACACGGTTGTTGTGAGGATTAATTGAGAGAAGGCAGACTGCCTGGCACATCGTAAATGCCCAATAACTGCCAGCTAGTTTTATTATCTGCCCTTATTTGAATACAGGGAAGTCTCCAAGTTCAGTTAGTCTTAGTATGCACGCCATTGACACACTCAACACTGGCAAATATTATTAACTAATTTTACTTTTTATTAACTAATATTTGGGGTTCCCTGGGTGGCACAAACAGTAAGTGCTAACAGAAATGTTAGCAGTCCAAACCTACCCAGAGGATCCTTGGAAGACAGTCCTGGTAATTTGCTTCCAAAAGGTCACAGCCTTGAAAACCCTATGGAGCAGTTCTACTCTGCACACATGGGGTCGCCAGGAGTTGGAATTGATTCAACAGCAATTAACAACAACATTTATTTTAATTTTCAACATTGTTGAAAACATAGTTAATGATACTCAAAGGCTTAAAACAAAAACAGCAATTACTGTTCCCCTACTCTCACCTCCCAAGTCCTGTCCCCAGAGGCAAGCACTTTTACCTCTTTTAGGTTTTTTTCTGGTATTTTCATCCCTATCGAGGAAACCTTGGTGACGTAGTGGTTAAGTGCTATGGCTGCGAACCAAAAGGTCGTCAGTTCGAATCCACCAGGTGCTCCTTGGAGACTCTATGGGTCAGTTCTACTCTGTCCTATAGGGTCGCTATGAGTCAGAATCGACTTGACAGCAACGGGTTTTTTTTTTTTTTAAAATATCTAAATAATGTGATTATATTGCTATTCATTGACATGTCAATTTTAGACACTATGGTAAATGAAGATTTAGCTCTCTTACACCCTACCCCTTCCTCCAAAGTCACAATCTGGGGTTAAATCAATAATCAGTGTTTGCATTTTAATGACTATATACATATTTATTATTCACGGATTAGTCACTAGTACACCATGTTTTCATTTCCTTTCTGTTTTTCCAAGAGTTAACAATCACCTTGTTTATTTTCAGTTGCTTGATTTTCCTTGTGCCTTTTATTATTTTTTACAAATGTTCCAAGATATCTATTACACATATTTTTAACACTACTTTCCAAATGCTTAAACAGAGTTGTCACTCTGTCACCCTGGACATGTTCACTGAGACCCCCTCTGGCTGTGCTCCTGTATTGCTATCCCTGTTTCCTGAATCCCATGTCTTCTACTTTCTTGAGCTATGTCCTTGTTCTGGTGAGGTGTATCTTCCAATACTTCCTGCAATTGGGTGCATTGGAGGTAAAATTTTGGAGACCTCATATGCCTGATAATATTTTAGTTCCCCCCTATATCGGGTGTCTGGTTGAGATGGTTATGAAATTCTAGGGTGAAAATTATTTTCTCATAGACATTTTAAGGCAGCTCCTTTTCTTTTAGCATCCATTATTGCTGTAGAGAAGTCTGATGCCATTCTGAGTCCAAGTCCTTTGTATATGACCCATTTTTCCCTCTGGAAGCTTTCTTCTGTTTATCTGGAGTGTTCTAAAATTTCCCAGGAATGAGTCTTGATGTGCTTTTATTTTTAAATTCATTTTCCTGGGTACATGATGGGTCCTTTCAGTTTGGAGACTCGCGGCCTTTTGTTCTAGACATTTTTCTAACAATATTTCTCCCCTCCTTTTCTCTGTTTGCCTTCTGGAACGTCTGGAACACAGACTTCCTGGATTTATTCCCTGTTGTTTTTTAACACTGAAGTTTTATTGTTTCAACTTTATCTTCCAAACTCTGTTTAATTTTTTTTCTATTTTGGCTTTCATGTTTTTAATTTCCAGGAGTTCTTTCCTCTTCTTTAATTAAGTTGTTTCCATGGCAACTTTTACTTGTTTTAGGGATACAATATCTTCCTTTATCTTTTCTAAAGATAATAATTACATGAAAGATTTTATGTTTTAAGTTACTTTCTTCTCCCTGACATTTCTCTGCTCTTCACGCCACCAACTTCTATTTCCTCTTTATTTTATTGTTAACCTTCCTTTGTCCTGATCATGGAAAGGAGAAAGCCTTTCCCCTAGAGCTTTCTTGGAATTCCCAGGCCAGTGTGGTTTATTCCTTCCAGAAGGCCTCTGAGATCACTCAGGGAGTGGAAGCAGCAAAGTCAAGTAGTAGATTTCCTGGATTAGTGCATTACAGGCTCTGCAGGTTTGAGGAATAGCCCCAGGTTTGCACAAGCATATGAGTTTGCTCCCTACAACGTCTTCCCTCTCTCCTGACAGGAAAGACATGGGTCACATCTTGCATAAGGCCACAGAGTGTCACACTATGTAGGTTTCTAGCACCCTGTCCACGAGCCTTAGGGGCTGAGAGGCAAGTTCCTTGACATGAGTGCCAAATAGCTACTGAATGGCCCTGTAGTGGACACAGCTCCAGTCCATATAATGGGCTTGCACATGGGCAAGCCCATCAACAGGCTTTACAGAAAGACAGACACACAGAGCACAAGAGGAGGGCACACGACCAAAACAGATCATCAAGGCAAGGCTTGTCTCCAGGAACGAAGATGAGGTAGAACAAGTTAGTCAGCATTTTTGTCAGGTGGCTAAGGGAAGGGATCTTAGGAAAGGCTAGTGCAAGTACTGATGAGGTAGTTCAGGTAGGGACTGTAAAAAGGCTTCCGCTTTTGGCTTGGTCATACTCATCACCACCAACATGACCATCCCTGTAACCATCATCACATCACCTTCCTTATCATCATTATCATCACCATCATTATCAATACAAATAAAACTCAAATAAGTAACACTATGTACATCATGCTCTTCATCACCCTCTACATGACCATCCTTGAAACCATCTCCATCATCACCACCATCAGCACTAGTAACACTTGAATAGGTGTCAGTGTGTACATCATGCTATGGTATTCTGTAAAAAGAGAAAGAAAAAAAAAAAAAAAACTAGACCTAGCTATACCCTCTTGGATACATTATTATCATTATCATTATTAGCCAAAAAGTACTGAGAGCTTCCTATGCACCAGGCACTGGGTAAGGATTAAATCTTGCAATGCCCTATGAGCTATTAATACCCTCATATAATAGATGGAGCCCTGGTGGTGCAGCAGTTAAGAGCCTGGCTGCTAACCAAAAAGGTCAGCAGTTCGAATACACCAGCCACTCCTTGGAAACCCTATGGGGCATTTCTACTCTGTCCTATAGAGTAGCTATGAGTTGGAATCAATTCGATGGCAACGGGTTTTTTTTTTGGGGGGGGGTTATTATAGATGAGGAGATAGATTGAGAGAGGTTAAATGATGTGTCCAAGGTCACAAAGCTAAGGAGGGGTGGAGCTAGGATTTGAACCCAGGCTGTCTGGCTTTACAACTGACACACCTAACTATCATATAATACTGGCTCCCATAGCCTTCCCAGGTGGTCTCCAAATTGGGGTACAAGCAAGAGGAGCCATTGAGGGTAGAAAAAAAATATTAGAATTGCTATTTAATTTTACTTGTCATTTCATCTGTTTTTGTTTCTATTTTATAGATATATTTTATAATAAACATACTAAATATGTATATATTTTATTATTTTTATGTGTTTTACAATATACTTAATTTAGTAGGGCACATACACAATTTATAAATAAGTAATTCATATTATGGCTGCACACTTAATTCTCTACTGATAGAGCCGTGTAGTCTAAAGAGATTGGAGACCACCAGACTGGACAAAACCGAGATGACTAACCCCACAGGTAGACAAGTGAAAATTTATATAAATTGGAATTAAGCTTGTTGCTGCCATCAAGTTGGCCCCTGATTCATGGTGATCCCATGTGTTACAGAGTAGAACTGCCTCCGTAATCTTTACAGAAGCAGTTCACCAAGTCTTTGTTCTATGGAACCGCTGGATGGGTTCAAACCATCAACCTTTAGGTTAGCAGCGAATCACAAACCACTTGCACCACCCTGGCTCAGAATTAAGCTTACCTGTGGGAAAATATATTCAAGGTGTATAATTCTGAATCATCATAAGACTGTGTTCTGCAGAATTAAAGTCTTAGTTTCAGCAAGTAACTAAAAATTATGACGTATCCTTTTTAATGGCCCCTCTTTGAATTTAACCAACAAATTGAGTTCATCAGTCTATGCATTAGAACCTATCACTAATCAGTTCATCAGTCTATGCATTAGATTCTATCACTAACGCACCTGTATTTAGGTGAAAAAATATGGATTAGTTGTCCAATTGTTATTGTTAGGTGCCTTTAAGTCAGTTACTACTCATAGCGACCCTATGTACAACAGAAAGAAACACTGCCTGGTCCTGCACAATCCTCACAATGGTTGTTATGTTTGAGCCCATTATTGAAGCCACTGTGTCAATCGATCTCCTTAAGGGTTTTCCTCTTTTTGCTGACCTTCTACTCTACCAAGCATGTTGTCCTTCTCCAGGGACGGATCCCTCCTGATAACATGTCCAAAGTACCTGAGATGAACTCTCACATCCCTCACTTCTAAGGAGCATTCTGGTTGTACTTCTTCTAAGACAGATTTGTTCATTCTTCTGGCAGCCCATGGTATATTCAATATTCTTCACCAATACCATAATTCAAATCCATTAATTCTTCTTTGGTCTTCCGTATTCATTGTCTAGCTTTCGCATGCATATGAGGCAACTGAAAATATCATGACTTCGGTAAGTCACACCTTAGTCCTCAAAGTGATACCTTTGCTTTTCAACACCTTAAACAGGTCTTTTGCAGCAGATTTGCCCAATGCAATATGTCACTTGATTTCTTTACTGCTGCTTCCATGGGTGTTGATTGTGGATCCAAGTAAAATGAAATCCTTGACAACTTCAGTATTTCTCTACTTATCGTGATATTGCTTATTGGTCCAGTTGTAAGGATATTTGTTCTCTTTATGTTGAGGTGTAATCCATACTGAAGGCCGTAGTCTTTGATCTTCATCAGTAAGTGCTTCAAGTCCTCTTCACTTTCAGCAAAGTTGTGTCATTTGCATATCATAGGTTGTTAGTCTTCCTCCAATCCCAATGTCACATTCTTCTTCATATAATCCAATACATTTTTAATTAGAGATATAGTCTCATCCCCCTATAAGTCCCCTCTGAAAATGTCCCAAATTTTTCTTCATTTAAAAAGTAGATATATATGTTTAAAAGGAGTGCTTATCTTTTAGAGATTCATAGTACAATAATTACGTGTGAAATGATATGATGACTGAGATTTGATTCAAAATAACCTATAATCAGGGAGTGAATGAGGGTTGAAGAGGCAAAATTGGCCAAGAATTGATCATTATTGAGGCTCAGGGACAGGTATCTAGGATACATTATATTATTCTGCCAATTCTGTGTATGTTTTAAGTTCTCTATGTTGTTATTGTTAGGTGTCATTGAGACGATTTTTGACTCATAGCAACCCCATGTGACAGAGTAGGACTGCCCCATAGGATTTTCTAAGCTGTAATCTTTACAGAGCAGATTGCCAGGTCTTTCTCCTGTGGAGTGGCTGGGTGGGTTCAAACGGCCAACCTTTCGGTTAGTAGCCAAGCAGTTACAGCACTTAACTGTTGTGCCACCAGGACTCCTTAAATTCTCTATAATAAATAGTTAAAAATAGAAAATAAAATGTAAAAACAAATAAAAACTCACAACTCATTTTTTTTTTCTATAAGCACTATCAGAACCCATATTTGAGTTGAGAAAGGAAATGATCAAATGTGGATTTGGTAGAAATTATTTCATGTCCTTTATGCCTTCATACAATCATAACTTTATCTAGTAAATATTCATCCATTGTTTGCTATTGTATTAGACTCAACCTTAACCTAGCAATACAATTAGGAGAAGAAAAAGAAGATCTGATAAAAATCATTTCATAAGCTCTACAGGGAAAAACTCAGAAAGGAAACAAATCTCATGTATCATTAAAAATGAATGTCTTTTGAAAACATTTTTCCACTTATATTACTGGTGTGGAGAGCAATGATATGACCTTTCATACTCAGGGTTATCTATAATCTCTGCTTCTTGCTGTGGTTCTAAAGGCTGACCATTGTCTTAGTATCCAGTTGGAATCTGAGTGTCATCATTCAGAGGGGCATGAAGCCATTTGAAAGACCCCATATGCCTCTCAAGGGTAGTCCAGTGAGATGTAGACAAAAAGTTCCCATAGGTATGAGGAGAACCAACATGGCAATCACTCTGCCATAGGAATTAAACCATGGAGCAATTCACCTATATATGCATCAAACAATGCAGAGAAGGCAGGGAATGGCAGTCTTCACCATTGCCCGTAGCTACTGAAAAAGCAGGAAATCGCTCCCAAAGGAAACACCCGCCTGTTGGCCGTACCACCAAGAAACAAGAGCTATTCCTGCCAACAGGCCTCGGGGGAGAGTCCTTCCTGAGTTCAGCCTCTGAGCTCTCTTCAATCCTTTGTGTTCTGAGTAAGAATTTCCACACTCAGAGCTCAATTCCAATTACACCCCAAGATAGTATCAGAATGATAGGTAAAAATAGGCCCAGCTTTCTGGCCAGGCAGCCAAAGCACACAGTGCCATGGGGAAGAAAATGGCCTGATTCAAATCTTGTGGTTGTGATGTCTCCTGGGAGTGCAACCAAGGGCAGCCAGGGAGCAGTGTTCATCAGATTGCGCTACCAAGAAGGCACTGGGGAGAAGCACAGGAGTGCTCATTGTGACATGGGTTTTCTTTGGAAATGAGAAGATGGGTCCACCTCTCAGTGATGTTTGGGATGAAACAAAAAAGAGGTATGGATGTGCAAGGCTAATGTGAGAAAATTCCTGGGTCCTGCAAGTGGTCTATACAATGGTTAAAACAAAAAAAATGTTGCTATTGAGTGGATTCCTACTCGCGGCGGCACTGCTCCATAGAGTTTCCTTGGCCAGGCCTTTCTTTCATTGTACCTCTAGGTGGGACTGAACTGCCAAACTTTCGGTTAGTGTTGTAGTTGTTGTTAGGTGCCATCAAGTCAATTTTTGACTCACAGTGACCCTGTTGACAGAGTAGAATTGCCCCATAGGGTTTTCTAGGCTGTAATCTTTACAGGAGCAAATTACCAGGTCTTTCTCCCACAGAGCCACTGGTCAGGTTCGAATTGCCAACCATTTGGTTAGTAGCCAAGCACTTAAGCGTTGTGCCACCAGGGCTCCATTTTAGGTTAGTAGTTGAGTGCAGACTGTTTGTACCACCCAGGACCTTGTACAATGATAGAGTCCTGGAATCACAAAAACTCAGAAGTTGGAAAGGTTTAAAAGGCCACTAGTATAACTTTGAAAACATTATGTTGAGTGAAGTAAGTCAGTCACAAAAGGACAAATATTGTATGATCCCACTTACATGAAATATCTAGAATAGAGAAATGTATAGAGACCAAAGTTCATTAATGGTTACCAGGAGTGGGAGGGAGGGACAAAGGGGGACTCACTGTTTAGGGAACATTGACTCAGCAATGGTTTGGGTTTTGAGTTTCTGTTAAGAGTGATGGAAAAATCTGGAAATGGATAGTGGTGATGGTTACACAACATGATGAATGTAATTAATGTCACTGAATTGTACACATTAAAAAATGCTGAGACTTCTGGGCAACATGGCGTTATAGGCAGAAGCACCATGCCGTCCCTCCACAGGAAAGATCTGAAAAACTAAGCCAAACAGAGAAAATGGCAATCCTGAAACCTTAAGCATCAAATGAAGAGATAAAGAACTCAGCCAAGCACCGAATGGAATAAGAAACTGACAGACAACAGAGAGCAAGGAGAGATACATGCAGAGCTACCTTATCAGCTAACGCAGCACAGATCCACCATCTTGGACCCCTATCACAGACCAGCGAACAGGGGGTACAAGAAAGTAGCTTCACGGAGCTTCCAGCAGGAGACAGAACATCCGGTAACCAGCAATATATGCTTTCCCGCCCCCACCGGTCTTCATGCACACTCGGCCTCCTCTGCTTCGTGCGGCCACAGTCTCTTGGCCGGGAAGCACCAGCTTCACCCAGTGTCACTTGGATTCCACCCGCCTGCACTGGCAAGCTCCCTAAGTGCCATTTGTTGGCTGCTGGTGTTGCTTTTTTTCTGCTCTGTAGATTTCTTCCTTACCTCTCACCACCTCCCCCTCCTTTCTCTCATATTCCTGGCTCTGTGCGCCATCTTTTCTTCTTCTTGAAAGGCTGTGAAACGCCGCTTAAATGTGAGATGGTTTCCTGGTCCATGCTGCCACGCTAGTGGGATCCTGGGGCTTTTTTGTTTGTTTGTTTTGAATTGTTTGTTTGTTTTCTTTTTCTTTTCTCAAATTGGGAGCCCATTCTAGCTGGGCAGTACTGCGTGGCTTGGGACCTACCCCCTCAGTTTGTTCAGACACACAGAGGGATCCCTGAAGGTATTTCTTTTTTCTTGGTTTTTTGTTGTTGTTGTTGTTTTTTGGGGGGTTTTCTTGTTCTTTTTTTAAAAAATTTGTTTGTTTTGTTTTGTTTTCCCTCTTTTTCCCTTTTTGTCTTTCTTCATTACTCAGTTTCTCATCTCTCTATACTTTCCTTCTCTTCCTGTCCCCTGAATACCTGGCGCTGGGTGACACCTCTACCCCTTCTAGCCAGGCTGTATTTCATGGCCTAGAAGCAACTCCCCCAGACCTCATAGCGGCACCAGTGGATCCCTGGGAGCTTTGCTTTTCTTTTTCTTTCTAATTTTTATTTATTCATTTTTTCTTTTCTTCTTCTTCTCCTTTTTGTTTTTCGACATTTCATAGTCTCTCATCTCTCCACTCCAATAGCAAACTCCCCAAGCACTCTTTTTTGTTTGTTTGTATGTTTTTGGCTCCTGTTCCTCTCTCCTCTCTCCCATACCCATCTTAGCTCCACACATCACAGTCTCCCCCCTCCATCCCACCTACCTGCACAATGCGCTGAACAGCACACCACCAAGCAACCCAGGCATGGCCTACCAGAACCTGCCCAGCACTGATTACCAGCCCACCCTGGTGGCCATAGTAAGTGCCACAAACAACCCATCCCAGCAACTCCTCTTCAGCTAGACCTGCCCTGCTGTACCATATCTGAGCAACCGACCGTGCCAATTGGAGAAGGAGGCAAAAAGTATCGTGCCCACAGACGAGCAGACAACAAAGAACACACAGCCCATCTCCACAGACGTAGCCAATAAAACCAAGAAACAGGATGAAACAAACAAATCTACAATCAATAAACAAGAAAAATAACCAACAAATGCCCAGAAGACAGTAGACAATATCAAAATATTTACAAAAACAGGACAGGATGGTTCCAGTAGGCGTCCAAAGTAAAACACCAGATAACTTTCCAGTATAAGAAAAGGCACTAAAACTATCTGATAGGGAATTTATATCTTTAATATTCAGAGCTATCCAAGAGTTGAAGCAAAAAGCAGACAAAAATGAGGAAAACATAGACAAATTCATGGAAAATACAGACAAAAACATGGAAGAATTCAGGAAAATAATGCAGGAACAAAATGCTAAAATAAATTCACAACTAGAAATCATACAAAAACAATGACTAGAAATCCAAAAGATAAACAACAAGATTTCAGAAATGGACAGTGTCATAGAGGGCTGAGTAGCAGGTTTGAAATGGTGGAAGACAGGATCAGCAAAATTGAAGACAAATACTTAGATACAACTCTGAGGAAAAATCAGAAAAAAAGAACGACGAAAAATGCAGAGGCCCTGAGAATTATGTGGGATACAATCAAAAGCAAAAATTTTCGAGTGATCGGATTTCCAGAACAGGGGGAGAAAACAGAAAACACAGAGAGGATCATTGAAGAACTGCTGACAGAAAACATCCCCAATATCATGAAAGATGAAAAGCTG